>NC_135497.1:546449530-546749530 GCF_052857255.1 Amblyomma americanum | reverse complement strand
TAAAAAAACAAATGAGCTTAAGGAAAACAAAATGGTATGCGGTGATGTGCTGGTTTTTCCTTTTTGCTTTGTTTTGAATTTTTGTTTTCATTTTTAACATCACTTGCTGACAATGTTCAGCAAGACACTTGTTTGTGGTAGTCTTTCGCCTCGTGTCCCGTTCTTGTTGCGCTGAGAGCAAAAATTCTGACAATGTGCTTAGAGAAGTTCGCACACATTCGGTGAAAGAACATTCAGCGTCGTAGCTGCCATTTAAACACAGAGCAGCATTACAGCAAGGCGTCGATCGTTTACGGTTCATGGGGTTTAACGTACATATACACACATACACGCGGTAGCAACTGTACAAGCTCCTTCTCCTTCTCGCTCCGGGCTCGCGACCCCATTGGTCGAGCGCGGAAACCGCCTTTCAGAAGATTCTGGGTCCTTCTCGCGATGCGAAGCCGCCGGCGCGAGAGCGAAGGGGCGGGAATATCATTTTAGCGCGGACAAGGTTACCCCCTATCTGTCGACAATGAGTAGAAAGTACTCGGACGTTCTAGAAAAATAGACTGTGCACGCGGCCATATTTCCTTTGGCGCCGCGTCGGCGAGCTAGGTGGAAAGGGCAGCAGCATCCGCAAATATACGCGCTATCCGGAGTTCCTTCCCCGCTGATTTTTTGTTTCATGTTACCGCGCGCGGACGCGATTTCTTACGCGCAGCGCCTTTTTTCCAATATGCGCCGAATTTTGTGACACTGCCCCTTACATTTAAGAATATTGTGCAACAATATTCACGAAACACAAAATTCGTACGCACATGCTTGCGCTCACAAACTCAATGGCGAATGCCAAAATACAAACATCAATGCAATGATGTCTGCACGCACATAACACTTGACAACTGTCAAGATTCACTTCATTACATGCCGCAACTCGGCAACACATTAGTACATTACATAGAGAGCCCACAAATACGATCAACACTTTCGCCTATACTTCCACGTTCGGCGTGCTTGAGTGTGGGACCGGACTGTTTCCCTTAAGTTTTCTATTGCACTTTTGTTTCTTTTTCGCACCCGACTCTGGCCTTTTCTCTTGTCGCGAGCTCTGCTCCTCTTCCGCCTTTTAATGAAGCTTCATTCATCGTGCTTCATTCCTTGCGCTGCACTTTCGCCTTTCTCACAGGCCAAATTTTCTTGACGTTCTTCATCGGGAAAGGCCTCCTCGCTGCTCGAAGGTTCAATCAGAACTTATTCCGGTTCTTAACTGAGGGTGCTCTCCTCAGCTGCAAGTGCGTCGGAGCTTTCGCACTCATTGACATTTGACCATTCTTCCTTATGGTCCCTACTGACCCTCTAAGGCGAGCAGCACTTTTCTGGATGGAGCTCCAGCTTTCTTCCTCACCTACAGGCGACTTCATTAAGGTGCCCTCTGACAGAAGCGTCCAGTTGGCCTTCTCCTCAGTGCCTACTGCCTCGGTGGCAGCTGCACGTTTCCTTTTCTGAGGACGCGACGCTCTGGTCTGATCCTCACTCTCTTTAATTTCAGCTGCAGGAACTGGCTCTTCCTCAACCATACTCTCACTAGTGGAGCTAGCTACAGCCTCTTCTATGGTTGCTGACAAATCAGACTCGTTTGTCTTCCTCATGTTCTCGACAGAGGCTAAAAAATCAGGCTCCATCCTCTCAGCCTTCGCTTGTGCTTGTGCCGTCGGCTTTCCTGAAGACCTCTCGCCTACCGACCTTTCTTCCGCATTGGGAGTGACGGTCTCGTCAACCACATCAGTGGCCAATATCTCTAGGTCGTTCGGCGATCTCGCGCCCTTGATGTTACCCAGGATGAGGTCATACACCGGGCGCTCCATGCATAATGCTGTCACTTCTCCGGTAAAGTACGGAGTGTTCGCGTGTATTCTGGCTTCAGGCAACAGCTGAGCGAAACCATCTACAAAATACACAAGGCTCATCTCTCCAGTAAGTTCTTCATTGGTAACCAATTCTCTTTTGATGATAACACCGGTGCTTCCTGTGCTTTTCAGAACAGAGACCGAATTTCCCCGAATTTTTCTGGTGTGAACAGGGATTCTCTCAGAGACCCTGATCTTACGCACGGAACTGTGCATAACACGGGAGGTTTCTCCCAGTACGCCTGTTCTACGCGGTCGGCACTAACGTTTTCCTCCCCGTCTGTCGTACGAAGAGGCACTGGCATACGGAACCAGTGGGACTGGATTCTCAAGAATTGGGCATGCGCTGCTTTGTGTCCCTTATCTCCATACCTGAAACAAAGAGCCACTCTCTTGGTAACTATGTAGCTACGGTAATCTGAGGAGTAATGACCTCCCTTGCACCGATAGCATTTCACTGAGGGCTCTGGCACTTTCCCGTTCTTGCCCGTTCTTTTTCCTTGGGCTGTGAGCAGAAGCTCGCTCTTATTTCTTTCTTCATCATCCTTCATAAGAATCTCATTCTCTCGATGAAATTTTCTTGTTTCATTTCGGAATTTGAATGCCTCTCTTCGGGCACTTTTCCTTTCCTCAGCTCCATAACGTGCTGTCTTCTTTCTGCACTGATTCTCGCACTTTCTTAACTACTGGAGCCATTTCTCTCTCTTTCGGCGGCTTCTCTAGCCATCTCTCTCTGTCTCTCTTTTTCTTTCCGTTCTCTCTCTGTCCCTCTTATATCCTGGTTCACAGAATCCGCAATCTCGGATTCTTCCAGACCCAGCTGACGACCCAACTTAACAATATCTCTTAGATCCATTTTGGAATCCCAGCTGTTCAAGCCTCAAGCATAGCTTAACTCGAGGAACCGTATCCAACCGCCTCTGCGCGGCCCCTCACAATATTGCTCTCTGCTAAACACTCGTTTACGACCTCTTCGTAAACTCCTCCCGACTCTTTCTACGTTCTCTGCGCTTACAAAGTACCAAACGTCCTGTTGTGGACGCCAGAATATGTCACCGCTTCGCGCACTCTTGCGTGCGCTCCCAGACATCCTTAGAGCGTGTTGGGGTAGCGGTCTCGGTCACAAAAGAGGTGCCCTCGACTCAGCGTGGCAAGCTCAGCCGGAGGCCAGCTACTAAGTGACAAGGGGGTTGGTCGTTTTCTGCCCAGCTTTCGCCGGTCCCAAGCCAGACAATGGGTTGCAGCCAAAGGTTCACAAAACAAAACAATGTTTATACAGCGAAGAGACGATACAGAGGATTTCACGATCACTCGTACGAGCACATACGAAGTTATTTACAAATACAATGCAACTCATGCAAACTAACAACCGAGAGAGATAACAATTCAACAAAATCTTTGCACCTAAAGTGCACTAACACACAGAGAGACAAGCAAACAAAACACAATTTGTTCACCGGGCACTGCGACAGTCCGACGACCTGAGGAGCACGACGGAGCCGTCCCGCAGACTGGCGCATGCTGCCTCGCTGGTCCGTGGCTGGGCGGTGGTGTTCTCCAAGGAGTCGAGCGGGCGTGCTTTCCTGAAGCTTAAACGGCGGCTCGGGCTGACAGCCAGCGGTTAAAGCCCTCATTTATAGACGCCGTCCACGTCTGTTAGCTTTTCGTGCCAAGGCAGGCGCGCACATACACGCAGTATCAACCAAGGTAGATGTATACTGGTAGCGAAGGCTCCATAGACGCCCATTGGTCCAAAAAATGGCGGCTCATGGGCACTCCAGCGCCCCCTGGATTTTGGGGGGCAAACTACGCAAACGTGACGTAGAATGACGTCACGCATACGTATGCTTTTGGCGCGAATTATAAAGCGGTCTTTCTGTAGACACCGCGTTTTCGAGCCCGTATCTCTCGAAGGTTGCTGCCTTTCAGCGCGCCCCAACCTTTGCCAGTCAAATGTGCTCGAGTTCCTGCTAGTTATGGCCTTGTTAATGTGCAATTGGGAACGCAATGAAAGTGACTGGTAAAGGAGGGGCAGCATAGAAAGGCAGCAACACTTCCAGACACTGGCGAAGCATGCATGATTCGTAGTGCAAATACTGGTGCTAGTACTTTTGAGAGCTTTTGAGTACAGCAAGGTATGATGCACAAAACACTGGCTCAAGTGCACAGTTCGCAATAGAGTGTACGGCAAGTATGGTTTTCATAGTTTCATATTCATTGTTTATTGCAGCAACCAAACAAATACAGTCACAAAGCACACCCTTGGCACACAAACAAAAAATACATGTCACAGGCAGCACAAGCAGTATTGTTTAAGTTGGCTAATCATCTCAATAGTCACAGTGCAGATAGGAAAAAGCCCTGAAGTGCCACGAACGTTGTCAGGAAATTGAAAAGTATAGAAAACAATGCTACGACAGCTTCAATTGAAGCAAACATAACATGACATAAGTAGGCGCATCAACACAGACCATAGAGCACACTGGGATTATTCTTCACATTTAATTTCTTCAGCTGAAAGAATATAGCAGGTGCGTTTACATCTGCAAGGCAATGTTAAAGCCAGCTTTAGCACCCTCAAACGTGCTCAACGTAGGAGCAAATACCATACATTGAAAAAGACATGAAGCCAAGTACGCACGAACGGGTTACAGCTATGAAACACGAGCGAACAGCCCGGCGAAACCATATCGAAGTCAAGCGGGAATCGGTGTAGCGTGACACCAATGGTACTATCCACGCTGTCGCAGTGTACCGCCTTGGTGTACCACGGAGCATCGCTTCTTCACATGCCGCAAGCTCATCTTGAAATGAAGCGCTAAGCGCTTCAAAAGAAGAGCGCGAAGCGTGCAAAGACGGAAAAAGACTTCGCACTGGCCGCACGCCGAAGGAAACGACAAAACCGAGAAAACTGCCGCAGCGGTCCAGCGGGGTGCAAATCTTACCGAACGGTGACAAAGAAGCGACGTGCAAGGACGACGAAAACTTCGCAAAAGGAGCATTTTGAGACCGGCGAGCTAAATTTATACGCTTTACCAGGCGCGCCTACGCAGGCAGCTGGCGATAAGAAATCGCCACTGTGGCCGGGTTAGCCGGGTATCGAAACAAGGCCTGCAAAGACGCGCTGTAATGCACCGCACACTCATGAATAGGGGGCAGGTCAAGAGTGTTGCAAAAATACAAAATTTGCCAGGTTTTAATAAAATGACTTACCTCTTTCATAAAACAAGGTGCTAATATATTTTTTCTTTTCTATTGGCAAATTACATTCCGATTTTGTAGTTTTATCATTTATTTATGTGAGTGTTTTGCCCCCCCATCCTCTGGTTGTGCTGCAGTCGCGCTAAACCACGTTTCGGCCCAGCCTTCGCCACCACTATAAATCCGCCTTGTATCAACTTTACAAGCTGCTTCTCCTTCTCGCTCTGGGTGCGGGGCCCCATTGGTCGAGCGCGGAAACCGCCTTCCAGAAGATTCTGGGTCCTTCTCGCAATGCGAAGCCGCCAGCGCGAGAGCGAAAGGGAGAGGGTATCACTTGAGCGCCGACAAGGTTACCCCCTCTCCGTCGACTATGAGCAGAAGCTACTCGGACGTTCCAGAGAAATCGACGGCGCGCGCGGCCATGTTTTTTTTTTTGCGCCGCGTTGGCGAGCTGGGTGGAAAGGGCAGCAGCACCCGCAAAGATACGCGCTCTCCGGGGTTCCTTTCCCCGCTGTTTTTTTCTTGAATGTTACCGCAGACTGGCGCGATTGCTTACGCGCAGCACCTCTTTTTAGAATATGCGCCGAATTTTGTGACAGTGGCAGATTGGGCGCACTGCATATCAAGTGTGCGGAACGCATTCAACGTTACAGATGCCAAGTCGCGCCTTCTTGAACGACATACCACAGCTCTCGTTCTGTAACCAGATTAAGGAGTAGTTAAACGACGGCTATTTTATTTTATTGTGGTAGCCTACACTCCCTAAGTAACGCTTTCCTCATCGCGGGAAAAGTGGTGTTGTTTGGGCGGTGTCATTAATATATTCTCTTCTTTAACAAAACTTGCTGAATGCAGGAGTGCGTAGTATAAAATTCTAGAGGAGGAAATTTTAATTGAAATCGTATGTTTCAAACAGGTTTGTTAAGTACGTGTCGAAAAAAAATTATCAGGAAAAAATTTGCATTCACAAAAAGAAAACACACAGAAACACCAAAGTTTCTTCACACAAAGAAAACAAAAAATTTCAGGATATACGTTTTTTAGAACAGGGAATGATGCAACAGTGCAGAAAATTTCAGCTTTCCGTGTACAGTACTCGCTGAGGTAGGCAAGGACACAGTAGCCAACCGACTAACGCGCCACCGCACGAAACAGTTCCTCGTTGCCGTGAAACAGAGGTTTGCTGGACATGTCTCGCAAAGAACATTTTTCTTTTGTTCGACCTTTATTTCTTCATAGCAAAATTTGCAGTTTCGATATTTTTCCATTTTTGGGGCTTGTGCTGCAGCACTTGAGGTTTGTCATCTCTTCCAGAGTGATCTCTCACGAATATCAATCTTTTTCGCTGTAGGACAGTTTCTTCAAAATATGCATCCACGCATACTCGTTCGTGTTCCTGCATATCTGACTCATGATTTCGCGGTGAAAAATAGGAGGAATAAATCGACGGCTCTGAAGAAGCGCCGTGCAGCACTCCGGCGCGCAACGGTGAGGTCGACGCCTGGCTGTCTTCTAGCCGAAAATTTGCGAAGAGCAATCCCGCCCGAAAGACGTTGACACCGTGCAGATAAAAGTTGTGACCTTCAGAACAATCAGATCTTTTCCGATCAGCGCGCAGCAAAAGCGGAACTTACCTGGGCATGGCGGTTGACGTTCCGGGTCGGTTTGACGCAGTTTCACTGTCCGTGCTAAAGTCTGATGAACCTAAGTCGCCTTCTGAGTCATCACTGCTGCTGTTCTCGTGCCGAAACGAGCTTTCATGTGTGTCAATTTCCGTGGAAACGCGCACTTTCCGTGCAGCTGCGGCGCGCCACGTGGACGCCATGATGTAAACAACGAGCACCAGTCACGTGACTCCGAGGGGGCTTTAAAAACAGTATTACGCTAGCTGTCCAGAAACGCTTCCAAAGCCGGAAAATACGAATTTGAAACGGAATAGGAGCGGACAGGAAAGTGGCAACCTGTGTAGAAAGTGTATATAACGTGCTACCCTATGCGTAAAAGGAATACGTTCGTGTATATGGCCGGAGCTACACTTTTTCTACATCGGCAAATAAAAACGCAGCCATGCTGTACTTACTACACTAGTGTAGACAGTGTAGGGAACAAAATGGATATCAGCAAGCCATCACTCAGTTTTCGTAGATTTCAGCCAAAGCGACTTGAAACGAAACTTGAAAATTTGTTTTTGGGAAGAAAATGGCGTAGTATCTGTCTCACATCCCGGCGGATTCCCTAAGGGAAGGGATAAAGGAGGGACTCAAAGAAGAAAAGACGAGGGGCCGTATTGGAGGGCCCCGGAATAATTTAGACCACCTGGGAATCTTTAAAGTGCACTGACATCGCACGGCACACGGGCGCCTTTGCGTTTCGCCTCCATCGAAACGCGGCCGAGGCGGACGGGTTCTAACCCGGGTACTACGGATCAGTAGCCGAGTGCCCTTGTTCAAAATTCGGGTCTCCATGCCAAATGTGGGCATGTAGCATGTCAGGGTATGCCGAAATCACATCCCCAGCCTTATGGGTGATTGCAGCGGCTGCAAAATCAGCTGTAAAGCGATTTGGCAAATTGAGTCACGTACTATTGTAAATGGAAATTGGTTTTCGGGGAAAGGAAATAGCGCAGTATCTGTGACATCTCGTCGGACACTAGAACTGCGCCGTAGGGGAAGGGATAAAGGAGGGACTGAGAGAAGAAAGGAAGAAAGAGGTGCCGTAGTGGAGGGCTCCGGAATAATTTCGACCACCTGGGGATCTTTAACGTGCACTGACATCGCACAGCACACGGGCGCCTTAGCGTTTCGCCTCCATCTTAACGCTGCCGCCGCGGTAGGGTTCGAGCCCGTGTACTCCGGATCAGTAGCCGAGCGCCCTAACCACTGAGCCACCGCGGCGGGTAGAACTTATTCAAACTATGAAATAACTTGCCCAAACTATATTACTGCTTAAAAACTACCAACACCAAACGCAAGAGACTGATTGAGAGAGTAAAAAATGGGAGAGGGAGCGGCTGCATGAGCACTTGGCTCGCAAGGCTGACCACCAGGCGTTGCGCTCCCACTTCAGTTCACTTTCCCTCCATGACCAACGGCAAGGAAGTTGATCTAGACTCTAAAGTGTTTGCCGCGCTAGTCCGCGCAGATAGATATTACTATAACATCACCGCACGCCATCACGCGGCGTGATCACGCGTGGGGGCAGGCGACTCTCTTTTTATATCTAGGCTTCAAGGCTATCGCTATCGTCTCCTTCCTGAGTTCGTTTTTTTCTTCATGGTGGCACCTACGGTAGGACACCCTACCTATAGTGAACTAGTACATATTCTAGTGGCACAAAGGTCTCTACTCAGGGGGCCCGTTTTCGCATGGATGCCTCGAGTTGGAGCCACTGCAATTTTTCCTACTGCTGTGGCACGGTGGCCTGTAGTTTCTGGGCCTTTCCGCAAGCAGTAATTCAAGATATCGAAATAATCAGTGCTGCTGTCGAAACAATTCGACCTTCTGCGTGCGACTATTCATTAGTTTTACATTTCTGGTAGCGATATGTAACAGGCAAAGGCGGGCTAGTTGGTGGTTATCAATGGAGTGCATAACGCGACCGCACAATACGACGAGGGACGAAAAGATGAAAGCACAGGATGAAACGCGGAAATTCAACTGGGGTTTACTACAAGGAAAACCACATTTATTCAACATTCGTAATCACACCTAATATACATCACACCCCATCATGTTACACTGGCACGCGGGCGCGCGTGGCACAAGTTAGCATCTAGATAGGTGAATTCCTTCTTGAATAATGATACATAAGTGGTGCTAATGCAACGTTCATTTTCTTTGGTGATACGGTAGGCTTAAAAAATTTCCCTGCTAAGCTGGGTCAGTAACTTTTTCGGGACAATTGTGTCGCGGACCTGGGCGTGCAGTTACGGCAATGGCCACAATGTTTCGCCAGTTCACCGTCCCCGCCAATGATTCAACGGCTGCGCGGTGCTCCTGAAGTCTAAAATTCAAGCAACGTCCAGTTTGCCTTATGTAACAATTGCCAGATGTGAGGGGTAATTGGTACACCAACCCTGTTTTTCAGGGAACGAACCTGTCTACGTGCTTAGTGCGGCACTCATTCTTTTTTCCATTTCCCTGCACCATATTACACATGCCCGAATTCCCTTGCCAAGGAAGCTCGATGCCCACCGAAGCAATGCCCAAGTGAAGAACCGTAACGCCGGAGACCCATGATTATGCCGTACTTCCACCAGATTTACCATCGCCTCAAAAAAGTGGCTGTGAAATGGGACGTCCCGGGGGTCTTCACGGCGAAAAGGCTTTTGGGCATGTGCAATATGGTGCCGGGAAATGGAAAAAAGAATGGATGTCGCACTAAGCACGTAGAGAGGTTCGTACTCTACAAAACAGGGGTGGTGTACCAAATACCCCCACATGTGGGAATTTTTACATAGGGCAAACTGGACGATGCTTAAGTGTTAGACTTCAGCAGCACCACGCAGCCGTTGAATCATTGGCGGGGGGCGGTGAACTGGCGAAACATTGTCGCCATTGCCGTAACTGCACGCCCAGGTTCCGCGACACAACTGTCTCGAAAAAGTTACCGACGCAGCTTAGCAGAGAAATTTCTGAAGCCTACTGTGTCAAAAAAGAAAATGAACGTTGAATTAGCACCACTTCTGTATTATTATCCAAGAAGGAATTCAACTATCTAGATGCCAACTTGCGCCATGCGCGCCCTCATGCCAGTGTAACGTGATGGTATCTGATTTCTATCAGGTGTGATTACGAAAGTTGTATAAATGTGGTTTTCCTTGCATTAAACCTCAGTTGAATTCCCGAATTTTGTACTCTGCTTTCTTCTCTTCGTCCCTCGTCGTTTTGCGCGGTTGCAATATGCACTCCATTGGTAGTAACATTCCGGTCATCATCATCATCATCATAATCAGCCTTACTAAACCCACTTTAGGGCAAAGGCCTCTCCCATGTCTCTCCAATTAACCCTGTCCTTTGCCACCTGCATCCACCCTCTGGCTGCGAGATTCTTAATCTCATCCGCCCAACTAACCTTCTGCCGCCCCCTGCTACGCTAACTTTCTCTTGGAATCCAATCCGTTACCCTTAATGACCAGTGGTTATCTTGCCTTCGCATTACATGCCCTGCCCAAGCCCATTTCTTTCTCTTGATTTCGACTAGGATGTCATTAACCCGTGTTTTTTCCCTCACCCACTCTGCCCACTTACGGTCTCTTAACGTTACACCTATCATTTTGCTTTCCATGGCTCACTGCGTTGTCCTTAACTTAAGCTGAACTCTATTCGTTAGCCTCCACGTTTCTGCCCCGTAGGTGAGTACCGGTAAAATACAGGTGTTGTACACTTTTCTCTTGAGGAATATTGGTAAACTGCTATTCATGATCTGAGAGAACCTGCGATATGCGCTCCACCCCATTCTTATCCTTCTAGTTATCTCCCTCTCATGATCTGGATTTGCTGTCAGTACCTGCCCTAAGTAGACGTATTCTTTTACAACTTCCAGGCTCTCGCTGCCAATTGTGAACTCTTGTTCCTTTGCTAGGCTGTTGAACATTACCTTGATTTTCTCCATGTTAATTTTTAGACCCAGCATTCTGCTATGCCCGTCTAACTCATTGATCATGATTTGCAGCTCACGTCCTGAGTGACTCAGCAAGGCAATGTCATCAATGAATCGCAGAATATTTAGGTATTCTTCATTTATTATTATTCCCAACTGTTCCCAATTAATGCCTCGAAATACCTCCTGTAAACAGGCGATGAACAGCTTTGGCGAGATCGTGTCTCTTTGCCTGGCGCCCTTCCTTATTGGAATTTTATTGCTGACTTTATGGAGGACAATAGTAGCTGTGCAGTTGCTATATATATCTTCCAATATTTTGACATAAGGCTTTTCAACCCCCTGATTACGAAATGCCTGTATGACTGCTGAGGTTTCCACTGAGTCGAATGCTTTCTTGTAATCAATGAAGGCTATATATAGAGGTTGGTTATATTGTGCGCATTTCTCTATCACCTGATTGATAGTGTGAATATGACAGTCTAAGGTTGCCTTGACTCTATTCGCGATTACTTTAGTAAATACGTTGCAGGCAGCGGAGAGTAAGCTGATCGGTCTGTAATTTCTCAAGTCTTTGGCGTCTTCCTTCTTATGAATTAAGATAATGTTTGCATTCTTCCAAGCTTCTGGTAGAGTCGCGGTCATAAAGCATTGTGTATACAGGCTGGCTAGTTCTTCTAGCGCGATGCCCCCTCCATCCTTCAACAGATCTGCTGTTACCTCATCCTCCCCAGCTGCTTTTCCCCTTTCCGTTGCTCCTAAGGCTTTCTTTACTTCATCTTTCGTTACTGGCGGGATGACGCATTGCTGTGCACTACTGTCTTTCTCATTAACGCTCTGATTACATTGGCTACTGTAAAGGTCTGTGTAAAAATCTTCGGCTACTTTAACTATCTTATCTATATTCCTAAGTATATAGTCATGCTTGTCTCTTAACGCATACATCTGGTTTTCACCTATGCCTAGTTTCCTCTTCACCGCTTTTATGCTACCTTCGTTCTTTAGAGCATGCTCGATTCTCTCCATATTAAACTTCCTTATGTCGGATACTTTGCGCTTATTTATTAACTTCGGTAGCTCTGTCAGTTCTATTCTGTCGGTAAGGTTAGGCGCCCTCACGCTTTGGCGCTTCTTAATCACATCTTTTGTCACCTGAGATAGCTTTCCGGTATCCTGTCGAACTGCCCTACCGCCTACTTCTACCGCACACTCCGTAATGATGGCTGTCAGATTATCGTTCATTATATGAACATCAAGATCGTCTTCCTCAGTTAAAGCCGAATATCTGTTTTGCAGCGCTATCCTAAACTCCTGTGCTTTCCCTCTTACGGCTAACTCATTAATGGACTTCCTCTTCACTAGCTTCTTGCGTTCCCCCTAAGCTAATTCGAGACCTTACCATTCTGTGGTCGCTAAAGCGCACCTTTCCAAGGCCGGCCACATCCTGAACGATGCCAGGTTGAGCGCATAATATGAAGTCGATTTCATTTTTATTCTCACCACTGGGGCTCTTCCAGGTCCACTTCCTGTTTTCTCGTTTGTGGAAGAAGGTATTCAAGGTCCGTAAATTATTTCTATCTGCGAATTCGACTAATACCTCTCCCCTGCTATTTCTAGAACCTATCCCGTAGTCACCTCCCGCGTGGTCGTCAGCCTTCTTCTTGCCCACCTTCGCATTGAAGTCGCCCATCGGCACAATGTACTGTGATTTTGCTTTATTCATTGCCGATTCTACGTCCTCATAGAAACTTTCAACAGTCTGGTCATCATGGCTGGATGTGGGCACGTAGGCCTGCACCACTTTCAGCTTGTACCTCCTATTCAGCCTAATTATTATAGCTGCTACCCTCTCGTTAATACTATAGAGCTGCTCTACGTTGCCAACTATGTCCTGATTAATGAGGAATCCCACATCTAGTTATCGTCTATCCTCTAATCCGCGATAGCACAGTGTGCGTCCGTCCTTTAGTACTGTATACGCCTCACCTGTCCTCCTCACTTTAACAAGCCCTATGATATTGCCGCATGCAAGAAGGCGCCAAAGATGAAGACTTGGTCTACGAGCGTGAGCCAAGAAGAAGAAGCTGAAGTGCGCAGGGACTTTTTCTGGTTAACCAGTAAACCGCTTTACCTTCAGCTCTCCTCGGTGTTCTACCGAGTCCTGACACTGGTGGAGGTGCTGGGATTGCACAGGACTCCTTCCGGCAGTCCACAGCGAGTCCCGGACATCGGCACGCCTGTCCATCGCGCTACCCGCCGACGTCTAGGCGTTTCCCCGGAGTACAACCATCTACCGGGCGACTCTTCAAACGTCAATGTTCGCCGGGTCTTCCAAGCCATGGCACCTCCCACCCCTACGTCGGTGACTCTTCACAACACCAAGGTACCGGAGTGCTTCCGCGGGAACGCGTTTGAAGATGTGGTAGACTGGCTCGACCAGTTTGAACGAGTGGCCAAGTTCAACCAGTGGAGCGCGGACCAGAAGCTTTGCAATGTTTATTTTTCACTTCAGGATACTGCTAGAACTTGGTATGAAAACCACGAGGCCAGCTTGTCCACATGGAATGACTTCCGCCGCCAGCTGGTGGACACTTTTGCCACTACTGATCGACGAGAGAATGCGCTGCGCCTGCTTGAAGTGCGCGTCCAGAAGAAAAATGAAAGCGTAGCTATGTTTGCGGAAGACACGGCTCGACTTTTTCGCCGTGCCGACCCCGATATGACTGAGCAAAGGAAGCTACGACATCTGATGCATGGCGTCAAGGAGCAGGTGTTTGCCGGCTTGGTGCGCAACCCGCCTCAAACCGTCAGTGAGTTCGTAAAGGACGCTACAGCTATAGAGCGAGCCCTCCAAGAACGGTGCCGCCAGTACGACCGACCCTTCACCGGTGTTCCACCGACTGCGGCGGCACTCACTGCAACCGATAGGAACACTCTTCGAGACCTCATTCGAGAAATTGTCCTTGAGGAGCTGCAGCGAATTACTGCTACGAGCGTTCAGTCACCAGAGGCCGTCGCAGCAGCCGTTAGGAAAGAGCTCCGGCATGCTCTGTCACCGTCTGTACCATACCACGAGTCTCATCTAGTTGACAGTGCGGCAGCTGTTTGTGAACCATACCACGTGCCCCAACCCAACAGCAACACGGCCGTCAACACGGCGCCTTACTATGAGCCGGAGCCGCAACCCGCGAGCTATGCGGAAGTCCATCGTCGTCCGCCGCCAGACCACGCCCCACCGAGCTCAGCGAGCCGTCAGCAGACGCGGTTCTTCCAGGAGCCTCAGTGGGCACGTCCCGGCCGCGCTCAGCCGCGCCGAACTGACCTGTGGCGCTCTTCTGACAGCCGACCACTCTGCTTCTTCTGCGGACAACCTGGCCATGTGTATCGGTACTGCCGCTACCGCCATGAGGGGCAGGCCTTTCCGCCTGGTTCTGCTCGACGCCATTTAGACGCTGGCCGTGCCCAACTCGAGGATCCGCCGCTCAGCAGGGAAGCCGACTCACCGGGCTTCGGCCGCCGCTTCCCATCTCCACGGCGTTATTCTTCACCGACGCGTCGTAGCGATGCTGACCTTAGCGGACGCGGACCCCGAGCCCTCGCCGGGGAAACTAACCGCCGCGACCTCGTGAGGGGAGGTTGCAACCAGTCGAAAAGTTTAAAAGCCCTCACTACCGCCGCAACTGCCGACCGCAACCCATGACTGTGATGCCTCTGTTCACATTGACGCTGCTGCACTACCACCGAAAATGCCGCCTACATTAGCGCCGAACATGCCGAACCAGATAAGCAGCCCCGACGATGAAAATGACAGCGCCGACCTTACCGCACTTCCGCCGCAAATGCCGAGAGAGACGAGCAACCCAGACGACGTTGTTAGCGCTGACCTCGCCGTTTGCATTGATGGGCTGGAGTTACACGCACTGGTGGATACCGGGGTGGATTTTTCAATCATAGTCAAAAACTGGCTGACAAGCTGCGCAAAGTAAAAACCGAATGGACTGAGCCAGTAATAAGAAGTGCTGGGAGTCAGCTACTGGCACCGACTGGGAAGTGCACTGCCCGCATAGGAATTGGAAACTCAGTGTTCGTTGGCAGCTTCGTTATCCTCTCAGACTGTTACAAAGACCTCATCTTGGGCATGGACTTTCTGCGCCTTCATGGGGCTGTGATCAGCTTTCGGGACAACGTCGCTGCCTTCACCAAAAATCATGGAGACCTTCGTTATGCGCAAGTACCACTGATGCCCTTACGAGTTGCCAATGAGGGGGTGACATTACCTCCGCGATCGTGCTCTCTTGTTGAAGTGAAGTGCGACGTGGCGCATACCAGCGGGCCGTCACCCTAATACTCAGCCGAGGTGTTTCTATAGATCGAGGACTAGTGAGTTTGACCAATGGGCATGCCGAAGTGCTGCTGACAAACTTCAGCGACGAGCGTCGGCAAATTCCGAAAGGCACAACTGTGGCCTTCTTCGCTAGCGTCCCAAGTGACCAAGACTATTTCGTGCTGCAACTGGAAGGATCAGTGAGCAAGGCACCCGCACCCATAGTCGATGTGAGCCCAAATCTGTCGTCTTCAGAACGCGAACGTCTTTTGGATCTCATAGATCACTTTCGAGACTTTTGCTTCAGAATCGCGGGTTGGCCAAACACCTTTGACCAAACATCGCATTATCACGGATGACGCGATTCGCCCGATTCGACAAAATCCTTACCGTGTGGCTCCGAAAGACCGCGAGGCTATTCAGCGTTAGGTGGCCGAAATGCTTCGAGAAGACGTTATCCAGTCGTCACAGAGTCCCTGGGCTTCCCCCGTGGTACTTGTTAAAAAAAGGATGGCAGCTTACGATTTTGGATTGACTACCGCAAGCTCAATCAAGTGACCAAAAAAGACGTGTACCCCCTCCCTCGCATCGATGATTCCCTTGATCGGCTACGAAATGCACGTTACTTCTCTTCAATGGATTTGAAAAGTGGATATTGGCAAATTGAACTAGATGAGAGGAATCGGGAGAAGACAGCATTCATCACTCCTGACGGATTGTATGAGTTTAAGGTTCTTCCATTCGGTTTATGCTCGGCACCAGCAACATTTCAGAGGCTGATGGACACGGTGCTCTCAGGACTCAAGTGGCAAACATGCCTGGTGTATCTTGACGACGTGATCGTGTTTTCGGCAACCTTCGAGGAGCATCTACGCCGTTTGGTAGCTGTTTTTCAGGCCATACGATCTGCGCGCCTCACACTAAAACCCGAGAAGTGCCACTTTGGTTACGAGGAGCTGCAATTCTTAGGACACGTTGTTAGCTAAGAAGGTGTCCGGCCCGATCCCGAAAAGCTCTCCGCAGTCGCCAAGTTCCCAACACCTACGGACAAAAAGACGCTTAGGCGCTTCCTGGGGCTTTGCGCCTATTACCGTCGATTTATTGCTGGCTTCTCACGAATTGCCTGGCCTTTAACTTTACTGACACGCGACAACGCTGTCTTTCGCTGGGGTGAAGAAGAGCACCAAGCTTTTAATGAACTCCGGAGACGCCTACTGACGCCACCTGTCCTGGCGAACTTTGATGACGACGCCCCTACCCTGCTTCATACCGTTGCAAGCAATGTGGGTTTAGGTGCTGTATTGGTGCAGCGCCAGGATGGTGTGGAAAAAGTGATTGCTTATGCCAACAGGACTCTGTCTAAAGCTGAAGCGAACTACTCGGCCACAGAAAAAGAATGTCTTGAAGTTGTATGGGCGGTTATGAAATTTCGCCCTTACTTGTACGCTCGCCCTTTTCAAGTCGTTAGCGACCATCACTCTCTCTGTTGGCTGACGAACTTAAGGGACCCTTCAGGGAGACTAGCGCGTTGGAGCCTTCGGTTACAAGAGTTCGGCATGACGGTTTTTTACAAATCCGGAAAGAAGCATGCGGATGCTGACTGCCTTTCGCGAGCACCAGTCGGACCCTCCACAATGACCGATGAAGACACTGCTTTTTTAGGAGTCATAGATGACGCAACTCTTGCCCAACAGCAGAGAGAGGACCAGGAATTGCTCCCTCTTATTGGTTTCTTGGAGAAGCGAAGTACGGATGTGCCTAAGATTTTCGCCCGCAGCCTCTCGTCATTCTTTCTTCGCAACGACGTAATTTACAAGAAGAACTTCCGTCCTGGGGGGAACAGTCATCCACTCGTCGTCCCAACAGCTCTTCGCACGGAAGTCTTGCAAGCGTGTCACGACGAGCCAACCGCCGGCCACCTAGGCTACACCCGCACGTTGGCTAGAGTACAGCGCTGATACTACTGGCCGAAACTACCGGCGACAGTGAAGCACTCTACGGACGTGCGTAGACTGCCAACGTCGTAAATCACCCCCTGAAAAACCAGCCGGTCTACTCTACCCTCTTCAAGTGCCAAAGACACCTTTCAAGCAAATTGGCGTGGACCTCCTGGGACCATTTCCGACGTCTACTGCCGGGAATAAATGGATAATTGTCGCCACCAATTATCTAACTCGCTACGCGGAGACAGAGGCTCTGCCCAGGGGTACCGCCACCGAAGCAGCTCGGTTCTTCGTTGAGAACATTGTCCTCAGGCATGGCGCTCCGGCACTCATTATAGCTAACCGAGGGACTGCCTTTACGGCCGAGCTTTTGGAAACCGTTCTCCGCCTCAGCGGTACCAGTCATCGTAAAGCGACGGCCTATCACCCCCAAACCAATGGATTGACGGAACGCCTCAATAAGACAATCGCAGACATGCTCTATATGTACGTGGACGTAGACCACAAGAATTGGGACGAAATTCTTCCCTACGTCACGTTCGCCTACAATACGGCACAAGACACCACTCGCATGACGCCTTTCAGCCTTCTTCATGGCCGACCAGTGACAACTGGCTAGATGCCATGCTGCTCCCGAATGCCGACGGCGACGATGTCGATCAGGACGCCGAGGAATTCGCACAGCCCGCAGAGGAAGCTCGCTAACTAGCGCATGTGCGCATCAGAACTCAGCAGGAGGCTGACGCACGACGCTACAATCTTCGCCACAGACATGTCATGTATGAACCTGGCGACAAAGTGTGGGTCTGGACGCCTATTCGCCGTCGTGAACTCTCCGAAAAATTATTGCGGCGGCATTTCGGGCCCTATGTTGTGCTGCGACGTTTAACCGACGTCACGTATGAGGTGGTGCTGGACGGGTCATCGACATCCAAGCGACGCCAGCAACAAGTCGACGTCGTCCATGTTGTACGTATGAAGCCGTACTACTCGGACCGATCTTGACCTCCTACTTCCTTTTGTTACCATCGAGACGATGCTTCCTGAGGAGGGGGGCAAATGCCGCATGCAAGAAGATGCCAAAGATGAAGACTTGGTCTACGAGCGCGAGGCAAGAAGAAGGGACTTTTTTCTGGTTAACCAGTAAACCGTTTTACCTTCAGCTCTCCTCGGGGTTCTATCGAGTCCTGACAATATTCCGTTTAATTCCCGCTAGTTCCTCGAACAGCACTGCTAGGCTAGCCTTACTAGATAAACTTGGAGCGTTAAACGTTGCCAGGTCCAGATTCCAATGGCGGACTGTCCGCAGTGAGAAATTCTTAGCACCCTCCGCTGCGTCAAAGGTCTGACCGCCGCCTTGGCCAGTTGCTCTGCAGCCGCTGGAGACTGACGGCCGAGGGTTAATTGGTTTGTTTATAGAAGGTTGTGGCCAAGTACTACACCAGGGTGGCGAAGTCCTGTCCTGGTGAGGGAGTGCGTTGTCGGTTCTGGTCACCGAGATCAGGCCGCACTCCAGGCCTCGTTATGCAATTCCATCGACAAGCGGTTTTTTCTTTTTTAAACCCGGTGGAGATTTGAGCAGCATCAAGATTTGAACCCCGTCCTCTTGCACGCGAGGCGGACGCTCTACCTCTACGCCATCGCTGCCTCATTTCCGGTAAATCAGTCTAAGCCCGTACATCACGCTACGGTATGTTCAACCGCGTGTCGCATCGCCGGCTGGGGGTAGAAAGAAGTGAATTCACCTTTCCGCTTCAATAAAAATTATTTATTTACATTGGGCTGACAGTTTACATGCTGTTTATAGGCATAGACATAGAATACGGGTCTAATGCTGCGATACCTTGATAACGTCGCCACAAAAACCAGTAAACTTGCTTGATGGGCAGATGGTTCATTTCAGCTGAGTCGAACTGCATATAATATAAGCGTTCCACCACCTTTCACTCCAAACAGATTGACTTAAACTGACGCAGAAAACTTGAAACGATGCTTTCTGCAATTTCTATACAGGATGCTCAAAATTAAGGTTAATATATTTCTTAAGAACCGGCACTGAATGGTGCGTGAAAACCAGCTCTGCATCTAAGTTATGCTATCAGGCGTGGCAGAAAGGTAAGGTGGTAAGGCATCTTATTAACTCAGGTATATTCACGAACTTTTTAGCCACTGCGGCTAGCGTGAATCTTTATATTGGAAATATGGAGAGGGTTGCATTTCTGCACTATTCTATTTGATAGGATTCTCCTAGAGCACGCGTGTTGCGCGATATTTTCCCCCATAAAGTTTCCAATGATTTCGCATAATTACGCTTGCTAGGTGGCGACAGCCGACGCTGAACTCCTCCCTAGTGTGACGCAGCTGTTGTGTCCGGAGTTACTTCCTTTTCGGTCGCCGAGTGGTAAAGGGTGACGATATATCAGTGGGTGTTTGCAGCGCACACGAAACACGGACGGACGGAAAAGGGAACGAAACACAGCATGAAAAACCAACTAGCTCAAGAAAAGACGAGATATATCAGCTACACCGGGCGCTGTACGCCGTTGGCAGACGAAACGTCGCGTCACGCCGCCAGGAGTGCCGCGCCGATCCTTTCTACATGCGCAGTTAGACGGATGAAGTTGAATATGTGGACGCAAATATCTAGAAATACACGTGCGCTAGAATTCATCAAAATACTTCTAGATTGCAATGTAAACATTCCCGTTTACTAAAGTCACTAAAAAGTTCATTAATCGATTTTGGTTAATTAGGTGCCTTACGGTGGCAAATATCATCTCACTTGATCTCACCCTGGCCGCGTAACTTATGTGCGGGAGTGGGTTTGACACACCACTGAGTGCAAATATAGTTTAGAGGCCTAAAGCCAAATTATGAAGAAGTGTTCATAATTTGGCTTGAATACACATTTTGAATACACACAGCTCTGTGTATTCAAATTTATGCCTGGTGCTGCGGCCAGTCTGTCTTCTAAATGTGGGGCATCAGGTAAATTTTGCGCCTTTTACTGCGGAAGCAGTGCTAGCGTCACGCCCCCCTCCCGGCAATATTTTCTGTCGCATGTGTGAAGTCTCAGCATAGAGTAAAGACATTCATATGAGTGAAAACATCTAAGTAATAATCGACGGTAAACCCAACTCATTTCGCATAGTTGTCGCATCAGATGTCCGACCGTTCCCGTAATTTTTTACATGCAGTTCAATAAAATGCAGCGCGCTACACATGGTACTCCCAACAAATCAAGGAGACAAAGAAAGAGCTGAAGTCGGGTTTATTCAAAGTGCACTAAGCCGTGTTTAGCACCGGCACAATTTATGGTGCTGTGCACCTTCATGACGTTTCGTACCAGCCTGGTTTACGCTTTTTGTGACATAAAAGGCTGCAAACCTCGCTCCATTTTGCTCACAGCGTTCCTGGCATCCAAAAATCTATCTCCTTATTTGTCTTAACGTTGCACAGGACATGAACTTCACTGTCAGAATGCACTTCTAACGGGTTAAAGAATTCATTAAAAACAGTTGCTTATCCGTGCCCCGTGATGCCCAGCTGGCGTGCCGCCGCATCGCAGTGACTCTAGTTTGAAAGGAAGCAGCAGCATCACTAGCGACTTTACAGAGCGTAACGGGCCGCCGGATGCCCAGGTCCTCCCTGTCGTGCCACTACAATATATTCTGTTGCCAAATGTCGGCGAGCAAGAGCAGCTAGATGGCAATGTGAAAGTAGCTTGAAGTAGCTAAAAAAATCCAGCAAGTAGCTAAATGTTGCTAAATTTTTCACGTGCGTATTTTTTACATATTTTGGTAATATAACGCATTTATTGGCAGCTGTATTATATGGAAAGATTAAACACAGCTCTCATGTCATGTTTTCTTGCAGCCAACTACACAGAACATCTATGAAGGAATAGTAATTGTGCTCTCGGTTTGATTCCGATAATTTAGGACAAGCGTAGTTTCCGCAAAGCGTCAAGGCTTGCGCGCTCACACAAGGTCAGCTGCGAATGCATCATTGGTCTGTAAACATGCAAAAAATTAAGCCGAAATTCTTAAAAAATGTAGAACTGTAAAAATTGAAAGAAACAAAAAATTACCTCGTTGACACTAAGAACTTCTTTAAAAAATATATGAGTTTTGGTGCATATTGTGTTGCCCTGCGCCAAACATTTATATATTGAATTTTGTTGCCATGTTTGAAAATCACATTTAATTACCCTGCAGTGGAATGGAGGATGGCCAGTGGTCTGGTTGATTCATCAGATATAAAAATTACACTGCTAAAAAGACCTTAAACAATAGGCTGACTTTAACTAACGTCAACTCCAGACTGATGAACACGAAATTATCACAAAAACACTCGAAAGTTTTCTGGATGTTGATTTTATTAACAAAACAATTAGCAGTGGTTAGAGAGCGAAATTTGGAAATAACAGCGCACCTTTAGACACGGACAGAGGCAGATATAACGACACAGCGCTGTGTCGTTATATCTGCCTCTGTCCGTGTCTAAACGTGCGCTGTTTTTTCCAAATATGAGCTACCAACTAGCCCGTTTGACCACCCTTGCAAGAGAGCGAAAGCTCTGGTGTATTGGGAAACTAGACGCAGCTTAGCGTCTGTAACGTTGAGTGCGTTCCGGACAACTGTGAGCACCGGAACTCGTCGAAGCGACTGCGTTTTCATTCCCGTCCATGTCGCCGCCGTCTGTGGCGAAAGCAGCCTCGGAAGGCGCCTTTTCAACGCGCCGATTGATATCATGCTAAGTCACGTGACTTACATTGCCTCATACCGTATATGACGCTATCCGTGCACCCACTGTTATTCTTAGATTTCGATAAATTCTTTTGAAAGTTAGGCTGAAGGTCAGGTCACGTGTTTAGCACTTGTAGTTACCCGTTGCTATAGCGGCTTACATATCAACTGATTAATTACGGTAATTATTATCTAATTAGTGTTCCTTTATTAGGCTAAACTTCCTCTTTCTAGTGATGCACTAGATGTAGACATTCTTATGTTTACTACTAATTATGCTCATTACTATACAGTGATGTCATCATGGTTAACCGCACTAACTAGTACACCCCTATATACTATCTTAGTCTGGTGATCCAGCGGAGCTACGCCGCGGCGAAGCGGGGAGCTCAGTGCAGCAACCTGTTTCTATAGACCAGATCCAGTTGCAAGGGACGCCGTTGCTAGCGCCGGCAACACGCGGCGAAACATTGGTTCGGACGAGCGTAGTAGGGCTTTCGCTCTGAAAACTTTTGATGAAACTATATACATGCAGATATGTGAAAGCCGTGATCACCCGGCAGAAAGGTTCACCAGAGTACGATCGTTAAGAACATTGATTTAAACAAAACCCAAAAGACTTAGTGAAGAAAGCATCAAAAACACATATTTCACTGCGTCACGTATCGATGAGCGAAACACAATAAAACAGAAAAACAAAGCAGAGTGCAGTGTTCCGCACGAAGCAAACAAAACGGGGACGTAGCCGAAGGCCGCGCAGTTCGTGCGGAGTGCAAAACTTCTCGGTCCACATAAATTGCAAGACGCCATCAGGTTTCAACATATCTAAACGAAATTGCACATTTTCAATGAGCGAAACAATCTAGAATAGCATTTGACATACATAACGCAGATATCAGATTTTAGCGTACTTCTAAGAGTACAATCAACCACAGTGGCGAACAAGAAAAAGCAATATATTGCATAACCATAACCCATAACATAAGGCAAGGCCGAGTGATAAAAATCTACTTGCGTACTTGAGAAGACCAAAACAATTATACCGGATAAGTACAATATATATACAGCACAATAAACAGGAAACTTACAATAAGCATTATAATTTTGAACAAACATAGGCAGGGCTTAGCCTCTAAATTCATAATTATACAGCCTCACAGGCAGTACAAATGTTCAGAAAGCTATGACAGTGCATAAAGGCAATCAATCCTGCGGTGCACAGAATTCTTGAATATCTGCAGCTTGCAGAGAAAGCATCATCCTCTGCCGTTGAGTACGCATCGTGCCGATTTTTGCTACCAAGTGACTTGGCGAACTGTATTCATGGCCCTTTCTTTTTGTGCCTCCGAAGCCCGTCCCGTACATTTATTGTGTATTAGTGTTCCACCCATTTATTGTGCACATTTAGTGCATTTAATGCAGTCCGTCTCCAGTTTTTTTCTGTGATTTTTCGTGTATACTGCGTTATGCCATCCCCCGTCATACGGCGATGGATCTGAACTCTCCTGGGCATCCGAATAGCCTGGAGGCCTCCTCCTCGAGCTTGTCGAGGAAACGGTGCAGCCGTCCGAGTGACCGCAACAGCGATGTCACCAGCGAGTACTTCAGCGAGGCCAGAAGTGAGGACGGCTTTGAGACTTACCTCAGCCGGAAGACAAAGAGAAGACTTCTAAGAGCCGGATCGTCATCCAGTGAGTTCACTATAAAAACAAGTGGCAACACACCACCACACACTCCTCGTCCTTCCTGTGCAGCCAACCGACAACATGAGGCGGCTTAACAGGAAAGTCGTCTCTGTAGAATTCGAGGCCCTCTCGGCTAACGAAATCAAAGACGTTCGAGTGAATGCGCGGAAAACACTGTAGCCGTTTACGTCTACCATGCGGCCGCGCTAGAACCACTGCTAGAACCATAACTCAGCTCGGCGGCTTATCAGTACGTACTGTTATTGAGTCCTCCTCCGCGTAATCTATGATGTCGACGCGGCTATCACGCGAGATTATTTCCCCAACTTCGTGAGGCCGGCAAACGAAAGCATCGTAATTCTACGGGTATCACGTCTGGGCAATTCCCGTTGTGTGAAGATTTTGTTCCAAGGCGGCAGATTTTCATCTTATGTTAAGATGGGGCATTTCCGTCATGCCGTGTGGCCATATATTCCAAAACCCCTGCAATTCCACAAATGTTTGAAACTGAATCATGTGAGCGGGGTCTGCGACAACACGAGGGTGTGCTCTCATGGTGCCGGAGCTCACAGCGCTGAGTCCTGTAATGCACAAGTGCTTAAGTGTTCCAACTGCAACGGGCCTCATGACGCCTCATCTAAGAACTGCCCGCGCATAAAAAATGAGCGTGCTGTTCTAAAGCAAATGGTTCGGGACATTTCTACGCACCATGAAGCTGCCGCGACTGTTCGGAAAAGGCGCTCTCGCCGCAGGAAGAACTTAAAGTCTATTGCAAAAAGCAACCACACCGACACGCCCACGGCACCTCCTTCACAGCCTGCTTCCATGCCACCACGCCCAAGCGTGTCCAGTCAGCGAAATATCGCTAAGGATAATCAGACCTCTTCGTTTGCGTATGCTTGGCCAGCGCTTCCGCCGTTATGTCCTGCTGAGCCTCCTCAGTGGAAGCCCCCATCGCCGAGCTCACTTGTCGTTAAAGAAGGGCTCCCAGAGCAAGATCGCCAAGCCCTCGTGATCCTTAATAATAATAATAATAATAACTTTATTTGCATCACACGTACATGATGCCGGAGGCCAGCAGAAAAAGCTGTCATTAAGGCAGCTTGACAAGGCCGCAGGCCCCCACACTGGCAACTACAGGTAGCGGTCAGCAACCACAAAACAAATGCATGAAAGTGTGAAACCGCAAACAAAAGCTATACATTGAAAAAGGAAGTTTCCACGAAAACCTGACTGCAACAAGAGGGCACACACTGTCAACAAATCTCATCGCCGGAGATATATAGACAACATAGCAAAATCAAAGTGACGCTTTGAGATAGAATATTGTGAGACTATTTTGTTGTTCTTATCTTTAGTTCGTAAAGTAGTGGCGAAGTTTCTTGAAAGTAATATTTTCGGGTTGTATGTTTTTCTTCTGCAACGTATTTAAAAGCCTTGGTAACCGGTTTTTTAACATTTGTAATCCATATGTTGTCCTACATGTTTCAACTTTCCACCTCTCAAAATTTCGCGTGTTGTATGCTTTAGGATGACTACTTATGTTGGCTATCTGACGCAAGAAACAAGTACCATTTTTTATCTCTTGCTTGTATTGTTTGCACAGACGATAATCAAATCTTCGTAACAGGCATCACGTTATACATGTGAAATAATGGTTCCGAGGGATAGCACATGGGGACACTTGCAACGGCACGTAGAAACTTTTTTTGCAGAATATGAATTTTGTGTATATTGTTTTGCGTCGTAGAGGCCCAAACTAAATGGCAATAATTAAGTCTTGAACAAAACAAGGTATTATACAGCATTATCATTACATTACGCGGTAGTACACTTGCATTTCGATATATGAGGCCGACTACTTGAGAAAGTTTTTTGGTTAAGCAGTTAATATGTGCATCCCAAGATAAGTTCTCATGAAACGTAACACCTAATGTTTTAATCCAAGGCACTATTTCAACTGGGGTTGATTTGAGCAGAACACTGTGGCTAGTTGTTATAGTTTTATTTCTGGGGTGAAATAGAACTGCCTTTGTTTTTTGTATGTTTATTTTTAAAAGGTTTTCTTCAGCCCATTTCTCTAGCTTGGCTAGGCTTTCATTCGCATGGCGAATTAATTGATCAGGATCATTTGCTGAAAAGAATAGACTCGTATCATCTGCGTAAATGACAAATTTTGTGGATGGGGTTACGCTTACTATGTCATTCACGTAGAGATTAAAAAGGAATGGCCCTAAAATACTGCCTTGCGGCACGCCACAGGTAACTGCTAGTGAATCCGAACAAAATCCCTCTATATCTACAATTTGCTTCCTGTTGGTTAAATATGATCGGATTAACGCCGCAGCCACACCCCGAAAGCCATATCTTTCTAGCTTCGTGATCAGTATCTGATGATTTATGAGGTCAAAGGCTCTTGAAAAATCTATAAATATGCCTAATATTACGTTTTCTTGTTCAATGTGGTCTAAAATATACTCTTTTTGGGCAAGAAGTGCCGACTCGGTGCTAACTCCCTTTCGGAATCCATACTGGCAGTCAACTATGAGGTTATGTTTCTCTTCAAATTTCGAAAATCGCTTGAGAATGATTTTTTCGAATGCCTTTGATAGGACAGGTAGTATGGAAACAGGCCTGTAATTCCCCATATCATTCTTATCACCTTTCTTGTACAATACCTTCCCACGTGCAACTTGCATTTGGTGTGGAAATACCGCTTGTTCAAGGCATAAATTGAAAACGTAATTTATGCAGGGAGCAAGGACACAGATGACGTGTTTCAAAGGTTTCACTTGCATGCCATCAACATCAATAGCGCTGCTGTTATTGACTTTTTATTACTTCCGTCACTTCGGCTTCGCTGACAGGATCAAGAAAAACTGAGCCATTATTGTAGTGAACATTGTCGAGATTAATATTCACTGTTATTTGAGCGGCAGTATTTACAATGTGGCTATTGGAGGCATTGGCTAAGGCTTTGCCTGACAGCACGGTACCATTGTATTTTATTTCACGAACTGAGTCATTCTTAACATTATAGTTTAATACTGAGCGCAGGTTTTTCCACAGAGCATGTGTGCGTCCAGAAAGAGAGGTGAATAAGGTGTTAAAATGCTGTTTT
This sequence comes from Amblyomma americanum, assembly GCF_052857255.1. Lineage (NCBI taxonomy): Eukaryota > Metazoa > Arthropoda > Arachnida > Ixodida > Ixodidae > Amblyomma > Amblyomma americanum. The sequence goes on along the minus strand of NC_135497.1, from coordinate 546,723,018 downwards.
CGTGCCCTTTTCAGCTCTTTATCTAAACGATTACGGCAAGTTCTAAACTGCTTCAACGCGTCTGGATCCTTGCTCTTGATAAACCTGCTGAACATTGTATTTTTCTCACGTATTTTCGCTGCCAGGTCGGGTGTTATCCACGGTTTGCGGATTTTTGTGTTTACTTTCAATCGCACAAAAGGGAAACAATCTGCGTATATAGGTTTAAGAATATTAAGCAGTTCTTCGTAAGCTGCGCTAGCATCAGTTTTTTTGTACACACTATCCCATGATGCCAGTGAAACTTTTTCCAGAAATGTGGAAAGATTTTTTTGTGACACACGTTGTATTAAGCTTGCAGGCACGTTTTTCTTTGTGTTGACCTTTTTGGTACAGCACAAAAAAATAGGCAAATGATCACTCAGCTAAGCCACAATAACGCCTGCTCTGATTCTCTCCGGAGTTATATTTGTAACAAAAATATCTATTAATGTTGATGTATTTAGTGTCACTCTTGTTGGGAGATTTATGACATTTGTGAGACCATTCGCCCTCAGCAGAACATCGAGTTTCAGTTTGGAGGAATCATTGCTTAACATGTTTATATTCACGTCGCCACCAAAAATAATGTCAAAGTGAGAATTGTTTACAAATTCAAAAACTTTTTCTAAGTAATCTAAGAACGATGCCACCACCCCATTCGGAGGTCGATAACCAACGGCAAGTACAGTGTTTTGCAATTTCAGTGCCATAAATTCACAGTCACCTGTACTTGTACAGAAAGTTTCGAGTTCACATGGGAAATCATTTTTTACCAAGAGGCACACTCCACCACCGCGACCAGTTGCCCTATTTAAGTAAAACGTCTGGTAGGAAGGTAAACGAAAAACATTCGTATCATCTGTGCTCCATGTTTCTGCGAGCATTATCACATTAAACATGTTATCGTGTTGTTGAAAAAAGAGGCCAAGTTCAGATTCTTTATGCTTTACTGATCGTATGTTAAGGTGAAAGCACTTCAAAGACTTCATATATGCTTGACCTAGGTGACTTTCAAGTTCGTGTGGCAGTACGTAACGTTCACCATCGGCTCCCGCCATAACTATCAGGTCAGTCACCCGTTGAAAATGCTGTGGTTCTTATCTTAGCTTATACAAGTCGCAAAGACTTGAAATAGCCACCGCCGACCCTCCCTCAGCTTTGCGCACGAGGACCCGCCCATTGTGGTGCCACACGAACTTGAATTCATTGACCTTAGCCCAATTTTTCACTGCGAAAAGAAGAGCACGTGTTCGCTTTGTTATGTTTTCTTGCAAATACACATTACCATCCACACTGCTCAGTTTTTTCCTGTTTTGCCACCATTCACCTCGCTTTGCCTCTTTCGCAAAGCGGCAAATTATGCCTGGCGTTTTGTTTTTCCTCGCTGGCAGTCGGTGGATCGCCACAACGTCATCTTGTAGGAGTTCTGGAATTTGGGCCTTAGCTGCTAGCACGTTTATCTTCTCCAGTAAATTTTCGTTCTCTGTGTCCTGAATTCCGTGGAATTCCAGGTTTAGCTTACGGCTTTGCCATTCCAGATTGTCAACCTCGGCTTTCAGTTGCGTGACCTCATCCCGTGCCTCAAGCATTTCCAGTCTGCTCTTCATATCGGCGACAACGCGCTCATTCTTTTCAGTACGTACCAGGAGATGATCATACTGTTCGCTCATTAAGTTAACTGCATCCTCTAGGCCCTCAACTGTTTCTTTCAGGGGTAGCAACAGGTCCAGCTTATCGTTAATGACTCAACCACACGCGTACGTCGTCCTGCGCCTCAGGCACTCCTGCTATATTTACCGACTGTGAGCGAGGCTTAGAACGCCAGCATGTCGTGCATCGCCATGCTTGTTTATACGCTTCACCCTTCGATTTTACTGTGGCATCAGAAATACCAGCACACCTTCCGGTATGGTATCTGTAACCACATTCACTGCATGTTATTGATTTCAAGGGATCGGTACATACATTTTCACACACTTTGCACTGCTCTACTGGAGACATGTCACACCGGGCCAGCAGCAACAGCAGCAAATAGCAAAGGAAAAACAATTTACACAATCGTGCAGTTACTGACCTGCAACAGTACAACAGAAGCGCGATGCTTGAGCGTTGAAGAAGCGTCCCGCTGCCGCTGCTGCCGGTGTGATGGCTGCGTCCTCGATGATCCCTTTTTATAGCCCGCAGGACAACAGGGCCCGTGGCGGCCTCATCCGGCAAAAGACGGACAGTTAGCAGGCGCTCTGATATCTTGCTTGTCAGTGGCTTGCAAAATCTGGCGTAGAACTGTCACGAGCGTGCCGCCACACCACGTCACTCCACGTCACACCAACGGGCCGCCTGCGAAGTGGAAGAAAAGCGTCAAGCGCCTTCCAAGACAAGCGTCGGCGATGTGCTACTGCTGCTACTGCCGAATGCAAATGCGGAGCAATGATTCCCAGTATCGCCGAAGAAACCTCGGTAGTTCGAACGTGGTTGCTGGGGCCAATGGGAGCAGGCTAGGTTTCCCGGATGATACGAGGAGATACGGTCCGCAATCTTCGAAACCGTGCGTCGTTGTCAGCAGGAAATTCTTCAGATGCAGCGCAGCCGCAGTGGAGCCATGCGCCAAAGGTTGAACTCGAACGGAGGCCCAGCCGTAAAACTGCGAAGTGGAAGAAAAGCGTCAAGCGCCTTCCAAGACAAGCGTCGGCGATGTGCTACTGCTGCTACTGCCGAATGCAAATGCCTTAGGACGGTGGTCAACGCCATTTGCCCTCTGATACAGGCCTTGCAATCGCCAATCGCCCGAAGCGTCTAACTGGTGCTGGACTCCCTGCTTCCAGCACTACAAGAACTTTAAAACAGAATGGCTGGCCAGCTTCAAACATTTCGTGAGGAAGTCAGTGACGCTGCAGTCTTCCAGTGGAACGCAAGAGGCCTAAAGTCACGAATCGCAAGTTTTCAGCAATATGTCTTCAACAACCACTTTCCGATATTAAACATCTGTGAGCCTAACTTATCCTAAGCAATCAGGCTTTCCGGGTACGAGTCCTTTCCTCCGACATGCGGGGGGTGCAGCAATGTTCTGGTCTACATACGCACCGACATAAGGTACGTTTGCTGTCCAGTTAAAGCCCACAATGAAAATCAGTACGTGTGTTTCATAGTCAAAAAGGATTCATAGAGTTCACACTGATTGCGGCGTATGTATCTCCTTCCTCTCAATTGGACTGCGTGAGGTTGAAGACAATTACCGAGGCAACCCGGGCTCCTTGATTTATTAGCGTAGATTTCAACGCCCACCACCAACTGTGGGGAAGTCCTACAGTCAACGCCAGAGCGAGGAATCTGGCCTTGTTTGCTTCAGAAAATGAACTTTCCGTAATGAATGACGGCAGCCCGACATACCTGCGAGGCAGTTCATACAGCAGTTGCCAGGATCTGACGCTAGTTTCGCAGTCTCTGCTCCGGCGTGTCCAGTGGTTTTGTGATGTGGAGACCCACGTGAGTGACCACATACCCACCTACCTCAAGATTCCACGTCTTGGGGCATCTGTCCCAGCTAAACACGTGCACATCGATTTGACGGCGTTTAAAACTCGAATGGAAGAAACGTGCAACTAAGCCCTCGTTTCCAGTTTGGAGGACATTATAGCAACAGCATTGAAGGCTGCTAGAGGCTTCCTCACATCAACTAGAATGCGCACCGAATTTGATATCGAATTAGATCGCCTACGTGCTATTCGTCGGCGTGTAGAAAGACGTTACAGGCGGACCAAATGCCTGAGGGACCTCAGAGAGGCCCGTCGCTTGCAGTGGAAAATCAACCGACGAATGGACACGCTGACGGAAGAGCGCTGGAAGTCCTTCTGTCAATCTCTGGATCCTCGAAAGCCCAAGTCCTTCATTTGGCGGACAGTGCGGGGGCTTCGAACGCTTCCACATCAAAGACTGCCTTTCTATGCGTTGGCTCTACACCAAAACCGTCACCAGATTGAAGTTGCAACTGACTTCTGCAGGACGATCGCGGGTGCAGTGACTACCTCGGGTCTCCAGCGTATTCCTCCTGCATCACGGGATTCAGCGATGGATGTTGTCTTTACACGTGAGTAACTTGATGCTTTCATTGCAGAAAGTAAGCGTTCGTCTGCACCAGGTCTAGACGATATTACATATGCTGCGCTTTGCCACCTTGGCCACGACGCGCGTAGAGAGCTACTCAGCCTTTACAACCACTCGTGGCAAGACGGAGTTGTTCCTCCTCAGTGGAAATCCAGTCACATGACGCCACTGCTAAAACTAGAAAAATCCACGCTCGACCTGTCGTCATACAGGCCAGTTGTGTGGGAAAAGTCAGAAAGAATGCTTCTGGTTCGTCTTGAGTGGTACCTTCAGCACAATAACGTGTATCCTAATGCCATGGCGGGTTTCCGACGGGGCCGCTCCACTATGGACAACATCATTCATTTTGTGCCCACAGTACAGCAACAGAAACATCAGAAGCGCATGTGCGCGGCACTTTTTCTTGATATCAAAGGTGCCATACGATAACGTGACATATGAGGCCATCCTCGATGCTCTAGAGGCTGTTGGAATCGGCGGACGGATGTATAAGTGGATCAAAAGCTATCTGACCAAAAGGACGTTCTTTATTATGTGTGAAGATGGCTCCACACCCGCGCATTGCAACTACCAGGGCGTGCCCCTGGGCGGGGTGCTCAGTCCTGCTTTGTTTAATCTAACACTTATAAGACTCCTGGAGTACCTTTTTAATACCGTCCATATCTCTATGTATGCCGACGACATCTGCATCTGGACCTCTTCTGTGACGCGTCTCCAGGTGCGAGCAAGACTTCAGAGGGCAGCAACCATAACTTCCTTCTATTTCCGCGAGCAAGGTGTGAGCATATCAGCCGGAAAGTGCGGTTTAGTGGCATTTACGCGCAAAATATGAATCGTTATCCGATATCTATTGACGGCCATGCCAGTGCATATTGTGCTTCTCATTGTTTTTTAGGAATTGTTATAGACAGGAATTTATCATAGAGCCCCCATTACATCTTTGAAAGAAAAAGCTAATCTCTATCACACACGAGTTCAGATTTCTTGGCGGAAAATCATGGGGCTCACCGATTCCATCAATACTGCAATTGCACAGAGCCCTATTTTTGGGATTTTTGCGGTATGGTGCACCACTCCTTTCAAGCACATGCAAGACGAATTTGCGTGCCCTTCAAAATATACAAGGTCAGGCACTTCGCACATGCCTGCGTCTCCCTCGCAGCGCATCAACAGTTGCTACAATTGCAATCGCCCAGGACTACCCAAGCTCGACATATGTAGCTCTTGACACCCTGCGCATCCACATACGACATCTAACAAAGATTCGCCAGCACCACCTTGCACCAGTGGCGAATCGAACACCACACGCAGCGTTTACAAAGGTTATAGCAGCCCACCAGTCGTCCATCCCATCACAGTTCACCCCAGCAGCACGGCCTTCCTCTGCGCTGTGGTGTCTGCGGGAGCCATGCGTGCGCCTTACATTTGCGGACATGACGAAAAAATAACTTATCGACGCCGGCCATTAAGCAGTTGGCACTCTACCTACTTCACGCCACATATAGTGAACGCACTCAAGTGTATACGGATGGTTCGGTCTCAGGTACAAGTTCGCCCTACGCCATGGTCATTCCTGCGAGACGGACCAGTATTATCCAGCAAACTTCGTTCCGGACAACCTCCACTGGGTCAGAATTTTCCGCTCTTCGTGCGGCTGTGCAGTACATCGGTGCACAAACACCCCAGAAGTGGGCTGTGTTCTGCGACTCGAAAGCAGCCCTACAATGTATTTATTCTGCTTTACACCATGACGATCACAAAAAACTCGTAGCTGAATTAAGACATCTTCGACACCAGGTGCAGGAGAGGGTCATGACATCGTCTTCCAGTGGATACCGGGATACCGTGGCATTGTCGGAAACGACACAGCTGACGCTGCAGCTCGAGTGTCGGAAACGACACAGCTGACGCTGCAGCTCGAGCGGCTCACGGCAGTGCCAACATTTTCCAGATACCGTTGACAAGAACGAGCCGACGCAGCAAGACATCTGCGAATGCTTGGCCGAAAAGAGATATCAGCTTCATGGTCTTCTCCTGGAAACTCTAAATGCATCCTGCACCGCCTAGACCCCTTACTTCAACCCTGTCCTCCGTCCGGCCTCTCCCGCCGCGATTCTATGCTGTTGCTTCTCCTGTGGCTGGGAGTGGCGTTTACAAATGCCTACTGCCACTTAATCGCAATGACTTTCTCCTGCGTGTGAGATCTGTGGGTGCGATGAAGCTATAGAACACCTTCTTTGTAACTGCCCTCGGTTTCGGCGTGAGCGTGCACTCCTGGCTGCAACTCTCTGCCGTTTAGATCCTCAGCTTCCTTCTTATTGAAGCCAAGATTCTGGGTCCTTGGAGTAAGCCCTCATCGCAGAGGACAGCTTAAATGGAACGTTTGAAGTTCTTAAAGGACACAGGACTCAGTGAAAGGTTCTGAACTATCTGTGTGTGCCCTGTGCACCCTGCAAGTAATGGCAAACGGACATGTGTAAAAGTGATCATCTCACTTTGCTCTCTCCGCTTTCTATCTCTCCCTCTGTTCCCCTTCGCACGTGTAGGGTAGCATACCGGGCGCTGCCTAGTTAACCTCCCCGTCTTTCCGTTCGTCTCTCTCTCTCTATTTAGTGCATTTGGTGTGTAAATGTCAAACCTATTACGACCCTTGCTCTTCACAATGCGCATGTCGCTAAAGCATCTTTCCACTCAAGCGTCTGAGAAAGGCAACTGCAGCACTGTCATGGCGAGCGTGGCCAGCTAGGAAAATGGGTTTTCACCGCGCCATCTTACTTTGCCAGTGGCGCCCCGTATGAGCCAAGGATAAAAACCAGCACTGGCACCATCTTGGGCTGTGCGTACGGGTGTGACGCAGCGGCTAACGTGAGGCGTTTTTTTATTTATTTATTTATTTATTTATTTATTTATTTATTCAATACTGCAGGCCTTTACGGCCCAAGCAGGAGGGGCATACACTTGGCATCAGCGTATAGAACGAAGATAGCAAATAATAATTTCAAAACACTTGTTCTATGGGCAATAAAACATGAGCAAAACAAGGACTAAACGAAATGCAAACCGAGCTCTTAATTTGGGAAAGTCAAACAGAAACAAACAGAAGTAAGCCAATGAATGAAATATGCAAAAATGAAATGTCAAACTTGCAGCAAGGCAAAAAACACGATCAATTTGGGCAACCAAAAAGCAGACAAGAAAAATATTCAAGAGCAATTCAAGGTTTCAATTGAATCAACGCTGGAAAGAGCGCTTCCGGGCAGCTTGATGTTTTGCGGCGTTCCTTAACTGAGAATACGGCTGTTTTTTTGTGAAGTGAAGCATCAAACTACACAAACCAAGTCAGAGATGTTTAGTGCTGCACGGCGGAAGCGGTTGTAAGCAGCCGTTTACATTCTTACTCTACACCGCTGTCCCGCTGACCTGAAATTAAATTGCCGGTAGAAGTCTTGCGTAAACGGAAAAGTCTTAGTTCCACTTACAAACTCTGATATGTGCAAAACATTTCACGGATGGTAGGTGCAGGGAAGAAAGTCTAGTACCGGTGTTGAACCTGGGATACAAGCGCATGGCAAGTGAATTTTGTACGTTTATCGCTTCGCGCATTGTTTAACAAATTGTTTTCGTTACTGTGAGATTACTGAGACCATGTCGTAAAACCGATGGTAAATTTACCTCTTTTTTGTGTTACATTTCACCTGGTTATTAGTGATGTGATCGCGGTGCCGTACCAAGACTAACGCATTGCGGGCAGTTCCGCATACGCGCCCGTGTGCTGCGCGATGTCAGCGCTTGTGGAAGATCCCCAAGTTGTTGAAATTATTCTGGAGCTGTCCTCCAGGGCACCTCTTTCTCTCTTTCTTCATTCCCTCCAACCTTCCTCCATTTTCCTTACGGCGCAGTTCGGGTGCCCACTGAGATATGTGAGACAACTGGTTTTAGCGCAGAAATACACCATACAAAGGATCGAACTTGACAGGACAGAGCGCTAACTGGCGTTTTTATGTACAGATCACTTACTTATATAGAGCAGCAGCTCTTATCAACAAAGTGAAAGAAAAGACTCCACATGCAAACACATCAATTCAACTGATATCCCATCATTCCAGTAGTAGGGTGGCAAGGTTCCCGTGGTATTGCTGCACAAGATATTTGAGTTTTTTTTTAAGCGAAAGTGAGGAATTGCTGACACGTGGTACTAGCTTTTTCAATCTCATCAACTTCTATCATCTCCCTTCCCAGTTGTCTCTTGCATCTACGCAACAATCCGGAGTTTCCAAGGGCGGGAGTGCAATTGCTGCATGTTCGAATGTGGTCAATCATTTCGCTGCCCGATTTGTATTCAACCTCTTTTGAGTGCCATGGAGTAGACGGCGCTCTTCGAGTACTTCACGAAGCACTCTTGATGACGCTTTGAACAAGCGACGATCGTGTGTTCCGAATTCAGTCTCTTGCGTATTCTAGAGAGTTTTTCTGGTGCGGAAAAATCACTCTGACGCCAGCCCTCACACTGATCTGCTTAAAAATGGGCGAAATCCCGGGAAGGTACGGCATAACCGCCTCTTTGTTTCGGTCGATTTGATCGAGCCTGCTAGCTGGTGTGCTTAGCAGGTTTTCGGCAGCAGGTGACAAGAGATGGCCGGTACCCAAATGGCAGTGGGACGCAGCAGTCGCACTTATGCTGTGGGACCGCCTATAATATGTGGGGTTAGAAAAAGGGGAATAAATACTTTTCCCCGTTTAACCACGGCTGACACAATTCAAAACCGCCGGACCCTATCCCGTGATCGCGTACGCTACCGAGCGCACGCTGGTCACGGCGGGCTTTGCTCTGAGGGAAACAAAGGAACGACACTCCAGCTGACATAAAAGGCATTTATTGCTATAACAAAAACTACGCCAGCTAGCAGCAAAATGAGCTAAGGAATCGAGATCGTCGTACTCACCAGCAACGTTAGCAGCAAACGTTCGCTCACGCTAGGGTAGAGGACATACTCCACGGCCGCCTGGGACGAGATGCGGGAAAACGTGCCCCCCCCCCCCCCCCCCCCCGCCTAGTCCCACTACATCGCGCTAAACATCCGAGCTGAAGAGGGCGTTGTCCCCTCTGCGCACGCGCAGCAATCGCGCCGTTCGTGGTGCTCGTGTCGCTGCGCCGCAGGTGCCCTCTCTTGTTAGTTACGGTAAGTAACCAGAGAATGTGCGTCGCGGGAAAAGACACCAAAGGGGACGAGTAGGGCACGTCCCCGCAATTAAGGTTTCAGTTATTTGTTCAAAAATAGTTTTAGCCGCGTCCACTAGAGGAGGTAGCGTGTCGAGACCTTGAAACTTCGTTCTTTTTTTCGGGCACCTTGCAAGTTTTTAGCTTTATTCGATCTGGCAAAAAACAAAATCAAAATGCCCGGTGAGTGATTCCTTTTTGTCGCGATACCTCATTACGACAGCATTTCGAGCCTTCAGCGTGGCTGCGCCACTACCCCCAGGCTGCGTCGCCACGCTGTCACCTGGTTGATCACGTAGTGCGGAGCAGCTGCCGGTGGCGCGGCGACGTGGCTGATCACGTGGTTCGTTACGTGTTGGTCACATGACCAGCCACGTGGAGCGGAGCAGCTGTTGCTGCTGCCGGCGCGCCGCGCCGGCAAAACCCAGCTGCCACGGCTGTGCGCATGCGCCGTGTCATGTGAGACGAAGATGAAGAAACGCCCAGCGAAACGGAGCGGCGAAAGACTGACTTCGCAATTAAACTGAGCAAGTTCCACTCGGCCAGCTGTAGCTATCGCGTCACTCCAGGTTTAACCAGAGCTAAACCACCGCCAATTTTTATCACCATGCTGAAAATTTTTGGACAATCAGCGGCTGAATATTTTGTGGTAATTCTCAAACACCGTATGTAATGCTTGTTCTTGGGCGCCAAATGATCAATAGCGAAACATTCAGAACCGCCGGAAGCAAGAAGCTCTTCACAATTTACAAGGACGGCAAAAACAAAGGCCAAACATTAGTTGGCGTCTCGGGTGGAATTCGGCTCATTGGCAAAGAACAGAACCCCTTGAAAGTCGAACTAAGATGTAGACGCCTTTGGTGTTTCTCGACGGGAGAAGTACTACGAGCTAGTTCAACATCTAGCGAACAAGTTTGAACAAGTTGATGAAATGGTTAAAAACACTAACTCAGTGAAGAAACCCATGTATGTCAATGGGAGAAATATGTCCCATTTTCTTTACCCGCGTTTAGTACCAACAGGACAAATATATCCCACTTTATTTGCACTCAATTATTTGTACTTACACTGGCAAATTTGTTGACTGCCAATTGTGTGCACCTCATCTGCTTGTGAATCAAAATTTGTAAATCAATATTGCAAAACGTATATGCTGTCCCACAAAGAGTTAACAATCGATCATATATCCGTTTTGGAGTCCCAGCTGTTCAAGCCTTAACTCAGGGAACCGTACCCAACCGCCTTTGTGCGGCACCTCACAATATCACTCTGCTGCTAACACTCGTTTAAGAACACTTCGTAAACTCCTTCCGACTCTTTCGCCGTTCTCTGCACTTACCGGCCCTGTCCTGTCGTGGACACCGGAAAGTCACCTTGCCGCGCACCTGACGCTTGCACCCTCAGACACCTTTAGCGTGTGTGGGGGTCGCAGTCTCGGTCACAAAGGAGGTGCCTTCGACTGAGCGTGGCAAGTACAGCCAGAAACCAGCTATTAAGTGACACGGGAGTGGTCGTGTGGTTCCAAGATTTCGCTGGTCGCAAGCCAGAGACTGGGTCGGAGGCAAAGGTTCATAAACAAAACAAACTTATATAGCAAAGAGACGATACAGAGGATTTCGCAATCACTCGTACGATCACATACAAAGTGACCTACCGAACAATGCAACCCATGCAAAGTAACACTGGAGGGAGACAACAATACAAGAGAGATATTGCACCTGAAGGGCACTTATACACCAGAAAGACAAAAAACAAAAAGACACAATTTGTTCACCGCGCACTCCGACAGCCCGCGACCTGAGGATCACGACGCAGCCATCTCGAAGACTGGTGCACGCTGCCTCGCTGGTCCGTGGCTGGGCGAGTGGTGTCGACCCTGGAGTCATGCGGGCGCGCTTCTCCGAAGGTTAAGCGGCGGCAAGGGCTGACTGAAAGTGCTCAACGTCTTTCATATATGGGCGCGCGCCGCGGCTGTTCGTTTCCTCGCCCAAGGCAGGCGCGCACATATACATAATATTAACTCTACATGTACACTCCCATTTTCGCGCCGATCGCACGTCCCTATTGGTCAGGCCGACTCAGGCGTGGAGACCGGTTTCCAGAAAATTGGAGTTCTTTCTTGCGACCCGGCGCTGCTGGAGCGCGAGCAAAGTGGAGAGTGCATCACTTCACACGCTCAAGGCTCCGCCTTCTCTGTCGGCAATTTGTGACATTTACTCAAAACTTGTGAACACTGAAGCGGTGGCAGACGACGGAGACGGAGGAAGGGAGGTTGAGACACACAGTGCGCTGAACTAACAACTTCAATATCAAAGGAAGGCGATCCGCACGTTTTTATACAGTAACCGAAGATTAGCCAGTGATTACAGGGCGCATGCGCAATTCAAAGCAAAAAAAGAGCGAAAAAGCAGGGGGGCGCGGAAGCGCATTTTGAACCCACACCATGCAGAAACAAAAGACACAAGGGTGTCCGACCCACTCCGGTTGGCCAAACATCACGCACACCCCCATTCACACCGAAATCAAGACGTGGCAGCGAAGGGGAGAGGGGGCGGGGGAATGGACGCAATAACAACTCTTGGCAAAAAAAGAAATATCTACACGCACCGGCTGTCCTGTGCGGCCGGCGATGACAGGTATAAAAAGATAAAAACAATAAAATGCAAAAGACAAAAACGCACAATAGACATTAAAATCTAGGAAAGCGGCGTGAAGACATGCATAATGAGAATGAAATGGAAGGATGATTGGAATGGGAAAACAATCAACAACCTAAAAGCGAGCGATGAAATCCGACGAAGAACACGGCCTAAAATGATGCAATAGTAGCCAACAATGTAAACGGCCTAAAAGGGGTGAGGGCTAACCATAAAATCGACCTAACAGAGCAATGATGGCTAAAGCCGAGAGGGGGATGAAAACTAGAAGAAAAGAATAGCAGTAGCGCCCCTAAAGATATTTGAAGAGCAGTGGCGAAGACAATGGGTTGTGAAAAGGGGCCGCGTAAGGAACCACGGCGCCAAGAATTTAAAGTGGATCGGAAAGAAACTCACTGTTTTTCCAACAGCGCTATTAAGGATGTACTGGCGCCGACGTCTTGTTGCTTGTTAATGAAATCTTCCTCAATTATCTCCCGAGGTTGCTGCTTTTTGCCAGAATTTTCGTTGCCTTATACATCGCAGGGCACCTGCAACAAGGACTACAGTCATGAACGTGGACGGCTAAGTTGCTGGAGTTAGAGCTGTGTTCGAGCTGTATTTTATTAATACATCGACCCGTCTGGTCAATGTTTTCCCTGCCGCAAGACAAAGTGATGGAGTACAGAACTCCTGTGCTGCAACTTACGAAAGGGTCACGAAGCCGAACTGTGCATTCGCGAACTTTTTCGCCGGTACTGTTCACTCCCCTGCAGAGTCTAGACAGGTGGTGAGAGGCTGAAAAACAATGCTCACTCCTACTTTTCGTCCAATCCTCTTTAGGTTCTGAGAAACCTGGTGTACATAAGGAATAATGGCGAGTTTCTTATTGCGTCCTCTTGCATGCGATGGGGGGACGTTTGGACACTGCGTTTTGTTTAACATTTTTTCACCTACCGAGACTAGAAGCAACGGCGGATATCCGGATGGACGCAATCTCTGCACCTGAAAGCTCTTTTCCTGACAGTGCTCACAGGATTTGGTGAGCGCGTTGTTGAATGCAGACTGGGCTATGTTTCGCTTGAGGAATTTCGAATGGGCGGAATCATATGGCAGAACAGGCTTATTGCCTCTTGGTTGGAAAATCCAGCAGTCATGCTGCGGCGAAAAAAGAAGTTGTAACTCGAAAAAGCAGATGGAGCCATTTTCTGGTACCTCGTGCGTCAAAACCAGGGGAAAAACAGTTTCACTAATAAGGTCTAACACCTTGCAAACTTCAGGCAGAAAGGCATCGTTTTGATAGTCTAGGAATATGAGGTAATCGTCCATATATCTAAATATTTTTACAACTTGCAAATTTTTGAGTTTCTCATTCAACACTCTGTCATGCGTAGCCAGGTACAGGTCACTCAGAATGGGGGCTATACAAGACCCTATGCAAATATCTTGTTTTTGGATAGAGAGAGGCGCATTCTATTCGGTGTAGGGGAATTTGAGGTAAGTACACGCTAAACACGAATGACACGAGATGGGAGGTTTATCGGTGTTCTTCCGCTTTAAAAGTACTCATCGCCAGACGAGAACACCGGCAAAACGGAGCACATGATATCATAAACACCGAAGCAACACCAGCTAGAACTGACGCTGTGCTAACGAGGTCCGCAATCGTTCATCAGCCGTCTCTAACGGAGTGGTTGTCGCCATTCCGAACCTTTCGAGCGGTGTAGAAAAAAAAACACCGTACGGCAACTGAGACGGAGCGAGGTCGAATTGCTGCTGCTGTTCAAAAGGACGCGCCAGTGGAACTGTGTACGTTTACCTGTTTCGCTTAGTTCCGGAACGAAGCAGACAGTTTTGGTTTCGGTCGAGATGCAATCGACAGCAGGCGGCGCAAAGGATCAGAAGACGGCGAGAGAGTCGTGAGTGCAGACGCTGAGACTGTGAGCGACGTAGGCGCTAGGCCTAGCAGCGCCAGCGGGGCCGTCACGGATTGCGTCGCAGATTTGAGCACTGCGGGTTGTCTGGAGCCTCTCTTGGAACGGATATCGTTAGCGGCGACTTCGCGCTTGACACTGCTGCTTTTCGATGCGCGACGGAGAAAGGAAAGATGGATGCTTAACCGAGTTCACTGAAGTGGATATCGTAAACGACGGCTGAGCTCGCCCCTCGCTCTGGTTTGCGAATGGCTGTATGGCGCCGTTGTGAGCGAATTGAGACAAACGCTGGCTTTGCCGCGCGCTTGGCCAGCGGGAGAGAAATTTTTACCTCGACACTGCTGCCCGGAAGGAGATTCTTGAATCTTTGCCGTCTCACATTCGTCTCGCCGTCATGGTAAGTGATTTTGCGTCTGAAATATCGTTGTACGATAAAGACGTGAGCAGGCTTGTATGGATCGCTGGAGCACTGTGCTGCGGAATGGAGCAAAACATTAGCGCAGTTTTCTTGACGACGCGCTGCTAGTGTATGGGTTGTTTTATATGCCTATGCGCCAGCGCTTGAGCACCTGCATTGTCTGTCAATCCCACTACCTGCGTTATAAATTCGCCTTCATTCCGCAAAGCACCGCACGAGCGCTCTGTACAAGTCTGCTTGCGTCTGCACTGAAGTACACCTTGCAAGCGGCGGTAGGTTTTCGGCATTTTTATTGTAGTGCTCTCCGAAGCATTTGTGTCAGTTTGGATATGTGCAGTATTTTTGGCCACTCTTAATTTCATGCATGTTCGCAGAACGAGGTATGCAGCATCGCAATTAACATAAAAAAATCAGGTTGCTTTTCTAAAATGCCATGGTTCCCCACAAAAAATATAATTTTGCTCATCGTGCGCGTCGCAGCAAATGAATGTGCTCAAAGCTTCTGAAGTGCATACTTGTATTCTGCCGTCATAGATTCGGCCGCCACATTTAGAATTCCAATCTGATTATTTGTTGCTTTCAGCACAATGACGCAATCTCTTCGTCGCTGAAACACGAGTGAAAGCGAGAAAGCAACAGCTGTCAGTTCTTGCCTTACGTTCTGGGGTTCGTTGCGGCATAAATTCGATGGGTGCAGTATAAATGTGCTGTCACTATTTGTGAAAATATAACAGCTGCTTTAATTTCAAAGCATCACATACTTCATTGCCTTGTTTACCTGTCGGTATTGGAGTCAGTAATTCGAATGACATACCTTGTATTCATAATGATTTGTTTGGTATCAAACCTGACTCGATATTGTTCTATCCAGGTTCTAATCTGTGAAGAACTCCAAGGTTGCACCAGTTTAATCTACAAGCAGTACCAAACAGTTCAGAGTTAAGTCGCAAAGAAAGATGCCCCCTGCAACACTCGTAGGTATTTTTGTGCAAATGATTGGTGGACATAGGCAGGAACTGAATTTTTTTTTCGAAAATAACAGCTCAGTTTTTATCTGAGCATCTGATACTACCTTTTAGGCGCAGAATTTACTCAAATTTAGGCATTGATGTCACGAGCTTTACCAAAGCTTGGGTTTTGTGATTATTTATTTTAGAATGGGGCTGGCACAAAGCCCTGGTGTTTCGTTATCTTGCAAAGAGGCGGAATGCAAACAGCAACAGTAAGGAGCTGCTGAACCCCAAGGGATATTCTTTCAAATTCAGGCGTAGTTTCTTGTGCAATTAAAAAACAGACATTAGTAGGAATAAGGAGCCAGTGTAACTGCTGCAACTATGCTCAGTTCTGAAAATAGAGTGCTTTCATGACTAAACCAGATACAGCGTACTGACACGCTGCTATTTTGGGATTTGCATTGCTAGTGTCTCATTTTCAGGCGTGTTCACTACCACTCTTTTCAAATAAGCAATAATCCAATGTTGAGACGGTTGTGGTTTCCTTAGACTTGCACGGAACTGTGGAGAGGCGATCACCATTGTTTGCATCTGCGACTGTGGTTCTGTCATTTTATTGACAAGTGGTAATGAGGTCTGGATGCGGTGCAGCTATTTTTTATTTTCAGTTGGAAAAGAGTGCTTTGTGTTGTAGTCTTCGATGACATCCAATCATTGTGGAGTGCTACTTCACAAGCTGTGTATAATAGCGATATACACTTTGAACAATACCACACCAGTTTTGTATCTTTAGGTCTTCATTATACACACGCAAATGTGATTCATGGGCAGTGCTGATTGTTTCTTCCCGGGCTGTTATAGGTGCTCAAAATGTGATTCCCTAGAGAACATTTGCTTCTTCGATGCTCAGCAAAAATTCCTGTAGTCGCCATATGTATCAAATGTCACGGATAAAGCAAGAGTGGTAACTTTCGTGTGCAGCTGTACCTTTCGAATACGCACTTTGTATCACGCTACCTTATGAGCAGTGGCTCACAATTGTTTCTTTAGCCTCTAGTTCGATTACAGTTAGGCTGTTGCTGCACTGGTTGCAATTAAATGAGATTGAGCAGCTCAGTTGTCTTATATATAGAATATGGTTTTCAAATTTTTGGTAGGGAGGCCATTGCTGCATTTTATTTAACTTTTGCATAGTTGTGGTGGCCCACTAAATGTGATCATGGCTCTAATGGACAAATCATAAGTACAGTCGCGCCTCTGTAATATGGACACTTTGGTTTCCGAGGAAAATTCTCGCAAAGTGATTCATCCATACTAACGAATCATGAATTAAAAAGTTAGATACAAAACTTGTCGCCAAGGTCTCCTGCTCATAGTGGTGGTCAATGAAGTGGAAGCTAGACAGTGTTGATAGCTCCAAGTACATTAGCCTGGTTACCATTATCTTTAAAAATTGGTAAGTGACATGTTTGAACCTTGCATTTCTTTGATTTTATTTTTGAAAAAATTGGGTTGAGCATGGTTTCTCTATGTAAAATTTCTCACTTTGAGGAGGGGGACCACCCCTCATGAATTCATCCCAAGGATAGTGTAGTCATTATGTGCATTATACTGAAATGCGACAGTATTTCTTTGCACTTCTTCAAGTGTTAGAAATGTAAGTGATATTTCGTTTTTAATTTTGCAGGAACAAGCATTTACAGCAAGCCTCCTCACCTATCAATGCGCAGTTTTCCTGTTCATTGGCCATCACCTTGTAGTGAAAACCTCATCGCTGCTGTGGGGATTCTGCTGTTTGAAGACTTCTGGGTGTTCCGTTTGGAAAATCTAAAGGCACTCTGTCTGCTGACCTTTCTTGAGACTGCTTTTAGAGACATGGCTTAAAATAAACCACGCTTCGATGGTTTTGAGCTCATCAGTTTTTAAAACCATTTCGTCTTTCCTTCACAGCTGCCTCTTCTATCCGCCTGTACATGTTTTACATGTCTAGTTTTTTAGTACTGTTTGGAACACTGGTAGTGGAACACAAACTGAGCTGCTATAACTTATCAATGTTAACATGATAAAGTTGGCCAGAGTGAAGAAAAAGGAAAACAATATCAGCATGAATTTGTGAGAAAACTGTTGTATAGCCTTTGTCAAAAAGTACAGAGCCAAAGGGTTTGGCTTCGAAGCCATGTAATAAGGCCTCTGAGCATCCATGGACGTCCAACATTCACGGTGGTCAGGGCAAGCTTTTTTGTACCTTCAAGAGATCTGGAATGCTACCGATGCACAACAAGGCTCAGAAGCGAATTCCTTGGGCTCTAAACTTTGTCAAATGCTGTACTCGCTTTATGTGACAGCGTGGAAAGACATGACAAACAGGAACAGCAACATTTCATTGACCCTAAGAATCATCACCCTACTGGTTTCTTGTCCCTGCATGGGCTAATCATGGTTTTTATCTTTTTGCATCTAGCTCGGACAGCTTCCTGGGAGCACTGTCAGCATTTTGTTTTTTTTTTTTTGTTTTTTAATAGACTTCCCGTTCTGCCACATGACACATTTGCTAGCATTTATACATATCCTTTCATTAGAAAAAATAATAGTGACAATGGATTTGGTGAACAATTAAGATTTCAAGCAAATATGTGCTCAGACACAGGTCTTCAGAAGTTCAATTATTTAATCACAAAGTTACTAGTCCTTAGTTTGATCAGTTGCCATGGGAACTTTTCTGGAATTTTTCTTCACTTCGTTCTAAAGAGAAGGTGGTGAGTGTCTTTCTCCCGATCAAACAGAATCCCTGTGCCCTTATCGCTTTGACTTTAGCCCATGTGTTTTTGCTTTGCTTGTAGTGCGCACAGCCAGGTAATGCCAGGCTGACTAATTCCTTGTGTTTCAGCATTAGTCATTACTTTTTAGCTAGGTGGCTAACATATTTTTCGGGGCACATAAACTTTCTCTAGAGTATAGGCATCCATACATTGAGTGTATAGTTTTGTTTTTGTGTTGTTCTTATGTGATTGTGTGTAAAATTGAATGTATTTTATACGTTTTTTAAGGTTATCTTCGTCCTATGTGTTTCTCAAGAACAAACAAACGTTAAAGGTCGGGTGCCTGTGATATTTTACTGTAGATTTAGTGGTCTGCTTTAGGATGTCTGTTTAGTATTTCTTTTACTGTAGTTTGTAATCTGCATCTTGAAGTTAGCCACTTGGAATTAGCCACTGGGAATTGCTTGGTGCACTACATTTTTTTAGCTACTCTTATCTGACAGCACCAGGTAGCCTGAAGTGTAGCGAAAAAGTTTTCAAGTCAACTCTGCATTGTTTTTCAGGATTTGCTATTGCATCATTTTGATTAATTTTAGGTGCTGATTTCAAGCTAGTCCCTATCTCTAATACCTGTCCAAGAATTGTGGTTTCAAATGCTGTTTATTGTCCTCCATTTAAAAAAAAAGTGAATTGTAATCTACAGGTCTTCGTGACCCTTTGTTTACTTTACGCAGGCTGTTCAATTTATTTTCAATTGAATAAGCTTGACATGTTAAGCAGCCTTTTAAAGCTGCTGGTGTTAATATTTACGATATGTGTGTAGGTTAGTAACTGACATTTTTGATAATCCAGTGCTATTTGTAACGGGGGTCTGTGTAATTCAGTGCTTTCGAACATCCTGTGGAATGAACGTAAGTCGCATGCACAAGATAAGTTGCGAAATGTGTTTTGTGGACGTGCTAGTAACAATGTTTTGTAAAGTGCTTAAAACTCCAGTCTCGGGAAAAAAATGTCTAACAAACTTACACAGCTACCTTGCACTATAAGGTAAAATCCAAGAACTATATTTTTGTTCGAAAATAATACTACGGAGCACAAGCTATATGCCATGTTTTTGTGTAATCTTTACTGCGAATCCTTCTGCTTTGATCGACTTTGAGGACTTATAGACTGGATGAAAATAGTGGTCGAAAAATATTTTAAATGCGTGAGTGGAGCATGGAATTAAAAATTTTCTTTAAAAAGTTTCATTATGGGCTGCAAAAATAAGTGACAGTAATGAACAGTTTTTAAGGATACAATATACAAATACATTCTTTTTAAAAACTTTTAAAGGCAGAGAGATATCATAAAATTGTTTGTCCAATGTGGAGCTGCCCGCAAGTGGCTTGTGCACCATTCAGGTTCTTGAACTTCAGGGATTTGGTTTTTGGACCACAGTGAAGAGATGGTATACCTTTACGAGAAGAAAACTGTGTTGCAGGAATTTGGCACGTAGATCCGTTACCACGGTTTTGTTTTCAGTTTCATTGCCTGTCGTCTCCCCAACTCTGTTCTCTTGCCCATTGCGAACCACCCCGTCACGTACCTTTCGGCTAGCGCCGGTGCCATGGTTTGTGTATTTTTTACAGAAGTGCCGTATACACATCGGAGCCAGATTAAAGACGATTCCTTGCCGCCACCGCTGATCTCGTTTTGATTCCGCGATGTACAGCAGTACGCTGCGACGTCGTGCGTATGCATGGCGCCACGATCGTGCAAGGCAGGCATCCAGGAGGAGGTGAATACAGCGTTCCGATGCACTTTGTATCCAGCTTTTTTGCCCTGTTTGTTACAGTACTACTTCATAACGGCATGGACGGAACGGGGCTAGTTATATCTCAACATTCAAGTTCGATTGGGCTTTGTTCATGATTACAAAGCGCATTCGAACCTGATTATTGTGATCAACGAACTAGCACCGTTCAGCCTATATAGTTAGCAGTTCTAGTAGTCCTGTAAGAAAGAAAAAATTCAATATAGAAAAACGAACCGCTGTCACCTCCTCCTCCTGGATGCCGGCGTTGCGAAATCTTGGCGCCTGCATACACACGACACCGCAGGCACCGTTCAGCGTATCGCCGCGGTTGACCGGAAGTGCTTCGTATTTTTTGGTGTAAAAATCTACACCAAATCTGCTCCCTTCGCCAACCGTAAGTCCTCCGTATTTTTTTTTTGTTGAAATCTATCCCAAGTCTAGCGGTGTATATCGAACCTCGATTTGGGAGGACGATAGAGGACAAGTCAAAAACACCCATCTGGGTTGATTTGTGATTAGTGTGTAGAAAGCAGTTCTAAAAAAACAACCGGCAGAGCAACCGCATGCATTTTGGAAAGCAACTTCACCATGATGGTCGATACAATCACATACCGGAGGAGGTCATCGTGAGGAATCAAATACAGGTCTTTCACATCTATAGAAAACCCAAGGAAGGCCTTGTACTGGTTGTGCTGCAGAAATTGAATGCTGTCGTTCGATGTTTTCACCAGAGAAGGGTCATTAAGTGAGAGCAAGTCAAGTTTTGTTTGCGAAAACCTTGCAACACATTTTTGCCAAGTGTATGCCTCTGACACAATTACGGGAAGCGCGCATGCGGGTTTATGCGTTTTTGCGCTGAAGAACATAATGAGGGACATCTTGCTGCTATCATTTTTAAGGCGGGAGAGCTTATCAAGGTTTAAACGTTGGCATAATTTTTTTTGCTGTACTTTTGCCTTCGGTAGAGATACACCTTGACATTTTACAAAGCAAGATTCTGCCGCACTCGAAGCCTTCGCGAAGTACAGATCTTTAGGTAATATTACTAAGCTGCCCTCTTTGCCCGCGGTAAGAAGGGAGAGGTACGCCACAGTGTTGTCAAGGGGAGGCCTTTTCCCATGTGGGTTACAGAGGAAGAGGACATTAACGCCTTCGGTCACACATCGACTTTGTTCAGCCATATGAGCACACCTAGCAACTTGCCTGACCATGGTCAGTGACTTCGGGGCAGACAGTCTAAGCTCAATGGCGAACATGACGCCGCGCTGAAGCAGACGCTGTATTTCCTCGGGGCAGTCGCTGACGCCTCCCATCAGATGCACCTAGTTGGAAGCGGCCGCCTGTCTTTTTGCCATTATCGTCCGTAGACTGCGGAGCGCGTGCTGCCAGAGGAACTCGGTGGTGTTGTCGATGATCCGAGAGAATTCCTGCCACCTTTACCACGAGTTGGCCGCAGGTATGGAAGCGAGAAGAAGTCGGAGATTTTGGCGATGCAGGCGGGTTTGGTACTGCCATTCCGACTTCAGTATCCTCAGTATCGCAGCCCGTGGCTCGCCGAAGGTTGAAAACCCCCAAGCAGGTCCAGTACATCGGGGGGCAAGGACCGATACCGGATGCAAAACCCTAGAATCCTAGCCTTGCATGCTGCTGTTGAGATGAGGGGTCGCTGAACGGCACGGGTCGACACAAAACGAAGAGAAAGGGCCCATTGTACTGGAAATATACTTGGGCAGGGTGTGTTGCTGGGCGAGTTGGTTTGACATTGTGAACACTCAAGCGCTGGCAGACGACTGAAGAAGAGAGGACGAGACACGCAGTGAGCTGAACTAACAACTTTAATATCAAAGGAAGGCGATCCGCACGTTTTTACATAGTAACCGAAGATTAGCGAGTGATTACAGGGCGCATGCGCAATTCAAAGCAAAAAAAAGAGCGAAAAAGTAGGGGCAGTACGCAGGTGCATTTTGAATCCACACCATGCAGAAACAAAACACACAAGGGTGTCCGACCCACTCCAAACTTCCCGAGGGATCGACGGCGCGCGCGTACGCGATTTCTTTCGTGCCTCACTGGTGAGTGAAGTGGATGGGGTAGAATTACAATGTTCCTCCGGGTTATTTTTTCCAATGTTCCGAATTCTCTACGGCGCGTGCTGGTGCGATTGCTTCCGCGCCGCGCCGGCTTTTCGAATGTGCGCCGAATTTAGTGACACCGATGCAAGAGCTACGCGGTGGTGGTGTCACGAAGCGTATATTTGTAGTTGCTTTTGGATGTTACCAGCGTTCCTAATTCCTACGAGGATCATCATGAACAGCGGTGAGTAACATGCCCACGGTAAATTTCCTGCGCGTGCATAAGCTGCACAGCACAGTGACAAGTGTCCGCGTAGTGAAAGTTATCACGGTCAGAACGAGTGCTTTTTCGTCAAGTCAGCAACATGTGTACCTGCGAAAAGCTCACTACGCACGCCGTGTATCCTGAATGCTGAAATTAACTTGGTGTTGTGCAGCTGGTCGCATTCGTTGCGCTGGTTGCAGTGGTCGCAAGCGAAGCGATCAAACGACGTTCTTTCCGCTCCGTATCCATTACCGATTTTGATCGCGGTTCGTGTTTGTACTGTTCTTGAAAACTGCCGTGTGTGACAGGAAACGATCTTGGCTGCACGATCGTCGGACTGCTTTCTTCCTCGACATCCTTCTGCGCATTGGTGCTCCATATAGTACGTTTTTGGACCACGGGCACTCGGCTTACTACAGTGTGCCGGTGGCACTATGTAACTTGCGTGAAAACACCGGTGTGCTTTGCGAATTGCGCTTAGGGGCCGGCGTCTTTTTGTGTGTGCCGGCTATGCGGACATTTTTCTACGATAAATATTTGCGTGACGAATTTGGTGACTGAACCCAATTCTTCTTGGTTTCTTTTTGCGTGTTTAACGTCCCAAAGCGACTCAGGCTATGAGGGGTGCCGTAGTAGAGGGCTCTGGACATCTGGGTCACCTGAGGCAGTTTAACTTGCATTGACGTCGTAAAGTACACAGGCCTCTACCATTTCGCCTCCACAGAAATGCGACTGCCGTAGCCAGCATCGAACCTGCGTCTTCCGGGTCAGCAGCCGAGTAATTTCCTCTTCATGTTAGCGGGCTGAGGCAGAAAAGTAGTTTTCGAGGAGGTTGTAACAACATAGGATCACCAGATGATGAGGAACTGGAAGTATATTCAATAATCGTTGCGACATTTAAGTCACGGCAATTTCACTTTTTACAAATTTGTAATATTTGCCAGCGTTCCTGCGCCTCTTTTACATGAGTATTTCAGTTGTTCTGATGCCAGAACGAAAGTAAGGCAGCAGCTTATGCTTCTCAAAGCAAGCTGCCAATCGTGCCACTTTGATATGGACTCTTTGGTTCCCAATCACAACTGTCTGCAGAGCAAGTTGCGCATATTGTGTTTTGACGAAAAGACAACAAAAAATCTTCACAAATTCCTTCCGATTTCTTTTCTTACATAGCGGTGTTAAGTGGATATTGGCAATATGATGTTTTCAGGAGGGGCCGAAATTCAGCGTCCCAGCCATTCTCAAGCCTCACGAATGGCTGTCCCTGAACCGACGACTTGCCAACAGAACGGAGCAAGGAAACCAGGAAAGGTGCCTCCTGGACGGCATCGACACCATCACGAGGTCAGTCAGTAATAGGAGTACTCCAAACCACCGATCCGATCCCACCGCAAGGGTTGTTGCTTTTTTCAAAGCCAATTCGCTCGAGCTTGTGGAGGCAGACAAAGAAAGCGGTTTCGTCATTATTCCGTCAGGCCTTTTCAACGAAAAGGCAGTTGAAGCCGTCACCAAGTCTTTTAAGACAGTGGAAGTGAAAAGATCTTCAGTGAAGAAAAGTGCCATGTCACTCTGCGAGGAACTTCAACTGCACAGACTAGCCGGCGCCATTGGGAAGGCTGAAGGGAATTGTTTATCGGTTTTTTTCACCGCAAAAACCCACAAGAGCGGCATTCCTTTTCGGACCATAGTTAGCGAAAAGGGCACATGGCAAAAGGAAGTCAGCCAGTTCCTGCTCAAGCACCTCAGGACACTGCAAGATGCGGACCCTTATGCCACTAAGAACTCTGATGAAGTGATAGCCTTTGTTCAGTCTGCGAGGAATATTAAGACCGGTTTCTCAATCGATGTTAAGGATCTTTTCTATTCTATTCCACACCAGCCCCTGTTCACCGCGGTGCGTGCTTGTATAGATAGAAATGGTATCACCGCGTTTCAAAATGCCACTGGTTTGAACGTTGACAATTTCATGTCATTACTAGAGCTTTACCTGAATGCCACTTTTATTGAATTTAATGATCGTACCTATCTTCAAAAGCAAGGTATTTGCATAGGCTCTTGCGTAGCCCCGGTTCTTTCTACTATTTTTTTATCGCAAGTTGACCGCTCTTCGAGTGAAACTTTTGACTCAGACCGTATAGCTCATGTCTTCAGATATGTAGATGACTACCTGGTTCTGTTGAAGGAAAGTGATTTTAGTTTTGACGAGGCCGTAGCTGATGTTTTAGATACGTTTGGTAGGAAAGGCATGGGACTCACCTTTACCCATGAAAAGCCAAGCAGTGATAACCAACTGCAGTTTTTAGATATCACCTTAACATTTAACCCTTCACATGTTTGCTGGCGGTATTGTCCGCGCGCAAAGAAAGATTTGCTACCATTTCATTCTAATCATTCTAAGACGGTCAAAAGGGCTATCGCTTTACAATGTCTTTCATCGGCACTAACGAAGTCCTGTCACCACGCTGTGTACGCTGGCTTCTTGTCACAGGTCTCAAGGCTGGAAAAGGCAGGCTTCCCTGATTCCCTCATTCTTGCTGTGACGCAGTCCTTGGTCAAAAAATTGAAGGGCAGCAAGCAGAGCAACGCGAAAGACCCAACGAAGTGTTCAAGGCCGGAGGTGGTACCATACGTACACAGAACTTCCCACAACATCAAGAAGGTGGCCAAGAAGTACGGAGTAGAAGTTGTTTTTTCTGCTCCGCGAAAGTTGTCCGGTCTGTGCGCACGCATAAGAAGAAATGAAAAACGGCAAGAGTGTGGCGTAAAACACCGTAAGCCCCACGTAACCTGCAAAAAAGGAGTTGTGTATGAGTTCCCGCTCACTTGCGGGAAGGTTTACGTTGGGCAAACTGGACGCTGCCTCAACCAGCGCCTTCTGGAGCACAAAAATTCTTTAAAGAAGACAGGCTCCCATCTCCCGGACCATTGCCAAGAATGCACTAAGAAGACTAAGGTCGCCTGTTTTCCCCGATTATCGGACTGTAGAGTATTGTTGAGAAGCCGCGATCAGATTGAACGGGAACTGGTGGAAGCCTATTACATCAGGAAAAAAGGAGATAACTGCATCAGTGATTCGTCTGTAATGCTTCGCCGATCTGAAACGGTTTTCTTAGATAGATTTCTGTAATCGCCTACCTTTCGATTTCTTTTGGTGTTTTCTGTTACCCACGTGCTTGTGATTCGCACAGTGGCGCTTTGGTAGGCGAAAGTATATTAACGGTCTACATCAAATAAAGCCTGTTGATAGTAAGCGCTCGTCCCTGTCTACTTCTATGTCCGTGTGTTTTTGTTGCGCCCCTGTGTCCTCCTGAAAAGATATGAACCAACACGCCCAAATACAAGTACTTCTGAATATGATGTTGGTCTGGAAATTGAAGCATGATCTTGGTTTCCATTGTCAGCAGAAAAATGCAGTGAGCTTGAAGCATCTCATGGCCCATGGGATCTACAGCTTGGCTACGAAAGAGCTCCAAATCAATCAGTGACTGATCCCGAATTTGTTGTTGGTGATCTTGCTGGCAGTCCCATTGCGCTGAGAGATAAAAAAGTACAACACCGGTTGAAGCTTTCGCTGCGCTTTAGTTGCAGAGATGCTTTCGAACTCGATTGCGTCAGCATTGTCAGCAGCGCTCCCTGGGTCAGCTGAACCAGTTTTTTGACGACGCATTTTCGAAGCCTTCAGAAGTAGATTACATCCTTGTACATGTTCATGTCCACCCGCGACCTTCATTCGGCTCAGTCTGCTACGAACATGATTATTTACCTGCTGAGTGACAGCGCTAGTGGACTTGCAAGAACCTATGTGTCGGCAATATAATATGCTTCCCAGATTTCCTTAGTCCTCCTGTCATTTTCCACGTACCTAAATTTATTTCCTTATGCATAGATTCATAATTGTACCTTCCTCAGTGATCAGCCAACTTTCCTAGGAAACTTATCCGATCATATTTATTGCGTGGTCACGACAGCACTATTTCTGAACACGTTTCCAAACAACAATAAAAAGGCTTATTTTACTTCTTTGATAAGGGCTACACACTGTGCATGGCGGTTTCCTCTCTGATGATGGTGTTGAGTTGTTTTTGAGAGTCCTGCATTATTGATGCTACTGTTATCCTGTCTAGGTTAAGACCATATATTATTTGAATCCATTTCCTTACTGCTTAGACTGACTGAAATGGTTGTGACCGCTTGCATTCACAGATACCCCGCATTGCTCCGGAGCCAAGTTCTGTTCCTGCCCTCACTGCATGCCTCAAAGTGCGTTTTTATTCCTGCAGTACTCTGTTTAAATTTAGTTTTGTGGGAAAACACTTCTGAGTTTATAAAAGGTATAATGGTAGCAAGCGGCTCTGTTCTCTTGTTTTTCGGCAGCTTTATTCATATTATACAATTGGTAATGTGTATCAGAAAGTGAGTTGCTGAGCCATGACCATAATTGACATCCGAAAGAAAAGTGCTTTGGCAACCAGAAAGTGTGTGAGTAAGAGCAGTGAGTGCGCCTGGCAGTTCACGGGTTAACGAAAAACTGTGCAAACAGTGCAGCGAACAGCATGAATTCGACACTGCAACTCAGGTGTATGATTAAGTCTGCGTTTATCTTGTCTGCTCAAATCCAGACGTTTGCAAGAGTCATTTCTCTATGCAATAGTGTGTTGTTAGCAGAATTGAGATTTTGTTCACTTTGCTGAGCAGATTAACACGAGAAGAATACATGCGGCAACGGGCTCTATACACTTTCTAAATGTCAACTCTCTGATCCGCGACTTTCTTTGTTAACGAGGCGTAAATGGATTGAAATAGATTAGTTCCCAGAAAATCTGCCCTTAATTCCAGTCCATATTAATGGACTTATACTACCGAGGCATGACTGTGCTGATGATGTTGTGGCTAATTATTTAGTTCTGATGATGTCAGAAGCAATTAAATTCTGTGTTGTTTAATTTCCCGGCACAAGAAGTAAAATCATCTTTCTAAACTTTGAACGCACCTTGAAGAATGTGTTGTGTGGCAACAGAACTTTGGTCAGAACTGCAGCTTGGGCACGTTTGTTACTCATTTGTGACGGAACAGCGCAGAAGAACGGGACAATAGACAGCGCTTGTCTCTTGTCCCGTTGTTCTGCGCTGTTCCGTCGCAAAAAAAAGTTTGGTAGTTGAAGAAAAATAGCTGGCTTTGCCTGACAGCACATTTAAATATCACACTGCAAAATGAGTCCTGTGAAGGCGGTAAAACTACGAAGGGAACACAAACGACAGGAAAGAACGAAAACATCACTGAACAAGGCAGCAATTCTACTCTGTCGTGCTCGTCCCTCAGCAGAGTTTCAACGAGCCACCTTGCCGCCATTCACCTGATAGTTTATTTGGATTAAGCTCTGTGAAACATACAGAAGGCAATAATAGAACGGGAAGCAGTGTGTGCATATATATCTATTGCATGCTGTGCAAGTAGTTCTCACCTTGCCGCATTTTGGCCTCTTGATGCGTCTTACCAGTCATCACCCAGCACCTTTTGCCCTATTTCTGTCATTGGCATATGGTCTAGTCATAAAACACGTTGTGTATTTCTGCCGTGATGAAATGCTTGCCTTATTAAATTGTTCCATCCAAATCGGCACGATTTTAGAAAGCCCTCCAGTGGTAGCTAATATGCTCTCGTTCTTCATGACATGTGTTTGCACCGTGACAGCAACATCCTCATCGATGCTTTTTTCTTGGCTTTGAGAAAGCATCTGATAATATCCCTCGTCTGTGTAAGTCTAAATCGCTTATGATTTACCTTCTATCTAATTTCTGTGAACTGGATTAAAGGGCTGACAGCCAGCAGTGAGCAGTTTATTCATTCTAATTTTTACCCTGGTTTTCATCTGCAATCTCGGGCGTCCCCCAGGGCATTGTCATTGGGTCTCAGCTTTTTACTACATACAATGTTAACTTCCCTTCAATGTTTCTTACAGCAAGCCCTAATGGGCGACAATGTAGTCTGCATCTTACACTCAGTTACCAGTGTTTGTTTTCCAGAGCAGCCTTTGACATCTATTTGAACGAACTAATTGTGAATGTTACTAACACTGCACTAATATTCTTTACTTTCAGCATACTTAATCTTCCCTACCCGCAAGGGCTTGCCGAGAAATAAATATTCACTGCATACTTTTTCCAATACTCGGCTATTAATGTGGCTCGCACTGTAACATGGGCTCACCTGTTAATCCCTGTACAAGCAGCCTTGTTCAAATACTCATCCTATAATATGGCCCACAATGTAACTTGTGTAGGGTAGCAGCCACGCTTGCTCACTCTGGTTAACTGTGTGTGTGAAAGGCGACGACGATCCACAGGTGTGAAGCTCGCTCGAAGCCCGAACGCTTGGCCTGAACCTTTTTTGGGCGTTGGGAAGTGACCTAGGCTCTGCTAAGCCACAACTCCCTCTTACGCATGGTCTCACCGATAAATCCTTGTACAACCCCCCACAGCCTAAGATAGTTGCGCCATAACATGTCCTTAGCATTACTGTCTTCCAAGTTGCTTTCGAAACTCCCATGTGGCATCAGCTTGGGTATTCTAATATCATATGGCACAAATCCAACTTAGCAAAAATCCTAGGATGAGTTCAGACCTCAGCCGCTTGTTCCATTCTCTGACTTTTTTTGAACGTCTAGTGTCGTAGCACTAAAGGTGCATCTGCAGATCTCTTCGTTCCCGCCGCAGTTTCTCAGTGGTTAGGGCGCTCGGCTACTGATCCGGAGTTCCCGGGTTCGAATCCGACCGCGGCGGTTGCGTTTTTATGGAGGCAAAACGCTAAGGCGCCCGTGTGCTGTGCGATGTCAGTGCACGTTAAAGATCCCCAGGTGGTCGAAATTATTCCGGAGCCCTCCACTACGGCACCTCTTTCTTCCTGTCTTCTTTCACTCCTTCCTTTTTTCCTTCCCTTACGGCGCGGTTGAGGTGTCCGTTCAGGAGACAGATGCTGCGCAATTTCCTTTCCGCCAAAACAAATTTTCAATTTTCCTCAACCTGCAAAGCCAGCTTACCGACTCCCATATCTAATTATGCTTAGATTAAGGAGGACGGCACTTTTCGAATTTTACGCAATACTAAGCAACCGCTTTGTTTTGAATTCACCGGGTGACTTCATACTGTTTTGTAGTTGCACAAACTATGCGTCACGTTGTTTCTGTACACGTGAACATTGATTGGTGCTCAGCAGAACTCCCCACACTTTTTAACAATGCTGCATACAGGCTTGCACAATGTTCATTGCAGTGAGTGCGCAGAAAGCACTGCTAAAAGTAAGCTGATGTTCCGCTGTCACTGTGCAGAAAAAAATCGTGCACTTTAGTCCATTGACGCACACTCCGGCCACACAGTGCTATTTCTATTATTTCGGTTTTCGTAATAGCTTGAAAGGCATAACGAAAATAAACCACTATTTTTTGTCATCCCTTTTTTGTGAATTTCTGAACAGCTGATCTTGCATATTCCTTCCGGTTGGGAACTTAGTAATTTCTCATGCGTATATGCATTCTTATTTGAGAGTAACGTGCTAAAACATGGTCAATTTATATTGCATGCATAATACACATTCCCATAAATTTTATGTCATGACACACAATGGCGCTTTCGATATTATTTGACAACACATGCAATTATGGATGTATTGCAATGTCCAATCGGAATTTCTAATTAGTCACCACCGATAGATGACCTCCAATTTGGCGCTTTGAGATGGCTTCAATTACAGCTTAGAACTGGTAACAATTGGAAAGCCCAATGGGTTCCAAATGCACAGTTGAAACAAAGCGGGCAGTCCAATTTGTTTCAGTCGCATGCAACTGGAAGCAGTTGGTTCAAAATGTCATTCCAATTGGAGCTTCCAAATGATTCCCAAAACACAATTCGTAATTTTCCAATTAGACCCAATGGTTTATTCGTCAGGGCTTGTACACCAATAACCAGCGACTCGCATGCGTTTCCCCCGAGAACAGCCCGCTTTTCGAAAACAAGTGGTGACAGGGCGCGCTATCTACATTTCGGCTATAACAAAATATGTCATGAGCAAAACTGTACGAGTCGTTCTTAGTTGTTCATTATCAGTCAGCAATGACAAAAAGGTCTGGTAGGAATCGCATAAGGCTGACACGTTTTACTGTTTTTTTTTTCTTACGTACGTCTGCTATTTCCTCGCTCCTTTGTCATTATTAGTCATGCGACTAAAATTCTTCATGACTGTATTACAGGGAGTCATGAAGATTAATGAAATATTTTCGGCCCGTTGAGAGCAACTCTTTTTTTTTTTATTCGAGAACTGTGCCATGAGGCATAAGTTGACAAGGAAGGGGGGGGGGGGGAAGGAATGCACGGGATTGAAAGTTAAAAGGAGTGAAGAACCGTTGCGCTGAGGTAGTCGCACAGGTTGCTAATGAAACGGTCGTCCATAGTCCAATTCACGTAGTCACTTTCGCGGTTCCACAGCCGGCCCACCTCCCTGAGGAGCCGTTTTCTGATAGCAGCCGTCGCTGGGCACATCCACAACAAGTGCCGCACATCAT
Organism: Amblyomma americanum; assembly: GCF_052857255.1. NCBI lineage: Eukaryota > Metazoa > Arthropoda > Arachnida > Ixodida > Ixodidae > Amblyomma > Amblyomma americanum. The sequence continues at coordinate 546,692,292 of NC_135497.1, read as the reverse complement.
AAATGTCCGGTGCAGCGCTACAGTGAGGGCACCTGTCAGATGCTGGCAGATCTTTGGCACGCCACCGATGACGGAGAGATGGTGTCAGAGCCGCCCCTGCCCGAATCCGGCGCACGGATACCTCCTCCTGCCGAGTAATACTACGGGGGAGAGGGTGCGAACACGGAGGAATTAGAGCGCGTGTTCGCTGGCGCAGAACTTCGGAATCGGAAACATGGGACAGGAACGGATCTGGGGGAAGAGGGGAAGCTGGCGGATCGTCTAATGTATGAAGATGAGTCATAGCATCCGCTTGAATGTTATGTGGATCCTGGGCATGGCCGCGAATCCAGTGTATGCGCACAGGACATGGATACATTGCGCCGAGCACATGAATTGATTGGGAAATATGGAACGTTCGTCGAACATCCTTAAGCTGTTTAAGGGCGGCGTGGGAGTCGGTGTAAATATGAACTGTATTGAATGTTGGAACGAGCGGAAGGGAAGCAATGGCATTATAAATGGCTTAAAGTTCCAATGCCAGGGGAGTGCACGTATTCGCAGTATACGTCGCGCGAGAGTTGAGATGCGGATGAGATGGACTATACACAGCAGTAACTCCCCTCTCTGCAGAATGTGATGCATCCGTTATAAAATGCACCCTTCAGACAGATACGCTGCTGATACCGACGAGGAAACAGTGGGGCGATTGTCAGTGAGCTGGCAATAGGACCACGGTGGAAGTGTCTTTAAACGATGAAGTTTGAGAGACTGTTTTCGGTGGCACTATTTGCCACCCGTTGGTCGATGATTTCACTGAGTGTATCAAGCTGGGCGAACTCCTGTAGCACAGGTATGGGTGTTAAACGAGGCAGATATGTTATGACGCGCATAGCCTCACGATTGATAGCTTCAAGGGAGTCCCACTGTCTGCGGGTGAGACATTGAAATTGTGCCTCATATACTATCCGTGGCTGAAGGATAGAGCGCAAAAGCTGGCGGGCCGTATGAGCACGTGCGCCACCAGAGCGCATAGCTATGCGACGAATCAGACCTAGATTAGCGTGAGCCGATTTACGGGTGGGTGTCAGACACGGGGTGCCAGTCCCAGATGTATGGAAAAGGAAAAGAATACGAATAGTTTCTACCTGAGGAATCAGAGAATTATGTACCGTAAAATTTAAAGGGGGGGGGGGCTTTCCGTAAGCCGGCTTTATTTCCAATTCGAATGAAACATGATTTAGTAGGAGAAAGTGTTAGACCCAGAGGTGGGAGGCGAGATGTCAATACATCCAGCGCGTGTTGAAAGACCGACTGATGAATAGACGCATCTGGATGACAGCACCACAAGATTATATCATCGGCATACGCAAGCACGCGGATAGAAGGGATGGACTCTAGGGCTCGAACAAGAGGAATTAAAGCCACATTAAATAATGTGGGGGCGAGAACGGAGCCCTGCGGCACTCCTCTATTAGAAGTGAAGTTACCAAAGGGCTTTCCGTGGACACACACGCTGAAGGTTCGATTTTCTAAAAAGGCGTGAATAGAGAGGAGGAACCGGTGAGGGAGACCAAGAGTTTGAAGGGAGGCAAGAATGGCAGAGTGAAGGTTGTTATCATATGCCTTTGTTATGTCTGTAGCGATTACGGTTCGTACAAGGTGACTCTGCGGAGAGTGGTTAAGCACGTCAGCATCCAAAGTAGCAAGGCCGTCCTCCGTTCCAATTTGTGGGCGGAAACCAATTTGGGAATCTGGGTAACAATCCTGAGATTCCAGCCACCACAACAAGCCTGCGGCTAGAATGTTTTCATAAAGCTTGCAGATGGTAGGCGTAAGGGAAATTGGACGAAGGGCCGAGAGAGATACTGGAGGCTGACCTGACTTGGATATTGGAACCACAAAGGAATGCTTCCAGTCTCCCGGCATGACGCCATAAAGCCACACTTCGTTAAAAGTATCAAGTAGGGTTTGCAAAGCCCTCCCTTTCAAGTTACGGAATAAGGAGTTAGGTATGCCGTCGTGCCCGGGAGTAGTAGTAGTTTTTAAACGTTCAATGGAGGCCAGAAGCTCTGCCATGGTGAGGTCATAAGTAATCCTATCGGAGGGCTCTGTAACCGATAAGTCAGGTGGAGACGTAGCGGTGCAGTCATGGTTTGGAAAAAATTGACGGGCCGCCTGTTGTGCAAATGTGTCCTCATCCATATTTAGCGCGAGGCGAATGCTCTCTGTGTAATCTGCAACCTGAGAAGGGCGCTCCATGGCGTGAAACACTCTCCAAAGATGTCGATTGCCCTCCGTAGAGGACAGGCGGGCACACCATGTAGCCCAGCGTTGCCTACCTAGCCGCTTTGCATAGCGCCGCGCCCGTGCGGTAACGCAGTGAAGAGTAGGAAGAGCCGATGGGTCATCGGGGTGACGAAAGCGTATAGATCCGCCTGGCGACGAAGAGCCCACAGATTCAAGAGATGTATGTCCGGGTTTGGATCGTCTTCATTTACAGTAGTGGTAATAGTGTAAGTAGCGAGAACAGCAGAGAGAGTAGACAGTGCTGAAGAGGGGTTGAATGTAGATAAATGATTGTCTGCGCGTACAGAGTCCCATGACGTTATTCGTACAGTGCGGCGTATTTTCCGTAGATGTGTAGGCGTGAGGGAGATAAAAATACTGCTGTGATCGCTACCCCAAGTATCAGAATCAACAGCCCAACGAGGGTTACCGGGGCCTAACCACGAAGTCAAATCAGGTGAATACGGGCCACCTCGTGGGCGGGTAGAAGTAATCGGGTGGTTTAAAAGTTGAAAGGAATGATCCGAAAAGCTCCCTTGGATGTGTGTGCCCCTTGAGAAATCCGATGGGTAACCCTACGCAGTGTGTGCGCCGTTTAAGTTACCACCAACTAGAGTAGGGATACCCGAGTTGGTAGAACGTATAAAACGAACCCACCACAGATTGGGAGATGCGGAGTCAGGACGACTATAAAAAGAAACTAGGACAAGGGGCGTGCGTGTAGGTTTTATGAGAAGGGCGACAACCTCTTGACGTGTGTTGCACCACCGTGAAAGGTCGAGTGGTGTGTGCGGAACTGAACTGTGAATATAAATTGCAGATTTATCAGGGCTGAGGGAGGAGGTGGCGCAAAGGCGATCAGGGATAGAAGATGAATGGTATGCCCAGAAACCTGAAAGGCGTGGGAGTGCATTATGCTCTTGAAGTAGGAACGCCCATGCCCTCAGCTTTCCGTCGCGAAGGCGGATGTTCACTTCAGAGGCCTTATTAGCGAATCCTCGACAGTTCCACTGCACCACCACCGATTATGATGCGCTATCCATGACGAGGTTGAAGAGCTTCCGCGATGAGGGATGTCACCTGCTTCATCAGCGGTAATATCTTATCCACTGTCGGGGGAGAGCAACTGCGTGCGTTGCAAACAAGAGGTAGTGGCTCCGCTGCAAAATTTTCACCTGGAAAGATTAGCGAAGAAAGTGAGATATGCTGAGCTACCGGTTCTTGAAATTTTAATCGCAGCCAAGACGCACAAAACTGAGCTCCCTTTAAGGTGAGTAGTGTCCGAGCGCCACACTTGGCTGATGGTTGTTTCTACTTGCCTGAACAAACATCTGTCAACTCTCAATGTGAAGGACCCGTTTCTGGCTCCCAACTAAAAAGTAATTGTTAAGTTCCAACGCAATAGCAACCCAGGAGGCTGTTCTGCCTTTAGCGTGGTAGTAGATGATTTATTATTTTCTCTTCCGCATGCTGCACTTCTGCAGTAAGTTCTGCAGTGCATTGAAGATGAGAATGATGAGCATGTTTTTTCAAAATGAATGCGGAATTCTGACTGGGCCCTTGTTAGAACTCTCTTTCTACATGAATATACGTAGGTTGCTTGGGGAGGGGAAACACTGCTACAAGAGTTGTGTGTGTGTGTGTGTGTGTGTGTGTGTGTGTGTGTGTGTGTGTGTGTGTGTGTGTGTGTGTGTGTGTGTGTGTGTGTGTGTGTGTGTGCGTGTGCGTGTGCGTGTGTGTGTGTGTGTGTGTGTGTGTGTGTGTGTGTGTGTGTGTGTGTAGAAGCAAAAGTCGTCCTTTACTTAGGGCATTTTTCTCAGTCAAGTAGAAAAAATGCGGAGAATGACTTGGCCTGTGGTTTAATGCGCATTTTTAGGCACGCGGTTGTTAATTCTCTCGAGCCAGAAAATGTGAAACGTGTTCTTGACTGCTTTCCAAAAAAAACGTGTCCGGATAAAATTTACGCATGAAGTTCCAGAACATAGCCTATTGCAGTAATCATCATCATCATCAGCCTGACTACACCCACTGCAGGGCAAATGCCTCTCCCATGTCTCTCCAATTGACCCTGTTCGTTGTCAGTTGCGCCCACCCTATGCCTGCGAACTTCTTAATCTCATCCGCGCACCTAACATTTTGCCGCCCTCTGCTACGCTTGCCTTCGCTTGGTATCCACTCCGTTACCCTTAAGGACCGGCGGTTATCTTACCTTCGTATCAAATGCCCTGCCCAAGCCCATTTCTTCTTGATTTCTACTAGGATGTCATTCACACTCGTTTGATCCCTCACCCACTCTGCCCGCTTCCGGTCTCTTAACGTTACACCTATAATTTTTCTTTCTATGGCTCGCAGCGTTGTCCTTAACTTGAGCTAAAACCTTCTCGTTATCCTGCACGTTTCTGCCCCGTAGGTGAGTACTGGTAAGATACAGATACTGCAGAATTTATACTTAAAGCTCACATTTGAAACAAACCGCCTGTGTTTTGCAATATTCCCCTCGGAGCGAGGGGAATTTCTTGTTCAATTACAAGTCATATCATTCAAAACTAATAAAAAACAGCATAGTCACTGGATGCATGGGTATGGCAGTAAAGAAATCTTTTCTTCATAAGATGAGCAATAGCCTTTTAACCCAGGTACAACGATGTAGGGAGGTCGGTTTCAAGAACTTTGTCCTTGTCCCATGTGCAGACAAACTCCCTCGAAACTTGGAACCCTGTAAGCAAGACTCAGAGGAGTGAATTAGTCCTGGTGAAAGACGTAAAAAAGTAACGGTAATGCCATACGTCTGTTCCGTCTCACCCAGATTTAAGAGAGTGGGGGCGAGATATGGTGCCAATGTTATGTTCTCAGCTCTTAAGATGTTGAGATGGGAGCAGCTGTCCAAAGAAAGAGGGAAGGAATAGGAAAGAAGACAGAATGTAAAATAATCTATGCAAACAGGTTTGCTCCCTGTCAGATGGCGGTTGTATATCATTGTATATCATTTTTCTGTGGCCGTGCGTATATAGGGCAGACAGGCCGGTGCATCAATGGAAGGCTTCTGGAGGACCTGAATGCCTTTGAAAAGAAGTCTACAAACCCGGCAAAGCATTGTTTCGAGTGTCAGTGCATACCATTCTTTGTTGACACTGAAGTCGTGTTTGTTCACAATGATTGCCACGCAAGAGAAGTGTCAGAAGCGTTTCATATTTTAACGAAGAGAATTAGATGTGTCAGTCAGCCTTCCGTACGTAGTCTTGTCATCCTAGGAAATGGGCTTGTGAAACAGAGGTGAGCAACGGAGATTATCGCATGAGCATCCACGAGGCAATTTTTAGATGTGACAAGTGCTTATATTTGTTCGATAATGCGTATGCATGCAAGCTTGGCCTTTTGCTTGAAAAGCAAGTATCATCTTTCCAATTAAGCCAGTTGTAAGTCAGCGCCGTGTGTGTCCATTTCTTCATCTCTGTCCTGTGTGAGTAGCGCTGATTTATTATTAAAAGCCAACTCGCCCAATCTGCCGTTCTTTTACTGAAACATGAGTAAGAGCTGCTTCGAACTGTATGTTTAGTCAATTTCTGAGAACAATTAACTCCACAAGATGGTTGCCTCGTTGCTCCTAAGGAAAAGAGGATCTGCCTGTTGGTCGGTGTGGTGGAAGCAGCACTACTGTACATTGTGTTTGTCACTGCAGTGCGCTACAGCAGACCCCTTATCCGCCTCCGTGAGACCACATTCTCTAGCAGGCAAGTTCTGCCGATTGATGGTTTCCCAGCCTTTGAAAGGCTGCCATGGTGGAGACATAAAATACACACAAACACATAACTAAGGAGCTCAAGAAACAATGGCGCTGGCCAAGATAGTACTCCGCACAGCACAGAGACCATTAAAGTGGGTGACGAGGAGTGTCATTACGATGGCAACCCCTAAATTGACGAAATTTGGAAGAAGGTTCCCCGCTTTGATAACAATAAAATTCTCTGTCAGCCAGGAAATCTTACACCCATGCCACAAAGTAACTTGGCAGCACCAGAGCCTGTAATCTGTCCAGCAAGGGCCCATGTTATACTCTGTCATAAGCTTTAGTGATGTCAAGAATAATAACAACAGCATATTGATTACGCCGATGAGCGAACCGGACTCGGCTCTTTAGGTTAGTATGCGCACACCGCAAGGAGCACTGTGTCTAAAACCAATTTGCCAGAGCTTCAGCAGCCCCTTTTCGGTAATGAATGGCATGACTCTGCCATGCAGCACACGTTCGACTTAATAAATCAGATTCGAGGTTAACGAAATTATCTGAGGCTGTCCAAGAAAAACCCTTACACCTTGCTTTTTAAAAGAACAACGACTACATCGGTAGAGACCAGAGATTCGGAATTCATTGGGTTCTAATTGAGTAATTTACAAGTTTCAATAGATCACTGGGGGATTCATCGAAAAGAAGTTTAATCATCGCAGAGGTGACACACTCATAGCCAGGAGCCACATAAGGTAACCGGTTTACAATTTGGTAGCGTTACGAAAAGCTTGAACGTTTCAGAACTTGGCACGTTCATAGGTTGGGACCAGGGAAGGAGCTTGGCAGCTCATTGCCACAGCTGCAAAAAGCGCAGAATAACTCTGGCGATGTTCAATCGTGTGAACATTTTGGGGAGGTGAAGGACCTGATATCAACGGGAAATCTTAGAAACCTTTCACATTCGCAGTCAGAAAGAAAATTGTTTAAGTTTTACATCGTTGTCCTTAACGAACAAGGTACGTACCTATCTGGCGAGTAGATAAAAAGAGTGACCAAAGCTGACATCAGTGCACGTCATAGAAGGAGTTCAAGATACGCATGGGTGGGATGTTTTGTGCGGGAATGTGTGTTCCAATAAATCACAGTTGAAAGTCCAGCGTCCGTCCGTGTCTACCGCCTCTGTCTTGTGTACGCGTTTTGGTTTCCGCTGGTGCAAGCTCAACTTCCACCAACAAGCCCAATAGCTAATGCTTTTTTTTTCTCGCACTTGCATCAGCGCTCAAGGGGTTTCTAGTGTTATACCGCAGATTGCTGAACCCATAACACCTTGTAAGTTCAGGCATGGTTCAGCATATAAATAAAGGACCTTGCGTTACTAGGCGTTATCAGGCTGCACTGAAAAGGCGGCGCTATCAGCGAAGATTACTGCTAGGCACAACAAAACGCACGAAATGCTGCTGATTAAAAATACGTCGGGCGGTCGAAAACCGAGCCGGCAAGGACGCTCAGCTCGTAAGGCTGGCCCCTGAGGAATCCGTCCCCAGTTGTTGAACCAATGCTAACCGAAGCATGCCGAGGGCTGCCATCGGGGTCCATTGTTGCGCTAAACGGAGATTTAGAGCACACCAGCTCGCGCGGAGATCCGTGGCTGATATGAAAGCCTGATGTCAGCACCTGTTGGCGCCGCGTCGGTTGTGGGCGCATCGGGCGCTGGCTCGGCGAGCCTCGGCTGTCGCTCGTTTTGCATAAGTGGCGCGCCCGCTGAGCGCTCGTCATTCCCTCGGCTGGGCAGATGACGCGGCGCCGCGAAGAATGCGTTCGAAAACGTCTCGTCTCCCTAACACCCCGTGCCTATTCAGTAACCACAATGATGAAGCCTTCCCACAAAAGCGCACTCGGGCACGAGTGCGCGCAGTACTTTACAAATGAGATAACATTCCTCGGGGGCGTCCTTCTGAGGAAAAGAAACACGCCGGTAGGAATGATGCCTGTAGACTGACGCGAGAGAATAAAGTTCCCCATCCGGAACTGGTGGGCGCTATGGCTGTCTGGTCCGTAAAGAAGTGAGAGCATAAAAAAGTGAGATATGGTTCTACGTCACTAATTGAGAGCCATTAGCGACTTTTAGAATAGGGAGCTCATATTGATTAGGGATACGAAAATAGTGTCTAGTGCGTATACGCAGAATATTCACCAATTCACCAATCCATGCGGCACCTAGCGGCGCAGGACAGAAATGGAGAGTGGAGGTCAAATAGGTTCATAGGAAATAGGAAATAAGAAAAAGTGAACGGGAAACCACATTTACACTGTTCCGCAGTTCGTGTCAGCGCAATTACACATCATTTCATAAATCATCTTCGTGCTCAAACGGTCGGTGCCGCAGGATTTCCCGTATTGAGATTCTCCTGTGATTTGGAAAAAGTCACACCGACAGTACTATTTTCGTCAGTACTGCTGGTACGATTTCGTGTCTCCTAGTATCCAATATCTCTTCCTACGGATAAAGGGTGAGAAACTCCTGCGTGGCTGTTGTGCTCGTACTCCTCGCCTTTGCTATTGCAACATCGGCACGCTTAAACTGCAACAGCTGTGATCAGAGCGCATTTCAAGCTGGTGCTTTTAAGTCAAAGCTATCACTAAATACTGGTAGGGCAGCAATTCGTAGTTGTCGGCATTTTTCGCCGCATCTCTTCTCAACGGGTCAGTGGCAGCGGGCTCAATACAGGACCGCGCACATTACTGCGAGTTGCACGATCGTTCGCGTATGCGGTGCCGCTCGCCGGACTAAATTTATGCCCCCGTATTTGAATTGCGCGAACTGCGAGGTAGCGACGACCGGTCAACACGGCAACCGTTACAAAAGTGCCTTAATTCCAAATAAGGTCTGCGAAGGGCGCACGCCTAGGAGCCAAATCCATACACACACAGCGGCGAGACGCACGCTGGAAGGCTGCTCGCTCGCAAGGAGGTGCCGTTGGCATGGAGAAGATCCTTCTAGATTTGATGTGCGTCCACACAATTCATTCACATGCAGAAGAGTTTAAACATTCATACCCAGCCAAACTTGCTGTTAAAACCTGCTAAGCACTGACTAATAATCCACACAATCTCAGCAGAAAGTTAGCCGAGAAGGCTGTCATGAATTCTTTTAAGTAGATTTGCACATTGTTGTAACAACGCAAAGATTTTCAGCGTCCGCATGATAGGGACATTCTTTAACTAATGATGTGCATGCATTCGACATACTTCTCTTGATATTACTTCGTTCACTACTCTCACTTATTTAGTACTCTTTCGTAAGCCTTAGTAGGCAACAGCAGCAAATGCCGCCATGTTCGAGTTGTGTAAAATGATGAAATGATATTATCAGAGAAAAAAGCTATAGGAGTCCTGCGGCATAACTCACAGCCTGTGTTATAGCTTGCCCTACAGTGGAGCTTACATCAAATGCAAAACTTGACCACAGACATAGACAAGGTTATTAACGTATCTATTTCCTCCTGTGTACTCACATAGTTTTGCACTGCCATTGGAGCTGCGCTTCATGGATTATGCCTTCGCTTCGAGCTGACGTGCACATCAATGTTATTTTCAAATTTTCAATTTTTACACCAGTGTTCTTCTGCCTCAACCACAACATCATGATAATGATCGCGTACTGAGAAGAAATTGTGTTGTTTTTCATGCGGAAGCATACTCACATAGACATCATTCATAGAATATTTTTGTTATAAATCACAGAAGAATGGCACACAAGTTTTCACTTGAAACAGCTGTTCAAAAGAAATAATCACCTACTCCTGCCTGGTTTTCTGCAGGGAGCGAACAGTGTCATGCACTATCAATGATGTCATTCCCACCAAACACCAGAGTAGCCAAATAAACGACAAAAGTGTTTATGGTAAGTGCGAAGTGGCTTATATTGTTGAAAAATTATACTGCCGTCCTATGGCACTTGCCTGTTTCAGCCATTACAAACACTACTTCACAAAAATCACACAGATTATCTCGCAAAACATTATAACACTTATTAAAGCCCAATGTAGAAAATGCGTACCAGTCTCCACCACCAGTATCCACACAACACTGGTGAACATCCACGCACAGTGAAACCTCAAGTAAATGAATTACCGAGCAGCAAAGCAAAAACATTATTGATGTGAATCCTTGCAGATCTCGAGCTACAGAGTACAAAAAGCAACTGGTTTGAAAGCAATAAGCTGAATATGCAAATGAGATATAAAATGCGGGTGGAAATAGAGAGATATTGGCTTTCATAAAGCCGTAGGAAGCCTTTTTGACCGCATAACTCATTCGTAAGTTATTAAACTAAAACAAAGCCCTCTAGATACAATGCGTGGTGGACATGCGGTTCCAGAAAATGTTTAACTGCTAAACAGGCATTCGTTCTTGTGGTATTTCACTGTATACTGTCCAAATTTAACTCTTACGTGAAGTGTAACCCTAATTTACAATTTTTGTACATCAGGGCAAATTTATGCCACATTTACTATTGTGGATGCACACTGTAGTAATAAGCCGCCGCGGTGGCTGAGTGGTTACGGCGCTCGGCTACTGGCCCGAAAGACGCGGGTTCGATCCCGGCCGTGGCGGTCCAATTTCGATGGAGGTGAAATTCTAGAGGCCCGTGTACTGTGCGACGTCAGTGCACGTTAAAGAACCCTGGGTTGTCGAAATTTCCGGAGCCCTTCACGACGGCGTCTCTCATAGCCTGAGCCTCTTTGGGACGTTAAGCCCCCACAAACACAAACGAACACTGTAGTAAGCTAGAGGATGGTGAGTGACGATTTAATACTTTATGAACTACCTGTGTGAACGCCAGTGGCAACAAGGAATGCCGAACACTTTACTTTCTGTAGGAACTGTGACATGACTTGTCCCATGCAGATATCATCAGTTGTCTTTCAATGCCTGAAAAGCAGTAGCCTCATAATGCACACTAATGCAGCGAAAGTAATCAAAACTGCAAAAGGCTTAGTGGCCTCTTTTACATCGTTTTAAGGCGAGCTGCGTCGTCTTCCTACCGTTCGAGTCATGTGTCACAACTTTTAAAGATATTTTGTAGCTTCACTGGGCACATCATCTCTCAGATATAGCTCTCTCCCTACAGCGCTTACATGAGAAACGGACAATGCCATCAGTAGAGCACCCTATGAAAGGGAACTGGTGTGAAGCGATATCAGTCTTGCATGTCTCCAGTCCTTAGCTCTATTTTTTGTCATTTGCATATGAAACACATTCACTGTCATCGTTTGTCGCGGATCTCCCCGAATAACACTCGGACTGAAAGAATGGACTAGGCGACAGGTGTACCCACACAAACGCACATTTATTACACCCTACGTGACACACACACTAGAACACAAAACTAACAAAACTAACACAAAACATAAAGACTATAAATACACACGACCTGTGAACACTGCTTCCAGGGTGTACTACTAGCGTTCTACTGTTAGTGGTCAGCGTTCGTGCTCACGGTTGGTTCGGTGCGGCTGCGGCGTTGTATGGATCCAGTATCCGGCGTCGAGGCGGTGTTCGGCGTGCTTGGGCTGGCGTCGCTGGCTGCGTCGTATAAGCTCCCGGTCCAAGCACCTGTGGAGGTGATGCCGGTGTTGTTGGCGTTGGGGACACCACCCGGATGGGTGGCCACAGCGCTGGAGACACCCCTGGCCGTAGCAGGTGGTAGCTAGCGCCCTTCGTTTACTCCCCGGAACGGGTTCGGGCACGGCAGGAAGTCCACGATATGAAGCCGTAGAACGCGAGCTCACCGGAGCAGTAGCCGGCGTCGTTCTCTTCCAGCCGAAGTGTCGCTGACCCACCGGAGCCTCCGCTTCCCTGCTGTTCTCCCCGGTGCCTCACTCTCCCTCGCCCTTTCAGAGCCTTGGCGTTAGTTCACGTAAGCCTTGTCATCGTCTTCTACTTCTTCTCTTCTCCACCAATCATCTCTCTCCATATAACCGAATGCTTCTTCTTCTTTATTCTTCGGTTAATCCACGTCGTCTTCTTCACACCTCTTTCCTTCATAATTTTGTTTTAGCCTCATTATATGTGACATCTTTCGTGGTTCAAGCAACAATGGCTAAAGTGCAGACAGGTTTGCTTCTCAGGATTTGAGTATGGAGTGAATAAATGTGTAATGCGAATTTTCCATGAGGAGTATTTGCACAGACTATAGACGTATGCGCAATACTTACAGTGAAGAGTCCATTTGATATCTGAGCAACTCTAGGAAATGTTGCGTGTCACAGACTCTATCTGTCTTTTATAACTGTTTGTGTGCTATATATTTCACATAAACGCTTCAGAATGTCTTCCAGCCTTCTGCATGAGTTTACGCACCTCCAGCGAAGTAGCTGACATGGCTGACAGGCATCTTCAGCTGCACTATTGGAAAAAAACCACCAGGACCGTGAAAAAGTCTTAGCTGTAAACGAAGCAGCACTCCAGTTCGCAGAAATTGCATAACAATAAAATTATGGGTAAAGACAGCCTCGGCAAAGTATCAAGACGTGCAACCTGTGTGTTTTCATGGCCAATAAGAATCCAAACTGCATGCAAATCCGACAGCTGCACAAAGGGATTGGCAAATGAAATCGGTGAAAAAAAAATTAATTTCATCTACACAATATGGGAAGTTTCCGAAAAGTAAAACAACGGACTATGCTCCCGCCGGTTCATCATGAAGACAAGCCACTTTTCTTCTCTAAGCTTTTACCGGCATGTATTTCGACTTATGTCGTTCGAGTAGCATGCAAACACCTGTTTACTGGTGGGCATCTGAGCGGATATGCCTGTGTAAACGATCTTCGCTCGGTAAAGAGTTTATGGCGCCTGATAGCTGTTATGGATACACAGACGAAAGAGAAAGGCTTCGCAGCACGCATACTTTTGGCAAGTATCACCTATCACGTACGCGTTGTCACGGTATACGCTGCCACGTACACGATCTAGGCTTTGACTTCCGCCACCTCCAAGCGGAAGTCAAACGTTCTCTTCAGGGTTACCATTTCGGATTTAGCGTTACCACAGGCAAACTCACGCCACTGAGAGAGGAAACCGACACGATCGATCATGCAATAATTTTGTCGGACTACTTCGGTGAAAATACTCTGTGAACGCTCTATCCACCACAAGATCGAACCTATTCGAAAACATAGTTATCGTTGTGCGATCGCGTTGCACACTCACATGCCAACTTATTTTGCGGCCCCTTCTCGACACAGATAGCTGCATATTCTCAACTGAGAGAAAACATACCATCATACCATCGACTCGATGTGTCCATTGCTGACTGTTACCAAGAAGTTAGCGGCAACAAACGCGGCAGATAAAAAGCACGACGACCGGAGTCACCTCCGGCGAACGCGGCGTCGCTGTCCCGTTAAATACTGGCAAAGACGCCAAGGTCCTTATCTGTAGTAATTGATAAACGCTTTGCCAACAGGCTTCGGTTTTCACAGAGACCGGCGCGACAGGAGCACTTCGCCTCCTCCAAGGCAGATTCCGCAAAGACATTCATCTGTTAGCGCGATTTTGCGAGTATGGACAGCCACACCGTTGCCCCAAATTCAGCCAGATAGTTCCTGGTGCCCTCAGAGAATGTGAATGTTAATTGCTTAGCGTCAAAGGCGCGATTAGACCCCCACAAAACAGAGACAATTTTGGCACAAGCAAGTAACGCCCATACATTCATAAGCGAAGAGCTATGCATGGACCTCCATTCATGCCATGTTGCCAGACTTCGCAGCGCCCCCTGAAGCTGAGTTTGCTCAGGAATATTACCCGAGAGGCATTATTGTTCTGCGCATGCGCAATAGCGCCCCGCTGTTGCCCATTCTCTATTCGATAGGGGCCTCCTAGTATAAAGCTCCCTATCGAGCCATGTGCGCTTGGGATGGAAAACTGGATTTACTTCGTTTAGACTATTGGTGCGAGACTCTGGTGTTGTGGGCATGCTCAAAGTCGGATCAAAAGTACAGTTTGTGCGCATTAGTTAAATCATAATTCTCAATTTCAAAAAAAAAGAAATATGCAGTCAACAACGCTCTCAAAGATGATGGCATTCGTGAACCCACACGGTTGCTTGTTCTTATCGGCTATTATATACGTCATCATCATCACAATCATTATCAGCGTGACTACGGCAGCTGCAGGACAGAGGCCTCTCCCATATCTCTCCGATTAACCCTGTAATGTGCCATTTGCGGCCACCTTACCCCCACAAACATGCTAATCTCATCTCCCCACTCAACTTTCTGCCGCCCCCTGCTACGCATACCTTCTCTTGGTATCCAGTTCATTACCCTTAACGATCATCGGTTATCTGGCTGTCGCATTACATGTCCTGCACAAGCCGATTTTTTCTCCTTGATTTCGACTGGGATATCATTAACCCCCGTTTGTACTCGGCCTCACTCTGCCCTCTTCCTACCTAGTAACGTGGCAACTGTCATTTTCGTTTCCATACCTCGCAGCGTGGTCCTGAATCTGAGCCGAACTCTTTGAGTTAGCTTCCGTGTTTCTTGAAACGCCATGAAAGATTCTTTGCGCAAAAAGACGACACAAAAAAATAAAAATACACGACGTATGGACGAGCGCATGTTTCTGCTTAACAGGTGAGTACCAGTAAGATACAGGTGTTATGTACTCTTCTCTTGAGGGGTGTTGGCAAACTGCCATTCATTACCTGAGAGCAATTGCCAAATGTGGTCCACCGCATTGTTAGGCTTCTAGTTATTTAATTCTCGTGATCCGGATATGCGGGCACTATCTGTCTCTGGTAGACGCATTGCCTTACCATTTCCAGCACCTTGCTACCGGTAGTAAACTGCTTTCCCCTTCCGACAATATTGAAGGTTGCTTTAGTTTGAATATGGTCACGCGTGAATGCGGGAGATCTCTGATCACAAGAGACAGCGGCGGGCTCCGACGAACGTCTTAACCCCAACTCCAGATCTTCTTCTTTTTCTTCTTCTTTTGAGGCGGCGCGTGCTAGCGGAATGCACCGTGTCACTGGCCACCCGGAAAGAAAGAGCATCGTCCCGATGCGTAGCCTGTGTGTTTTAACAAAAAGTTCACTAAGGAAAGTATGATGGTAGCGCGAAAGTCCAGCTCTTCCGCTATCGCTCGTAGTAAGGCTTGATACGGGCAACGTGTACCACCTCAGGGTGCAGGAATCACCTAGACTTCTGAAAGCCGTCAGGAATGACCTCACAGTTGAGGTCTATAATTGGCCTGATCACTTTGTAGGGTCCAAAATACCAGCAGAGGAGTTTTTTGCTAAGTCCGCGTGGGCGAATGGAGAAGCAGACCGACACACGGTCGCCTGATGTTTACCGAGCATCACAGCGTCGGAGATTATAGTGTTGGGCATCTCGTCATTGTTGGTCGAGAATCCTCACTCTGGCCAGCTGACGAGCCTCTTCAGCGAGGTGCAGGAAGGTGTGAAGATCCGCATTCGGGTCGATGTCGTCCACATGCCGTAACATAGCGTCCAGCATCGTGGTCACGTCGCGGCCGTAAACGAGACGGAACGGTGGCATGTTTGTCGTTTCCTGTACGGCCGTATATGCGAAGGTGACGTATGGGAGCACTTCGTCCCATGTGCTGTGCTGAACGTCGACATACATTGAGAGCATGTCACCTAGCTTTTTGTTTACTCGGTCCATTAAACCATTCGTCTGAGGGTGGTAGGATGTCGTCTTTGGGTGGTCTGTGTGATTGCGGAGTAAAATCTGCGGCAGGAGGTCAGCCATGAATGTTGTACCACTGTCGGTGATTAGGATCTCCGGTGCACCGTGACGCAAAACGATCTGATGGATGAAAAAATTTGCCACGTCAAGGGCTGTGGCGCTTGGCAGAGCTGATGTTTCCGCGTATCGTGTCAGTTGCAACGATGATCCGCTTGTTTTCCGAATGAGAAAGAGGGAACGGGCCCAGCATGTCCATCCCGATCTGCTGGAAAGGCCGCGATGGTGGTGCTATAGGCTTCTAGCATCCAGCTGGTTTTGTTGAGGGCACTTTGCGACGCTGACAGGCTCGACACGTTCTGACGTAGTGCGCAACGCCCGACTGAAGGCGGGGCCTGCAATACTTCTCTTTCATTCTTGCAAGCGTGTGGGCTACACCCAAATATCCAGAAGTCAGTTCGTCGTGTGAAGCTTGAAGGATTTCGTCACGTAGGCTCGTCGGTATGACAATAAAGTATTCCTGATTGTTTGCGGCGAAATTTTTCTTTACGAGGACAGCATGGCGAACGCAGAGTGACGCTACCGAGCGCTTGAAAGCCTTCGGTACAGTCGGGCGGCTACCGTTAAGAAAGGCCATGAGGCGCCGAAGTTCCGGGTCGGCGTATTGTTTTTCTTGTTCTTTTTTTCTTTTTCTTTTGAGGCGGCGCGTGCTAGCGGAATGCACCGTGCCAATATTAATTTTTGGATTGACCTTTCTGCTTTGACTAAGGCAATAATCTTGCTTTTCAAATCATGCCAGAGTAACTGAGCAAGGCGCCATCAGCGGATCATAGATTAGTAGGGCATTGTTTTCTAACTCTTATCCTCAATTGTTCCATATCCAGGTCTCTGGATGTCTTTTGTAAAGAGGCGATGAATAGCATTGATGCATTGAAGAGATCATGTGTCCCTGCCTGAAAACGTTCCTTATTAGAATTTTAAAGGCGATTTTATGGAAGAGTATGGTGGCTGTGTAGCCATTAGAGATACCTTCCGGTATTTTTACATAAGGCTTATTTACACCCTGATTCTGTAATTACTGCATGAATGATCAGGTTTCAACCCATTGGAATGCTTTCTCGCAATCTATGACGGCTATATACAGAGGTTGGTTATATTCTGACTGACAGTGTGAATACGATTCATTGTTTCGCTGATTGAAGCCTAAGGTTGTTCTGAGTGTATAACCGATTACCATAGTAAATACCGTATATGGAACATAAACTAAGCTGATTGGTCAATATTTTATCCAGTGCTTACCGTCCTCTTTATTATGGATTATAATAATTGCAATGTTCTTCAAAGCTTCCGGTACGCTCCAGGTCATCAGGCATTGTGGTGGATAGTTTTTCTAGCACAATCTCCCTACCGTTATTCAACAGATCTGATGTTACCTGAACCTTACCAGTTACTTTCCCCCTTTGCATTGCTCTTAAAACTTTTTATACTTCCTCTTTCGTTTCTGGCGGAATGTCTCATCGCTGTGTGTCACTGCCTCTCTTATAAAAGTCCTGATCACTATGGTTACTGTGTAGATTTGTGCAGATGTCTTCGACTAAGTGAACTATCTTATCTATAATTCTAATGACAATCCCCTCTTTGACTCTTAGCTCATACCATTGTGCTTAGTTTCCTCTTCACCGCTTTTAGGCTTTCTCCGTTCTTTAGAGCATGCTCGGTTCTATCCATATTGAAGTTCCTTATGTCGGCTACCGTCCGCTTATTGATTAGCTTTGATAGCTTTAAGTTCTATTCTGTCTGAGGCGTCAGTTGCTCAGATTTTTCCTCTCCTGTTACAGCTTGCCTGTATCTCTGTTTAACCGTCCTATCGCCTAGTTATACTTTGCACTCCGTAATAATAGCTGTGAGATTATCTTTCACTGCTTGAACAATAAGGTCGTTCTCGTTTGTTAAAGCAAAATATCTGTTTTGTTTGCAGCAATATCCTGAATTCGTCTACTTTCCCCCTAACCGCTAAATCGTTAAGGCCGATTGACACGACGGACTGTCGGTCTGTGGACCGTGCGCGGCCCGTCCGCGGCCAGCACATCATAAGTGCGCACTTCAATACTAAGCTAGGTGTGCTATCGGCTCGCGGTGCGGGCAATCGAGGGATGTCAAGTGGCTTTTATCCCAGTGGGATTCAACGGCGGGCCGCGAAGCTGTGTGCGGTGGGTCTGGCAACCAGCCCACTCTTCCAACGTTTTGGCTGTCGTAAATGTCTCTCTCACTGCGACCGATTTCCATTACGCCGTGGTGAATCTGACTAATACATAGTTTTCCCTTATTCATCTACCTCCCTCTGCGATTGCACGCTAGTCGGCACGAGGGGACCGATAAGCAGGGAGAGGGTGAGAATCGGTCAAGGGGGCGAATCAGTAGACACCACTGGCGGGAGCGCCTCCTTTCAAGGAGGGCATTTGCCGATTCACTCTTGAGTTGTGTGCCACTATACTTCGTTCGTTCTTCGGGATAATGGTGCGGAGGGCGGAAGTCGGAGAGAGGGGGTCGGTAGAGCTGGGTAGCCCACAGCGCGCGAACAGCTGTCTCTTTCTGTTTTGTATTTTCCAGCGTTGCCGATACTTTAAAGTAGTCCAGGAACTTTGGTTCACCCTGCGTGTAGTCTGCTTTTTTGGACCACCATGGCTGCTTGCCAGCATCGGGTCGCGGACCAGTTTGTAGCGACGTGTGAACACGTGATGCGCGGCAGCGGACCGACTGTCTGCCGTGTGAACCGAACGTAAATTGGGCTTCCGCTTGACTAGTTACTTCAGTTCCCCGTTTATGTCTAGGCTATTTCGAGACCTTACTATCCTGTGGTTCCTACAACGTACCTTTCCGAGGGCCTCCACATCCTGTACAATGCCAGGCTGAGCGCATAGTATGATGTCTATTTCATTTGTAGTTTCGCCTTGGGCTCTTCAACGTCCACTTTATATTTACTTTGCGCAAGGAGGTGTTTATGATTCGTAAATTATACCTCTTTGCGAACTACACTAATTACTCTCCTCTGCTATTCCTAGAGTCTATGCCATGGTTGACCACTACCTGGTCTGTAGCTTGTTTCGTGCCTGCCATGGCATTGTACTGACACATGAATAGAGTGTACGGTGTTTTTACTTCACTCTTTGCTGATTCCATGTCTTCATAGAGGCTTTCGACGATCTTGTCACTAAGGCTGAATATAGGCTCGTTAGCAGTTTGCTCCTCTTATTAAGCTTAGCCTAATTACGATAACTCCTACCCCCTCGTTAACACTATTGATATTCTCTATGTTGCAGCTGTATCCTGATTGAGGAGAAATTCCTCGTCTAGTTTCCGTCTAGTCGCTAATCCACGATAGCACCCTACGTGTCCACCCTTTAGCATTGTATACGGCTCATCTATCCTCCTAACCTCATTAAGTCCTATAGCAGCCTGTTAAATACCCGCTAGTTCCTAGAATAGCACTGCTCGACTAGCCTCTGTGGATAGAGTATAGCGTTATACATTGCGAAGTTCAGTGTGCAATGGCGGCCTGTCCATAGCCAGAGATTTTTAGCAACCTACACTGTGTGAAAGGTCTGACCGCCGCCTTGTTCAGTTGCTCCGCAGGCGCTGGGGCTTGAAGGCCGAGAGTTAACTGTTGTATTCACATATACGGTTGCAGCCAAGCACTACAAGAGGGTGGCCAGATCCTTTGTGCTGAGGGAGTGCGTTGCCGCTTCTGGTCACTGAGATCGGGCCGCATCCCATTCCTAGCTATGCAATTTCATCGACACGCAATTTTTTTACCCTATGGAGAATTGCGTGGCACCGGGATATGAACCCCAGTCCTCTTGCACGTGAGATGGACGCTTTCGCTTACAAAAATGCACACTGAGTATCCGTTGACCGCAGGTTGAGTCCTTGCCGACTCTAACATTTTAATAAAAAGCCAAACTTTATTGAGCTCGTTCGTTAAGATGTCAAAATGTTCTCTTTTGATATGAGTCAACAGGAAGCCAAATGCGTAAAGCTCAATGGAGTCTCATTTGAATGGGAGTGAGCATTATGCCGACTGCCTCTAGGTCAGTTGCGTCTCAGTTAATTTCATACGGAAACAATTTCCCTACAGCTCAGTTTTTTCAAAGAACTCTCAATAAATAACTTCTTAGTTGTGATCGAAAGAGAAAGTTCAGGGAACAGTTATGAATATTCTATAACTACAGCGCAACGAACGGGACGTAGGAGAAAAACACAGGCAGGGACACAACACAGCGCTGACTCACGACTGAAATCTTTATTAGCTGCCAGCCGGAATAAGTACCCGACCTGCGGCCAGAAATAGAAGGCAATGCACACAAGTCACAAATATAAAGAAAAAACTCGAATTAAATCCCATGCGTGTCAGCATTCGCAGTAGAGCTATCGTTTTTCTTTTTCTGATAGTGATACGGAGGGTGCGCTTATACAATCTTTCGGGAGCCTTGCTATCATATGTGCTTCTAAAATTTCTCTTCTCAGCGAGTTGTGGTTCCTACCTATCACAACGCACTCGTTGTACAGTGGCTTGCAGGCATCGATGTCATGTTCGTCATGATCTTCATCACTTTTGCAGTTTCTGCAGTGTTTGGCTACGTGGCCTACTATGGGGCCACGTGAGACATTATGGTCATGCTCCTTTAATCTTTCGTTGATACATCGGCCGATCTGGCCGATGTATTGCTTTCCGCATGATAGCGGCAAAGAGTAGATGACTCCCTCCTGGCAGGGTACAAATTGTTTGGCATGCCTATGCAAGCAGCCGCGTGGTTCACTGTTGGCCGAATTAACTTTCTTCACAAGGCTGGACACTCAAATAGGTGCCGAAAACACAGCATCAACCCCCCCACCCCACCCCACCCCTACCCCAATGATTTCCAATTCTCTTCAGGTTGTGTGAGACCTGATGAAGATATGGCACAACGGCAACTTTTCTCTTTTTCTCCTTGTTAATTTTGCTATTGCCATCTGACCTCAACTTTTTCTGCGACTAAAACCAGAACTTCTTAAGGGTAACCAGCCTGCGTCAACCGGTCTATTTGGTTTTGGAAGCTTTGCTCCAACCTGTGTTCACATGATTTCTTTAAAACATTGTCAAAAACTGGATGGAAAATTGCTCTTTTCACGAGCTTCGAATGAGCTGATGAGTAGGCAGGATGGGTTTTTGACCACGCGGCTCTAACCACGTAATGATTTTATCAGAATTTAGATCTCTCACTTCAATTCAGTTCATCCCATGTATGTTGCGCTTTTGAGCCCCGTGGTCAAAAACCCATCCTGCCAATTTCAGCCCATTCGAAGCTCGTGAAAAGAGCACTTGGGCATTCAGTTTTTACAATGTTTTAAAGAAATCATGTGAACACAGGTTGGGGAAAAGTTTCCACAACCAAACAGACCGGTTCAAGCAGGCTGGTTATCCTTCAGAAGTTCTGGTTTCAGTCGCAGAAAAATTGCAGAAAACGTTGAGGTCTGACGGCAATAGGAAAATTAACAAGGAGGAAAAGAGAAAAGTTGCCGTTGCGCCATATCTGCATCAGGTCTCACACAACCTGAAGAGAATTGGAAATCATGTGGGGGTTGATGTTGTGTTTTCGGCACCTATTCGATTATCCAGCCTGGTGAAGAAAGTTAATTCGGCCAACAGTGAACCACGCGGCTGCTTGCATAGGCATGCCAAACAATTTGTACCCTGCCAGGAGGGAGTCATCTACTCTTTGCCGCTATCATGCGGAAAGCAATACATCGGCCAAATCGGCCGATGTATCAACGAAAGATTAAAGGAGCATGACCATAATGTCTCACGTGGCCCCATAGTAGGCCACGTAACCAAACACTGCAGAAACTGCAAAAGTGATGAAGATCATGACGAACATGACATCGATGCCTGCAAGCCACTGTACAACGAGTGCGTTGTGATAGGTAGGAACCGCGACTCGCTGACAAGAGAAATTTTAGAAGCACATATGATAGCAAGGCTCCCGAAAGATTGTATAAGCGCACCCTCCGTATCGCTATCAGAAATAGAAAAACGATACCTCGACTGCGAATGCTGACACGCATGCGCTTTAATTCGAGTTTTTTTTCTATATATTTGTGACTTGCGTGCGTTGCCTTCTATTTCTGGCCGCCAATAGGGTACTTATTCCGGCTTGCAGCTAATAAAGATATCAGTTGTGAGTCAGCGGGGTGTTGTGTCCCTGCCTGTGTTCTTCTACGTCCGGTTCGTTGCGCTGTAGTTATGGAGTATAGAAACCAACTGGCCCAACAACTTACCTTGTACTTATGAATAATTGAATTAAAGGATTGAGACCTTGGTGAAAACGGGATAAAACACTTCAAAACAAGTTTATGTCTACGTCGGGCATCGACTGCAAGAAAAGAATTGTAATTTTTTGTCGCTGTTCTTGCATTATAGGAACGCACGTCAACTAACATAACTTTGCAGTTCATTTTTTGGTTTGCGCCACTGACAGTCTTCGTCAGTGAGGCTGAAATTCTCTAAATTGCAGTCATTTACAACTCAAGACTAATACTAGATGGTACAGCCTTCAGAGCGAGTATATACGCAAGAGCACGTAGGTATGATGCAAGTGAATGTATGGGTGCGGAATTTTGTTACGAGTTGTAAGGAACTCTCCACCAACTTGTTTTTTGCTGCTTCCGGAGTGCTGGCGAGAGGCATTTACTATAAAATTTCGTGGTTCCAATTATAAAGTGTTGTATCAGGACACGTTGCTCATAGGCTGTTGGTTTCATGGAAGCTTAAAAGCGTGTCGTTGGAGCGTATGCGTGATGTTTCAGAAATCATTCAATAATGGCGGACAGGTTATATAGTTTGTTAACTTTTGCGCAAAAAAATAATTTTGTAATGCCGGCAACGTTGGCGTTAAGTTTCCACTCGATAGAACGTATGGAGCGAGGTTAGTTCGTTAAGTGCCACTGTGTACTCTGTTTTAATTTGAACGTGGTGCTCAATTTGTTGTGGTACGAAAAAACCAGAGCAGAAAACCACATTAGCGAGTCAAGTTATTTTGAAAAGCTTCTGTGGGAGCAGGTCCAATCAAACTTCAAGTTAAATTATAAGTATTTCTGTAAGGTGCACCATGGCTGCATACTGCTGCACAGGACCACTAATTTTGGTGACCTCCACGTCTTGGGAAAACAGCCTCAACGACAGGTGTCCTGATATCTAAACAAAGCATAGAGAGCTGATTTTAATTCCATGCTGTTCTGCTACCTGTGATAGTGCATAAGACATTGCAATACATGTATCACCACATGGTATTCGCCTATGAGCGCTAAATAGTTTATAATCGAATTTATTCTGTCATGAATGACGGCTGCGACATCTAATGTTAGTTTAGGTCACTTGAGGCATGAAATAAAGTAACAGACTCCCGGATAGACTGCGTAAGCAGACGCGCTTTTCAATTTGATGCTTTTCATTAGGTGCTTTTCCCGCATGCCGTTGTGGACTGAATCTTGTGGATCGCTAATGGGTTTTTTACGCGTCGCATTAAGCACATTCCAGCCGCTTTGGATGGCGCGGGCTCACTTGCTTGGGGGGCGTAGTGGGGGGGGGGGGGGGGGGGGGGGAGGGGGGGCGTCGCTCTCCTCTCCTCTGCAGCCTTCACTCGGAGGGCAAATGACTCTGCTTACGACTGCAATATAACCGCTGATACTTTGTTCTATTTCAGACAGCTCTTGATGCAGGCTTCCTCCAGGATTGTACTGATTTAAAACTTTGTATCGGCGATTACAAGGCGCTTTTTTCATGCCTGATGTCACAGCCATCGTTCGGTTGTTGAAACCGAAGCTGCACCAGGAAGGAAAACATATCTAGCGGTCGCAGGGGAATACCAAGAGGTGATTCATGTAAAATACCATAAAACGCACTATTAAAAAAAAAGACGCGCAAGAGTTGGTGTCTGTACTGCTTTAACTGATTTTCAGATAGATGGGTCCCATCCATCCCAAGCTCCAGGAAGAGTATGCAGTTGTGCTGGGAAACGATCCTCCAGGATTCAGATGGTGAGATCCGTGGGAGGGAGTCGTGCGGTTGCCTCTTTACTTGCGTTCTAGCGATGTGCTAGCGGGTTGGTCTAGAAAGTACAGTTTAAAACTACGATTGCAACTCTGTCATATTCCGTTTGACTTCAGTTGCTCTTACGGTTTTTGCACCAGCGTAAATTGTGCTGTCTGCTAACTCAGAAGGCTTAAAATGTCCTTTTCAGACCTGGTATTAAGGTCATCAGAAGAGGGTAGAACCTGAAAAAATGTCAAGAAACAAGTCTAAGCGTAGGGCACTATAATGATCGGAACCTCGTGTGAAATGCGCGTAAAATGTCTGCAATACTGTCCAGAGGGTGCTGCACAGACTCGCGTGCAAACGTTTCATTTCTTTAGTCTCTCTGCGAGGCTAAGAACTGCCTTCCTCACGCTCGCCAGCCTTGTTTATAGGGTACACTGGATAGAATTTAGTAGCTGAGACACCTCGTTCAGTACCTTATATAATTATCAAGTAGCCTTTGCGTAAAAGTAAAAACGGCCATGAAAAAGGCTGGAGAAAAAGAGAAAAGGCGGAGAAATGGAGGCAAACAGGACATGTAATTCTCAGACCATATGTAAGACCATGACATTGTGACACCTTTGTTTGCGCTAGAGTGCCGACAATTTTCGTCTCGTTGGGTGCATGTACGCTCGAGTGTTCTATGCCGCATACTCAACGGTGGCGCGGCGCCAGGTTTCATATTGGATGGCACATGGTACGGCAGAAGACCTGTGAGGTAGCTGAAATTGACAGCTGGAATTGCGAGTGCTTGGTACACTGCATAGCTTTCCTGCTCCCGCCAGAACCAGTATATGCGAACGCAGGAATCGTTTTACAAGTCAGATTGTGCAGCACCTAAGAACGCCATCAGAATCAACCATCGCACAACAACTCACTACACTCTGTACTTTCCTCTCAATTAAAATGAAAATATTGCCAATCAGTTACGCGGTGTTCGCTACTGCCGGCCGAGAGATGGCGCTAGGTGGTGAATCCCAAGAAACCAGGTTATAAGGGTGGTTCTGCTGTGACCACTCTGTAGGTGTTTTTTTCGCGTAA
Organism: Amblyomma americanum; assembly: GCF_052857255.1. Classification (NCBI taxonomy): domain Eukaryota; kingdom Metazoa; phylum Arthropoda; class Arachnida; order Ixodida; family Ixodidae; genus Amblyomma; species Amblyomma americanum. The sequence continues at coordinate 546,667,430 of NC_135497.1, read as the reverse complement.
GCGTTACGTCTACAAGTTGTGCTTTTGAAGGTGACACAGAAACCCCTACACATAAAAAGCACATTCTTGCAAAAATGTGCCTTCAACCGGAAGTATCCGTGTCAAAAGTGGAGCGCTCGATCTGCCATCAATCTTGTTAGGTACACTTTTGCGCTGTCTCATATTACCAGTTCGGGAGGTGAATCGTGGTAGGAATGCGCTGTTATTCGATAAACACAAAAGGGAGGATTTTTTGGGCCAGTTGCTTCATGATTCAAGACTGAAAACGGCGCGAAAAATGGGACAAGATAGAGAAAAGCAACACACTGCACCGATCTTACAACTAGTAGCACCGATCTTAATCTAGCAGTGCGCGTTTAACGCGCTCTGCTAGATTATATTTAGTCCATCTTCAAGCATTGGAATTGATGTGCAGATATCGTGCAGTTTTCGTTTTATTTCTGTAACTTTTCTTTTGCCCCTGTCATGTCTTTACTTTCGCCTCATGACGTCACTCCCGGACTTTCCCAAACGGCAATCGCTCCCTAATTCAACGCGGCGAAGCCTAAAAAAATTGTAAAGCTATCGATGAATTTCATCGATTCAATTAAGTCCTGATTTTAATTCATTTGGGGTATCTGAAATATCGCTTTCAGGATCAGGCGGCAACTTATTCGCCTTTGCTTGCTGGTTTGTGGTTTATGGGGGTTTAACGTCCCAAAGCGACTCAGGCTATGAGAGACGCCGTAGTGAAGGGTTCCTGGAATTTTCGTCCACCTGGGGTTCTTTAGAGGTGCACTGACATCAGCGCAGCACACGGGCCTCTAGAATTTCGCCTCCATCGAAATTCGACTGCCGCGGCCGGGGATCGAACCCGCGTCTTTCGGGCCAGCAGCCCAGCGCCATAACCAGTAAGCCACCGCGGCGGGCTCCTTTGCTTCCCTATCAACCAGAATGCTGTCACCGTTCTTCGAGTAGTCATGGTGGCTCCGCTATCTTCATCTCATACAATATCTTACACGCGAAGACAAGACCGTTCCTTGAATCTTAACAATTGCGGATAAGTGTGGATAGAAATTTACCAGCGTTGTTTTGCTCATGATCGTCAAAATGTTGTACTAGGCTTCATTTTTGACTCTCCATCTTCATCAGTTTCCGATTTCCGCCTAATCTGCATGTTATCCTTAATAGGCTTTCATTTAAAATAACACTGTCCCCGTGGTCACTGACATGAGCATCAAATTCCTGGATATTAGCAGTAATATATGCATTTCATACACAAATTGTCTTGGTGGTCTTGGTTTTCAATCACTAGTTCATACTCCCGACTATACGCCCCCGCTGAACAAACACGTTTCCTTCTAGGTCATGCCTTGTCTAATGTTTCGCCTTCCGCTGTCTCCAGTGTAATTAATACGGACATTTCTGATGACTTCCCCATATTTGTGTCATTTGGCGCAGCGTTGCCAACATCTCAGTCAATCTGAATCACCTCTATGTTTGGTAAAGAAAAATTTGTTAGCAAGATCAGTAACACTGACTGTATACACTTCAACACAGGATCCGGATAACGCTCTTAAACATTTATGTACGCTTTTTTATCTACTACACCTGCAAGCACATCCCAAGTGAAATACAGGAAGCACTACAAATCTCGCCATAAGCAGCGGATGACAAATGGTTTAATAACTAGTATGCGCAAGAAGGAAAATCTGCATAAAAAAAACAAAACGCAAGCCTTTTCCTTCTACTTTAGCGTCGCGCTACAAAAATACTCCAATAGTTCAAATACAGTCCTATAAAAGGAGAAAAAAGTTAATACAAGAGGGGAATGATTTCTTAATTGCAAATAATACTAAAAAGCAATGGGAACTTATGAGTATTTTCCTTAACGCACCATCTGCACCTTCTATACCTAACTTTGATTTCAACGGTATGACCTATGTTGCACCGAGTGATATCGCAAATGCTTTCAGCAACTTTCTCTTCCTAGCTGATAAAAATCGACACATCTCGCCGGTGTACAGTATGCCACGTGCACGTAATCCTTTATCCCGTCACACCTCACGAGATTTTAACAACAACCGCTAATTTTCAGTAGAGTAGCCCAGGACTGGATAATATCTCCCTTCACCGCCTAAAACTGGTGCCTGATTTTGTAGCCGATACGATTTGCAATATTGTTAATCTGATTTTTAGGATGGGCACGTTTCCTTGTTGTCTAAAATAAGCAAAAGTTATTCCGATATTAAAAAATACGAAGACTTGTACCTTCCAATTACCGGCCAGTCTTAATTCTGCCATCCTTGAGTAAAATTATCGAGCAAATAACCATCCATGGCCTTGATAGGTACTTAAGCAAATTTAATATACTCAATCCTTCTCAGTTCGGTTTGCGCACTGGCAGTTGTGCCGGTCTGACACAGATTAGTTTAACCAATTACATTAAAAAGTCCACAGATGCTGGTAAGTGTGTCGATTCCATGATTGCAGATTTCACCGCAGCATTTCACATCATTAGTCAATGGATTTTATTTTACAAACTGGAATCCTATGGCAAATCTGGCCCTTTCATATATCTCTTGAAAAAGTACTTGCGTGAACGAACACAACGTGTGTACGTATCAGGTGCTTTTCCTGAAGCTAAAGCCATTAACCAAGGAGTGTAAGGGATCGGTCGTTAGACGATCGCAACTTCTTTATATCAACGACCTTCAAGTTTATCCTAATTGAACACATTCTGTTTTATACGCAGATGACACCACCATGTCGATTTCTGACAAATATATGGACAACCGCATTTCTGCATTTAGTAATGAATTAAAAATGTTTTCTAAGTGGTGTAAGAATAATCAGTTGATCATCAACCTGATTACGTGACAGTTTATGTTGTTCCGAAGCAGTTACTAATCGGTTTGTTGTGTCCCTACTTTATTTTTTTACTTATACGAAATAATTCCCTCTGTCTGTCTCGAAAACTTTGTTATAAAGGTACATTACAGGGAGAAAGTTTGAGGTGGCCCGTGCACCAATTTTCTAGCGATTGCTCTCGACACCACACTTAAGTTCTCCTCTAAGATCAATCGTCTCAAAAAGAATTGTGAATATGGTATTCGTACTCTCATTAAAACTAACCCAAATTTTCCTCAGCACACATTGCTATCGCTGTACTTTGCCTTTGTTCATAGTCACATCCGTTATGCTATTGTTGCTTGGGGCAATACTTACCCACTTCGTATTTCATCTGTGCATATTTAAAATCAGGCTATCCGCTTTGCCACCGATACATATTGTTCTACCAATAGTAGTTAGTTACTTCAAAACAGTCAAATATTACTAGTGCATTACCTCTTTCAGTAGACGTTTAATATTACGCTTTATAGAATATTTAATGATAATATTTATTATCAGTTAATCGACAGTAGCAATTTCATTAAAATAGCTAGCCGTTTGCTAGCGAGAACAATTCTATGCTCAAGATAGTTTACACTAATTATGGTAAAATTACATCATCATTTGCCGCCATTTCATTTTGAAATTCCTTCGACACCCCGGCAATGTTATAAAAAAGCACTAAAAGATGTGTTGCTTGATAGAGATTTTATGTAGATTAATATTTTGTTTTGTGTATATGTTTTCTCTCTGAAGTTTGCGTTATTCTGTTGCCCATAAATGCGTTGTTTCCCTTGGTAATTACGTGCTTTATTCTGCCTCCTGTTAGTTCATATTCCTTAAATATAATCTTTAGCCAATGGTCCCTGTGCCATTTGTGTCTTTAAGCTGCTAGGCTCCGCCGCTTGGACTCTGGTCCTCTGACAGAAACTAAGATTCAGCGGCCCTGGAGAAAACCTTCATCACAAAGGGCAGCAGTGAAGGCTCTCCTGAAGTTTTTGAAGGACTCGGGGTTGAGTTTTCGACTATAAATTTAAAGCTTTAAATGTGCGCCCTGCGTACTTTTGTCATAGTGGTCGATGGACACGTGGAAAACTCACTTCGTTGCCGATCTTTCTTCACTTTTTTCCCCCTGTGTTCCCCTCCGCACGTGTAGGGTAGCCTACTGGGCAAAGCCTGGTTAAGCTCCCTGCCTTTCCGTTATTGCCTTTCACTCTCTCGCTATTGGGACTTTAGGAACCTCGTCTGTATACAATCACGCCTGTATCAGTTTTGTTGTAACATATAAAGTTTGATTAGATTTCGTTATTATGATTGTACTACGTATAGCCGCTTTCTCAAGCTCCTTGTTGCGTTGCTTGAGGCCGAAAAGTACAGCCATTTCATTTTGTAGCTGTGCAACACCTTCTTCCTCCTCCGACCATGTGCAGCTCGTCACTAACTACACACAATCAGACTATAAACAAGAGTTGACTGATTTCTAAGCCGTGCGCTGTTTGCCTCCTTTGGCGCGTTTCTATGGAGGCGAGTACAAAAAGGCCCGATGTCGGAGGCCAAAATTAATCCGTAAGAAAAGTGTAGGAAGTAACTATGGGTGCGAAAACTAATACAGAAACTGCGCTGATTGATTTCCGAACCTCTCCCTAGGCCCAGCTGCAGCTGAGCGTATGTAGTGCTCGACTTCTCCCCTCTTAATTTTCCTATCAGCAGGCGAGCTTTCTGGAAGCTGCGGCGAACAGAGAGGAAAAAAAAAACGGTTGGCGTGTTTGGCTTGAAGAGAACGGTTTGCCGCGCCTTTTTTTCCCTTTCGGTTTCGTAATATGCAGGCCAGACCCGCCCGGTCCTATCTTTATTCTCATTTAATCTGAAGATCTGCAGGGAAAGAGGAGTGTCGACTGGAAGTAAAAGCAGAGGTCCCGAAAGCGTTGCATCGTCGTTACGCAAGACGAAACTCGATATTAAAACGACGAATCTGGCTGTTCAGCGCTGCAGCCCCGTGCCGCTGGATCGCGAGATTAGGTTCGTGTCCGGGATTTCTTTCGGGCGTTTTGCTTCGCTCTGTGGGCTCACCTTCTCTTGGACCGGAGCTGCGGAACGCGGGGCAGCGCAGGTTGGATGGGGGGGGGGGGGGGGGGGGGGGGGGTTGTAAGAGCAAACAGAGGAGCGCTGCGCACGTGGCGCCTGGGCGGAATGAAAAAATAAAACGATTTCGGTTCCCCAGCTGGGGAGGAGTCGGGAGCCCGTTGACACCGAAGGTTCTCATTTGGACCGAAAGTCACCGGTGTCACTCGCGATCGCCAGCAAAGACGCAGGGTTATCTAGCGGCACGTGCATAGAACGTAGATGTTGTTGAACAAGATGTGGCCCATTTTTCACTTCCGTCTTGAACAGCCGCCATACTTGGCCGTCGTAGGGTTGAAAGAAAAACCGAGCCGAGCGTACTTCGGCTGTTTTCACTTTAAGTTGCAACAAAGCAGAGTCAGGTACACTGTAAAAAAATTCCGTACCTATAACGTAGACTATGTACGTTTTAAATACAGAACCACTTCTGCTTTCAATGAAACGTAGGGAATGACCGTATATTCAGTCCAGTATTGAAGGAAACGTCCGTGTTCCTCTGTAGTCGTTGCAGGGAAAAATACTAAACATTCAATTTAAGGGATCAAAACTTAACACGGCAGGACGGTTGACCCCATCGACTATGTGTTGCACCAAATGCACTAATAACTTGCTTAAAGGCAGCAAAAACAGAAGATGCTTATGATGTGACGCCACTTTTACACGATGAACTGCTGGCCCGCGGACTATAGGCATCACATGACATCCGATTTTTTATTTGTCTGGTTTACTCTTAGCCAACAATGTCCACAAACTAGCATGGCGAACGACCGTGAGCATGTCTAATGTGATTAACACAAGAGCCGAGGAAGGGTGATAACGCATTACGTTGCTTCAAGGTTGAGTGATTGGTACAAATTGTGAGCAACGTTAAATAACAAAGGCCTTAATTTGCTATAATGTTAAAAGCTGACTTGATGAAAATATTTTTCGCTACATTGCTAGCCACATGATAGAGTAACATTTAATAAAAATGTTACTGCAACATTTGCTTCCTGTGAGAAATGCTGCGTAATGAGGTCAACTTTTAGAAAACATTTAGACACAGACAATGGTTGGACAACTTCTCCAAATTGAAACTGAACACCAGCTGAAAGTACATTGCAAACATGATGAAAGTGCACAATTTGAAAGCCGAATTTCCATCTGCCATATGGTAAGGAAATAAACAACTGAGTAAACCAAAAGCATGGGCAAACAAATCTGTGAATGCAGTGGAATGTAGCAGTTACATCTTTGCTACACAACCATTAATCAAAAACACCAACTCCTTCATGGATAACAAAAGCACCGGCACAACAACATATTGCTCAATGCAATGTTTAATTTAGTAGGTACCTATTGCCACCCATTCAGGCCTGCTCTTCCTGCAGATAAATGAAACGCCACCAAAAAGCAGCGAGCAGCCATAATTGCTGCAGTGACAAGGAGGATGTGCACCATCGATGCTGTTCCCCCATCCTGAGTAGGAAATAATAGCAGTTTTTTCTGGAAATACTCTGAAAGCACGAATTTTCTATCCATCGTTTACTTAGCTTGCACTGACACGACCCATTGTGTACTCGGTACCTTTGACAAACAAGGGGCCAGCCGATAGGCACACAAGACTGTAGAACCTTGCTAACTTGCAAAAAATCAATGCACAGAAAGAAAAAGCTGACAAAAAATAGAGGAATTCCTTATTTGCACTTTTTATACAATACTAAGAATGTGGCTAAGATATGGCATGAACATTGTTTTTTTCTGTTTACTTAGAAACTTTCCAGCCTGTGCTAGCATATTACTGTGATGTAAATAATGAAGCATGCCAGCACTGTACAATATGCTGTAACACTTATGAAATACTCCCCTTCAAGGCTACCGCATGCCTCTTACATGCGGTAAAGTTTAAATCTGCCAAACTAGCTAGTCTGCAGGATGAGACGCCAAGCCTCTGACATCTGGCGATGTGTACCTCCCATGTAATTAGAGTGATTGGAGATGCTCCTTTTTGATGGCATTTCAGTTGCTGGGTGTGGAAGGACCAGATATGAAGGGCAACAACTAGACACCAACTTTTTAAGCAACATCACAATAAGCAATGTGCCTTAGCTTTCCTTCTGTCCAAAAAGGAGTTTCATTTTCTATGTTCTGTGTACACACAACTGCTTGCATGTGCACATTTTGGCTTGCTGGGAGGTGCTTTCCTCTGTTAAACTACAGTTTTAACTCTGGCCTCAGTCTTCTGCGCCTTCTTAATTTTTTGCTAGCGTTCACCTTAAGTCGCGTACAAACTCACGCAGATCTCCACTTTTCTACGTTTCCAGCTGTCACATCTTCTCTTCCTTCGTCATGTCCACCACTGCATCCAATGCCTTCAAGTCTGCTGTGTATAATCATTTTAATTAATCTGCCTACACATGTATTTATGTTAGTTGCTCTCCTCTCTTCAATGCCAATTGGCCCTGAGAGTAAATAAGTGAAATGGTAGTCTAATCTAGGTCTGAGCAATCACGCATTATGTTGAGTTTATTTTACCACGTTGGCCAGTAGAGAGTGGAAGGAAAAAAAGCTGCTAAGTGGAGCTCGACATGCCTCTCGACCCCTACACTGGAAAGCAGCAGACATCAAGGCATACGTAATCCCTAACGACAACAGAACATGACAAGTGTGAAGTAATTCAGTAACGTTCGTCGCATTTACCACAGTGCATACTCGCTGCTCAGTAATTTATTACCTCATTAGACATTCTTCAAAGAGAGTGTACAATTATGTGTTTTGTTTGAACATGGCACCACAGTACAATGACAATCATTAACCTTGTGCCAACACAACATAAAATAAACTTCTGCCCAGTAAATGCATTGCTTACAGTGCCACCACGGCACCTGTTTAGAAAATAAGCTCAAAATATTTGTGACATTAAATTTGAGCAGACGGTAATTCCCCTACCCCCTCCCTAAAAAAAATGAAAAAGGGTGCTCTTCCGACGGTACGTTTGTACGCTGTAATATTTGCGAGTCCAACTACGTGTGAAATTCAGATATAGATAATTAACGCCAAAGCATTCGGTTGAATGCGAGGCGCCAGGGCGCGGGCAAACAGTAATCGTCTTCAGGTATCCACTGGTGCCACGCACTGAGGGCCACTGCTCGGCGAATACCATTCGTGGCCACGTTCACATCCAACAAGCTTGTCACAAACATCACACAGGTGATGATGCAGCAGCAGTTCATCATTGCTGTTGGCCAGTGCTGAATGTTTTGGCATGGTAAACGGAATCATCCACCGAAGCGCGCGTCGACTGTTACTCGCCAGATTCTTGCAGTCCCACGAGGGAGAGCAGCTTTTCCGTCGGCTTCGTCGTCTCCTCTTTCGTGCAGGGCCACTGGCATTGTAACGCACATTCTGCATGATCGTTTTACTACGCACCGATGCCGCACGGGACAGCGAGCTGTTGTATGTACACTCCGATGCAGCGTTCCGGCCACACACATACACACACACACATACTAAAGACACGCAACGCGCAGGACGCACGCAGAGAACACGGAAGAACAAAAACCCATTCCATAGCGCCTGTTCATTCAACTCCACACTGCGCTAACTGCGCACATGTTTCCGACTGCGGGGCTCGGCTAGCGCTTCGACTTCGCCATGGCTAGCCATGGCCAAGCTTCGCTGCCGCTGGTGGTAATAACGTTCATGCAACGAAAAGAAAAAAACAATATATCAAACGATTCAGGTTGTCAGCTAAAAAAGCTACCGTAAAATTAAATACATCTTATATGTTTTTGCCGTTGTGCGCCTTTGCGACATCAGCGACGTGAGCTTGAGCGCGAATACGCGAATGGCGCTATGAATTTCCCGTGTTGCTCCGTAAATTGCAAATGGCGCGGCTGCGCCGCTAACTTTTAGACATGCTTGCAGAGGTAGTCGGTGCGAACAGTTGGAAGTTCAGTCGACTGGAATTGCTCAAGGAAAGTCAGCGGCACTGCATTTTTATTGTTTATGTGCATTGCGAGTGACTTTGGCGGCAGCCACTCGGCAACGTCGCCGGTTTGGCGAACTTGTGAGAAGGTGAGCCTTTTGTTCTCAAATTTTGAAAGCGGTTTTTTGTTTGTATTGTAACCCTGCGTCTCGTCGCATGTTATGTTCACGATAACATCAGTACAACGTGCATGCGCTTTCTGTCTCTATTTGAAGTAAAATTGGTCGATCAGCGTAAACTTTTGGATTCAATTAAGCACGAACTGTCCATGTTGGTACTGCGTGTCGAATGTGTTTTGAGATGATTCTGAGCGGGAGATGGTGTTCTGATAATTTGTGTACTACCAGATATAGTCTAGACATTTGAAACCATTTATCACACTGAAACAAAGTTGGAAAACTGTTTTGTGTTCATGCATCTGCTGTCCTTAAACTTGACTTTTCGGCAATCATTCGCATGGCTCCTTTGGATCTGGAAAATTGACTACTGTTGCCAGGGGTGCCTGGTAGCAGAGCTCCTGGGGACGCCCAGTGGGTCATTTGTTTGTCCAAGTGCCCAGTACCAAAGGTACCATTCCTGACATTTTTTCCCAGTCCGTTAACCTCATATTCCTTGCAAAGATTACAGTATGTAATCAGGTAGTAAAAAAATTGGTAACTTCTGCATATTTCAGAACAGTTCAGAGAAATGCACATGCAGCATCAGTATTCACTCGGTAGAATTTCTGAGACCTGGATTCATTTCTTCTAGGACTGTGGCAAGCAGTAGGTCAACTGTACATAAATTTATTTTCCTCTGGTGCAAAGTAAAGAGTGCAAACGTCATAAGACAAGTCTCTAGTCTGTTTCATTCTCACTGCATTTGGCCAAAGCATAATATGAAATGCTGTATGTTTTATGCCCTAGTTTCCTTTACATTGAGCAGTAGATATTGACAGTGAATAGCAAGGCAACTCCACTCACTGAAGGTTTTGCCTTCGGCAGCAAAACAGGGAATACCTTACCCCATGTGTTATCTCGACAGACTGAAAACTGCGATGGACAGCTGCGTCCACAGCTGCTATCACCTCCCAAGTGCATGCGCTCGTAAGACACATAATAACTCTGGATTGCCATTAACATAGCCTTGCTCATTGCAGTTGCCGATAAACACCTCATAAGTGGTACTATTATGCACTCTTTTCTTTGGCACTATGTATGAGCATTCTGTTTTCGCGCTTTCTAGAAATAATGCATGCAGTTTTGAACTGCGAAAAGAGAATTTACGTTTAACTAGATTGTCATGTCAGTATGTTACAGCCAAATTGTACATTGATGTCAGTGCTGGTGGTTTCTTTTCATTATTTTAGGAGAATGTTATAATTTTACCTATAGCAAATAATAGCCCTCAATAATTTTCTTATTTTGTCATGTCCAGTATTCTGATATGCTAAGCCACCAAAGCATGATTCAGAATGTTGTCAGAACTAAAGGCACCGAGTCTTTCGTGTCAGTAAAAAATGTGCTTTATACCCCTGTCACATGGCATTCCTCGAAGGCCTTTCCAGCAAAGGCACCATTTTTCACCAAAGGAGCGAAAGCTTAAAGGAGCAGCGATGCAGCTACACGGTGCAGCCCAAAGGTGAAAGTCGTTCAGGCTTAGCACCCGCTGCTATACTCGAGGTGGCTGAAGTGAGTGTTCTAAAATTAAAGTGGTGTATTCTGTTCATTCATTGAGCTTTGACAATTTTTTATTCTGATTGCTTCCTTAAAAGTACTGCAACAGCTACTCTCATCAGCAGGAGCAGGTTTTGTACGTGTATTGCCTTGGCCTCCATGGGCGCTCGGTGTTGCCGCAACACTTTCACTGTCTTGAAATTTGAACATAAAACATAAACACCCGTACAAAAAACCAAAGCCAGACACACCTTTCGTATTTGAAAAAAATGTTTTCAAACATTATTAGCTTATGTATTTTTTTATTGCTTTTACATTTTGACTTTGGATGGTACTGCGATCACAGCTTCTCGAATGCCGCGTCTTCGGGCTCCGAAGGTCTCGGTTGAGCGCCTTCGCCTCCAAGGCCCTTAGCGACAAAGGCGCAACATTTGTACCGGGTAGCTGCTCTCCTTACGCCTTTGGATATGATTCTCAAAGGCCTTTGCGGTGCCCGTGTGACAGGGGTATTAGTGTGGTATGGCTGCTTGAACACCTGTCCCTGGTATCTCACAAACTGAATAAGGAAGGGAAAAGCCTCAGGGTGCTTGCCGACGTTTCGACAAGAGGACTTGTCTTTGTCTGGCAAAGTGTTCATCATTGGTGGGGTTTAAATAAGGTTTTCACTTCGAGGCGAAAGGCCTGTTGTGTGGGACGAGGGTGCGATATGGGAAGGGCGTTACGATTGGGAGCATGAACCTTGACCAGGCATGATAGCTGCTAAAGAAGATTAACCGGTTGACCTGCAAAACTGTGAAAACAAAAAATCCCAATTCAGTAGAAACGAATCTCGGGGTATGGAGTGTGGATAGTGGGCTTGAATGGCTTTATGTCCAGCCACAACAGGTGGCTTGGTATGGCTGGCTGCCTTTTCCTGAAAAACTAGGATAAAGGAATTAAGGAGCATGGCAGAATAAAATACCAGGGGGGGTTGGGGGGGCAAAATAATTTGAAGTAAAAAGAGAAAATGAGGGCAGGTTCGGAGAAAAGGCAAAAAGAAGGGGGAGGGGGAGGAGTATGGCAGCGAAGGTTCCGAGAAGTGATGTCAGGAGGTGCAGGGCGTAAGGTTAAAGTATAACGATAAATTAAAGAAAGCAGGAAAGGAGGGGGAAAATGTGGGTTGGGAAACCTCTGACCATGTGCAAGGCCTTTTCAAATAATTATGCCAATTCCGGAATGTACAGAGCTGGCCACATTTAGTGCAAACATGTAAACGCATGGCCGCACTCTTTAGAGATCCACTGTGTGCGGCACAGCCACTCATCGCTGCAAAATGGCGCAAGAGGAGATGCACCTGGATGTGGTGCTTCGTGTCATCTTACACTTCGATGTGTGGCAATGTCAGACACAGTGGCCCAAAGAGCACAGCCATGTGCTCGCGTGTTCGCACTAAGAGTGGACAACCCTGTACTTGATTCTAAGTTTCCTCTGTATATGTTGACCCCAGACGAAAACAAGTTGTCTTGTCGAAACGGCAAGCACCCTGAGATTTTTCCTTCCCTTGTTCACTTTTTGAGTGTCAAGAAACCATCTGCCTACTCTCTCTGTACCATGCACTCCACATCTTGTACGGTTATCTTTGTATGTATACACCAGTGATAAATCATGAAGGAAATCAAGGGATTTGTATTGCTTAACACTTACTTTAAAGCTATATCATGAGGGTATAGTTGAAAATGTGCTACGGGGGCTTGGTTGTGTGTCGTGACTGGTTTCTCTTTATCAGGGCTACTTGACAGCCACCATGAAACGCAGGCTTTTGAAAAGTCGTTCCTCATATAAAAGAGTGTTTCCACTGTTACAATGGAAATGTTATTTGCTAAAAACTTCAATCATTGCAGTTCAGGGATTGATATTTTTCAAATAACTAACCTGAAGTTCAAAACCTGCAGAAGGAACTATGTAACTTTTTTCCTGCCTTAAAAACCCAGTACTTATTTGCCAGTTTCAGCAAGCAGAGGTCTGTTTCATGGCACATACTTTCCACTACCTTGCATGAAAATTGTGCAGTACAGGCCCACCATAAAACTAGGGGCATAGTATACTGCTTGTATGCAACTACTTTGGCTATAGACCATGCATAGCATGGTCTTAAAGTTATTCTTTTCATTTGCAACTGGTTCATAAAAGGCCTATTCTGGCAAAAGGCATTTAGCAAAATTATCTTCCTCTGAATGCTTCTAAGGATAACTTTAGTTCATTCAGGAAAATATATATTGACAATATCTCTTAAAGGCATGATTGTCCATATTAGCTCTTGTTACCTCACAGTATTTAGTTTTGTGCCTCCAGCATCACTGACTTGCATCATATGTTAAATAGAGTAGTAAAAAGCTCGCTGTTAGTTTAAACCACAACTCATGATGGGGCTGTGCACTTTTTGTTGTGTTACATGAAATATACTTATGTATGAAACAATTTCTTTCAGCTGCACCTCACATGATTCAAATTCCATCAGAAGAAAGGCTGCAACACAACATTGCTCACTACCTGTTGCTTTCCTAGCACATAACATGCCATAACAGCACATAGCAGGTAAGATGTGAACAAAAACAGTGCATGTATATGTTCCAAACATGCATTTTGTGTACTACCAACACTATGATATGATTAACTATGTCATGTAAGAGAGAGCACACAAATCATTTTTTGTATATATTGCAGCATGGTTATTTCAAGTTTTAAACTGGCCATTGAAACGACCCATTGTATCACCGCTGGTTACCCAATGGCACTGGGGATCGAACTCCACACCTACCGCTTGCGAGGCAGATGCTCGGACCACTAGGCCACTCCTGCGGTCCCCCCACTGATGTTGCTTACACCAGGCGCTGTTAAAGCCCCGGTATGTATGTTAAATGCATTTTAGAAAACCATTCACTTCCAAAGTACCATTTCATCTTTATAGCAAAACCACAGTTCGCCTAGCTAGACAAACCTGCTGCATACAAGCCAGCAGAAGGGTTGCACATACATGCTTCGTTAGGAAAACCAAAATCAAACAGAGCCTGCCCTTCATGGTGCATTATACCCTGATTTTGAGCAATGATCAAGATAGGCAGATGGTCATTTCATTGGACACTTTCATGATACATTCGTAGAATCGAAAAGACAAGTACTATTGCAAAATCTTCTAACAGTGTTTATTCTCAGAGAAAACATATCATGAAAAAAGTGTTGGATTAGTTATGGTGCACCTTGTATGGGGAAAGGGGCTCCCACTTTGTGAAAGGCTTAATTTTGGAATAACGACAGCGTTTAAACTAGTTGGGTTACCATGTTTAGATAGTGGATGTGCTCAAAAAGACACTGGAAGTAAGCGCACTGTGTGGAAATCTCTTTCTGTATCCTTGTCTTTTCGAGCGCTTTCACGATCTAAACTTAATTTTGCAAGAGAGCAAGGAAAACAAATATTTAAATTCTGATAATTAAGGATAAAAGATCATGTTTCATTGTGTTGCTTAAAGTGTACATTGTATCACTATTGCTGTATTGCAGCACTTCTGTCGTGGCCTTGCATTGCAGCCTCTTGACTTTTGTTTATATAATAGGCAGTCCTTTTTTTCATTCGATTGCAACACTTTAGGAGTTACTACAGAGTTGCGTGGTAGCGAACTCTCAGATTAACGGTTTGCATTATTACGCCCGCATAACTTGCTAAGTGTTTCACTGCAGTCTTGTTACTAGAACAGCCTCTTGAAAGTATTCAGCCTGGTGGTCATTGAGGGTTACTGTTCACATATAAAAATGCCGGATCAGCTGTATACTCTTTACAGCTACCAGAACTGTGGTACATTTCATGACATGCTGTCTGAAGAGTGCTGGAGCACCAGACTGGGGATTTGGATGAAACAATTTTCAAATGTGTGCTCGGTATCACGCTGTTTTGTTCCAGTTGTGGAGAGGTTTTCTTTTCATATTTGTTCTGTCAAACATTTAAATTTTGGGCAATATGTTGTTGCCTTTATCTTGTGTTCTCTTTGTTGTTGAGGTTTAGTATTTTTGGCACAAGCACTCCACTCTATTACTTTTCAGTATAATTTAAAATTTGTAGGGCACGTCATGAAGAATAATACTTCTACTTGAATAATCTGCATGTGTTTATGTTCTCATTGTTGATATAAAAACTTAGTTGAGACAGCTTGTATTTTAGCTCTGGCTAGAATTTTTAGGAGAGCCTCAGTAACATAATCACATGACCAACACAAACTTGGTATTATTGTTTGTGCAATGAAAAACAGTTTTAAAATGGTTATTAACAGCTGTCAGTGTAGGACTGGCCTAAAATGTTTTGTGCTCTATGTAGCTCTTCTCTGAGGCAGGATTAATTCATCTGCACCTGCAGCCTGATACTGCCAAGATACCAATTCTTGGGTGAACTTATGATTTTTTTTCACTGAGCAAACTTGCATCATCTTGAAGCATGGAACTTGAGCTGATTCTTAACAGCTCTAGTGTAGCGAATTTCATTATCCTCATTGCTTAGTTTACATTCACCTCAGGACAATGGCCTTTTCCAGTTTAATTATCTGTGTCTTGCACCAGCTACATGCCACACTATCAGAAATCACCTAATCTTATCTAGTGAGCTTATAATCAGCTATCTCCTGCTACATTTTCCTTAGGGTGAAATTCATTTTGTTGCGATACAATGCACAAGCTGTTTCCTGGCGTGGTGCTCAGCTTATCTGGAATGAAATGCTTGGGAAATGGGTCTCTGATTTCACCTTGAGTAGACGAAATTAACTTGTGCTAAGGCACTCTTTGGCCACAGATGCCCTTGTGCCATTAAAATCCATCAAATTCATTATGTTGCCCTAAGATACCATTGGTGATTCATTCTCTGCATTGTATGCCCTGGCCAGATCCATTTTCTTCTTTTAATTTCTGCCAGAATATTAACAACTTCCTTGTTCATCCCTGTTATGGTTTCACTCGGTCAGTTGTTCTATTAATAATTATAATCACTTTATTGAAAACATATTTTGGGCTAAATGGCATCAAGTTTGCCACTCTGCATAATGATATATATGTTTGGTCTTGTATGTCTTTACTTGTGTGGTAATGTTTATTTTGTGCTCACTGTCTAAACAACCTTATTTGCCTATGATATCCTAAGCCCTTCTATACCTATTTTCCTTCCCCCTGGCTCTTTTTCTTTTCAGTCATTCCTCCTCTTTCCTTTACACCGGCCATTGGTCACAAGGCTGCTGTGGGAACGACAGTCAGCACTGGGCCCTTTTTTGTTCATGGAACCTGCACTGCTACTATTAGCACATAGTACGTTATCAGTATTTTTGTGATACTGCATTTATTGTTATTTATGAAGTAGTTGGCTAAGGCAATGGTAGCAGTGTTGGATATTGCAATATAATAAGCATATATCTCACTTGCAATATATCAGTGTGTTCACTATTACACTACCCTCTATTTCTTTCAGTTCAGTTATTTGGCTATAGATATATTGTGCTGCTTTCCTAGTTTAGTCCACTCAAACTAAAACTTTGCTCTTTGTGTCACAGGTAGAATCTACAATGATTGCTGCTCTGTGTCTTGTAAGCAGGAGGCAGTGTTCAATGGAGCCATGAACTTTCCTTGGAATTGAAAAGCCTTTGCCGTATTATGCGCTGAACCACGAGTGTGAAGAGGAAAATGTCATGCCTTGGATTTCTGCGGAGGTGAGCCATTGCGGTGAATCCACCAGCGCGAAAGACAGGGATGAGAAAGGAGACAAGACAGGTGCTGACTCGCGACTATAGTTTATTGACGTGAACAGGGAATATATAAAAAGCCAAGCAATACCATAAACCATGTAGTTACAGATAAGCATACAGGACAACATGAGTCAAAAATCGCCCTCAACATTTCCCTGATCGAGGTAGTCCAACTCATTGTGTGTTAACACGATAGGCAAAACACACATTCTTCACGGAGTCATAAGATGTGTCTAGCCTCGATAATCTCCCATTTAATCTCTCTGAATTTACTGCCAAAATGCGTGTTGCCAAAAGGAAAGTGTAGCAGACTTCACATCCCGTGCAGTGTACAGCAGAGTTACCCCAACCACCTAGCCAAGCCCCTACCCTCTTGTGTTCCTGTAGTCTTACATTCATACACCTTCCAGTTGCACCTACGTAAACCAGACTACAAGATAATAATATTTGATACCACATTCATTTTACAAGGTACATATACATTTCACTCTACACGTGTACTTTTCTCGAGCCACATTCACAGAATTATTCTTAAAATTTTACATGCTTTAGACAACGTATTAGGGGCCGAGAAAGCCACTTTTACATCATACCTTCTGGCCAGATTTTTCAAATTGTGCGACAATCTATGTACATACGGTAACACAACTGGTCTTTTGGCATCTCGCTGGCTGGCCCCAGCCAGATTGTGCCGGTCGCCGCAAAACTGTCTCAGCTTCTTTAACAATTTATCATATGCTCTTGCAGTAACAAGGTTTGGAAATCCTGCATTCGTTAACCTTAAAATCTGCTCTTGGAAACTAGTCGTCATGCTGTGAAAGCATAATTTCATCAATTCTGAGCCCGCGCTAGAAAGTGCAATGCTATCTTTCACTAGCTTGGAATGGCCGACATGTAGCCAGGTAGCAGCTTAACACTCGCCAGCACACATGAAGTGTGCTGAACATCAAGGTAAGGTCCAGAAACCACAGCTCTTTTTCTTGGGACATTTGCTCCAAGGTAAACCTGAGATAAAGGCCTTGCTCCTTAAACAACTTGAGAAGATGTACAGGTCCCGAACTATCACAACCTTTATAAAAGACCAGAAAATCATCGACATAGCAAAACATTTTTCCCCCAGCCCATGCACATTCTAGACAATTATTCTATCCACACTACTCAAGAAAATATTGCTTAGCACAAGGTCAACCTTTGAACCACTACATATTCGAGACTTTAGAACACATACCGCACTGCACTACTCTACAAACATGCTCTTCAAATAAATGCTATTCAATAACATGCTCTTCAGATAAATTTCAGAAAAGGATTCATGCAAAATTATCTCTGGTTATTTGCAAAAGCATCTGTCTACTTCGCATCTTGAAGATCCATTTCTTGTACTCAATTCGCAGTGTGGTTGAGTATCTTAAGAATGACAATCCAGCGGATTGTCTTGTGATTAGTGTCGTAGTAGAACTATTTTATTCTATCCCGTATGAAGATCTTGTGAAAAGCTTATGAATGTGTATATCGGAGCACAACGATGAGCTCGTGTTTAGGAATGGGTGTGTAACATAAGTCTTTTTTGGCACTTGCCTCCTTTTATTTGAAGTGAAGAGCATGTTTGTGGAGTATGGCAGTGCGGCATATGTTCAAAAGTCTGCTAAATGTATCGATTCGAAGGTTGCCCCTGTGCTAAGCAGAATTCTCTTAAGCAGGGTGGAAGGAATGATTGCCAAGAAATTGCATGGGCTGGGGGAAATCTTTCGCTACGTCTATGATTTTCTGGTCTTTTACAAAGGTTGTGATAGTGTGGGACCTGTATATATTGTGAACTTGTTTAAGGAGCAAGGCCTTTGTCTTAAGTTTACCTTGGAGAAAATGTCCCAACAAAAAGAGCTGCGGTTTCTGAACCTTACCTTGATGTTCTGCACACGCCATGTGTGCTAACGATATTCACCCAGGAGTGTTAAGCAGCTACTTGACTGTTGGTCGAACGATTCTCAGCTAGTGAAAGATAGCATTGCGTCGTCAAGTCTAGGCTCGGTATTGATGAAGCCATGCTTTTACAGCGTGACAACTGGTTTCCAAGAGAAGATTTTAAGGCTAATGAAAGCATGATTTCCCAACCATGCTATTGCAGAAGCGTGCGATAAATTGTTAAAGCTGAGCATATAAGATTGGGCAAGTTGGTCTGACATGCTAAAGATAAGAATGGCGCAGCATCAAGTAACGAGGACAACAGGAGAGCACACCCACACACAAGTGCCATCCTTGGAGCGGATGCAGAATCTAAGAGCGTGTACTTGACATTCAGCGTTGGCAGCCAAGGATCGGGCTCGTTCAATCTTTAGCGTTCAAATCCGTGTTTCCTCGTTTCCTTGACTGTCAACGCTGAATGTCAAGCACGCGCTCTTGGATTTTGTATCTGCTCCAGGGTTGGCACTTGTGTGTGGGTGTGCTGTCCTGCTTTCCTCGTTACTTGATGCTGTGCCATTCTTCCCTTTAGCATGTTAAAAGCTGAAACCCCTTCGCAGGGACTGGCATGATCAGGCTGGGGTCAGCCAGTGAGATGCCAAAAGACTGACGTTGTTGCAGATTGTTGCAAAATTTGAAAACTGGGGCTAGAAGGTATGACGTAAAAATGGTGTGTTCGGCCCCTAATAAGTTGTCTACAATCTGTAAAATTGTTAATAATTTTGTGAATTTTGTTAGGGAAAAGCACATGTGTCGAGTGAAACGTGGCAACATATATGTGCCCTGCAACCATTGCATGCATTGCATACCATTATCATGTGGTTGGGTTTATGTTGGTGAAACTGGAATGTGTATCAATGTAAGACTACAGGAGCATGAGAGGTATTTGGATATTGGTAGGGGTTGTAACTTATCTGCATATTACAAGGGATGTGAAGGCTGCTAGCCATTCCTTTCGGCAACACGCATTTTGGCACTACGTTCACAGCAGATTAACCAGAAAATTATCGAGGCTAGACACATCTTATGACTCGGTGACGAATGTGTGAGTGTGCTGCCCCTAGCGTTAACATGCAGCGGGTTGGACTGTCTAGATGAGAGCAATGTTAAGGGCAATCTTTTACTTATGTTGTGATGTAGCTTATGTGTAATTGTGTAGTTTATGGCGTGTGGCTTTTCTGTATATACTCTGTTCACTTCAATAAACTTCAGTTGCGAGTCAGTGCCTGTTTTGTTTCTTTTCTCGTCCCTGTCTCGTGCTGATAGATTCAAGTACTTGTAGAGTAGATTCACTGAATTGTGTACTTGCAGAGGCTTGTGAAAAAACGAGAGGAATTTTCTTTCCTTTATGCGGAATGGAAGGTTGAAATTTTTTTACTTAAATGTTTGCAGCATTAAATTCTATTCGGAAAGGTAAAACCCACTTTATTGTACATTTTGTGTGCAATGGTGCCGGTGGCTGCATGCAACTGAAAACATTCGTCCAGGTTATCTAGCTAGCATCCTTCTTCCTTGTGCCACATTTTCTGAAATAATATTTTGTCAGATTTATTTCAATCAGAATTTCTAAGAACATATTGGTGATCACATAATTTGGTGATCACTTATGACATAATTCATAGCGTGATCATTGGTATTTTTTAGTCTGGGGCAGTACAATGAGAAGTACATAGTATATAGTAAAATTAAATATGACCAGTCTAACATAAACAAAACTACTTTTTTTTAAAGGAAAATTTTGCTACCGAAATGCTGGAGTGACATGGCATTATGAAGACGTGGACAGTGTGCTGTATTCATGATGGCACGAGAACTTGCGTACAGTGCTTCAGGTAACTGGTGAGTACCTTGGTGCTGTGCTTCTGCTAATGTAGCCAAATTATGTTTTTAATCTAAGAGTGTATCTGAAAACTTAAGCAAAAATTGAGTAGTATTTAGATATTCTTGCACCAGATACCACTGTGAGAATTAGTTATTAATGATGTGTCTCACATGTACCCTTGTCTGCTGAATATAGTAAGCATGGCTTTCGAGCTGAGTGCCTCCGACGTATGAAAAAAAAAATGGCCACTGGGCTGCTCCACAACGCGTGGAGCAGCCCAGTGTAGCACATTCAGGCTTCATGGAGTGGAGAATGAAGGCAGTAAATAATTTAAGAGTAGAAAACACAGCACAAACCACAGGACCAGGAAACTGACAGGACACACCGACCCTGATGACACTCTTTGCATGAAGGGTGTTATAAAGTTGCCTGTCATGTAGAGCAAGATGGAGGTCGCACAGGACGGGTGTGAGTTGATGCAGACACCTGTCATTACGTAGTACTCACTGTAGAACTCGAGCAAGAAGCAAAGGTAACAGCTGAGCATGGCCACTCTTGTGCTTTCCTCCGCAAGCAATCTAGAATTGCACTTAGAAATCTTTTATGCTTTCTCTTGACATATACATCATTGCTGCATGTGGCGAGGAAAAGTACATACCCTTGATGTCAAGTGACAGTGAACTCACAGGGCTGGTAACAGCTCACTGAGGTGTTGTGGTATATCTACAGGGCACCTCATGAGAACAAAGAGCCCTTGAAGGAATTCTCTCAAAGTTTGTTGCCACATGGACCTCTTCGTAATCAATGACTCTAAAAGGCAAGCCCTCCTTTAGTGTCACAAAAAAAGGCCTAGGACATGGGTCTTTTTGCTTCTCCATTAGTGCCAAAATGTTTGCTAGCGAGATCTTCGCAGATATATAATTATTTCACAAAATGTCAAGAAGGAGACTGAAGCTGCACCAAGCAGTACCAGTAAAAAACTTATCACAGCTGTTCAAAAAGCAGAAAGACTCATGCCTTCATCCTTATTTTGCATCAGACACATGAGGACACTTCATCTTTCTGGGTCATCATTTTAAAAAGGTTCACATGGCAACGGCCTTTGGTTAAATTTCTGCCAAGAGCCCTTTTTTTGAAACTTGAGCATCCGTTCCTTGTGAGGCACACTGCAGAGATATTGGAATGCCATAATAAAAAGCGTCATAATCTGCCGCAACGGGCATGCCCGGGGACTTTCACTTCGTCTTGTCTTGCCTATAACAAATTGGATGGACGATAAATTCGGCAAGCGTCTCCCACCTTTTTCAGATGTTACCAATGTTCCTTGCTCGCTAAGTTGTGCATTTAGTACTATGTACAGAAAGGCACCTGCATTGAATTGCATCTGGCCCCCATCCTGAGCTACTTTCTATTTGCACAAAATGATAAGCAACTGTAAAGACTTTCATGCGCACAGTGCCGCCCGGGAAAGCTCATTTTGTCTGCTTCTTTCTGGACCTGTGGTTTTTACTGTTTACTGTTATGAGAAATGAATTTTGGGCAATAAATTATAACGGGTTGGTTCTCGGTGAATGGCTTTTGAAAGCTTCTACTAAAGCCGATTGTTCAATAGCGGATGGTTGAAATGTATTTGTGAAATTTATATTTGGTGTTGTGTGACCACTAAATGAGGATTTTTTTATGCTTTTCAGATGGATCCGACAGCAATGTGCAGATGTACAATGTGTGTAGTTTGCCATGAAAATAAAACGTATGTACTTGTACTCACCCAAACACTTACCACTCTTTCATTCTAAGCTGCATTCTTTGTACGTATGCACTACATAATATGCGTAAAGGAAAGCCTTGTACATAATACTTATTTCTTCGGCACCTGGACGGCTATATCTGCAGTGAACATTGCGGGCAGAAGCTATACGAAGACGCATGTTCATGTACTACAGAAAGTACATAATTACAATACAGATAATTTCCGCTCTAGATGAAATGACTTCCGAGTAAACGGAGGACGTATGCATACACATTGCGGAAACTTCAATAAGAACAAAACATAAGCATTCGTTGTGAAAAAACGATTTCGGTCTCGTGCATAGCATGGCGTAACTTTCCGTTACCAAGAATGTGACAGTCGTCATACGGAGTCTCTGTTTCTGACATTTAGTCCGTACTTCATGCTGTGGAAAACCCTCCGGCAACGCATTACCAGCGGGTTTCTCTGTACTGCGGAGCATTTTTTTTTACAGTGTAGCCTCCCGAGAGACGAGTCTGTTACCAAGCTGGTTCTACTCTGCAATTAGACACCAGTGGAAATATTTGATCCAGAGGAGCAGGGTAACAAACACGGCGTGAGATTAGTCCTGTGACTAACAGACTTACGTCTGCTCAATGGTACCGCGGTGCACGGGGATGAACTTCGTGTCTAGCTTATCCGACTATACTTTTTTCCTCGATAAATCACCCTCCGATGTTATGCACAGATCTGGTACCGAACTCCTCCGCAGTGCAGCCCTGCGCCTCTCTCACTGATCTAGCCTGCCGAGCAGTCAGCATATCCATTCGCTGCAGCGCTCCATTATCGCTGTGGAGAGAAAATGTCTTTTGGACCTCGTGACAGAATTCACAGATCTCATTTACGTGTTCGTGTGCCTGGAAGAATTACTTAGCAGTAGTCAGTCCAGCTCAGCAAGCGTCTTCAAGGCGATGAGTTTGTCTGCAGGGCCCTACTGATCCTCATCAAAAGGATACTCTATTTTTATAATAACAGGGCCGTTTACATGTATTCTACAGTCTATTCAGGTATGTCTGGTGGGTAAAGACCACTTGTCGGGTTCATGTAAACGCTATCGGGTCGAGTAAATTAGGCAGCGGAATGAGTCGCTGTTACATCGTTACGACACACGTGGCGTGTCTTACTGTATACGACAGTACGCCGTTCGAAGGTTGCAACATGAATCTTTATTGCTTCCGGCTCGGAGCGTATATATACGAACCAGAGAGAGGGAAAGGGGAAAGGGAGAACAAGGGAAGGATATCAAGCGATAAACGCACGTGCCGTCAGCGCTTGCAAGGCAGTCTGATTGCGGCTGACGTCACTTTACAACATCTCTTCTTCCTTAATAGTGAAGTCGCTGTACTGGTTTTCTTTGACGTGTAGAGCGCCGCAAGGCTTGGGGTGATCTGACGGGTTCAGCGTTGCTCCCTGCGAGTTCCGGCTGAAGTTCATGCTCAGGTTCTGTTATGCCCCCTTGTTCGGCTGGCGTTCTCGGCAACAGTGGGTAGTCGCTAGGAGTACCTGTTCTCGAGTCTCGTTTTGCCGCTTCTTGGTCTTTACCAAACGGTGGCGTCGCATCTTCCCGGTTCCGCACCTGGTCAACATGTCGTCTTACTGATCCGGCTGGTGTTCGAATGCTCACCACCCGAGAGCCTGTTGTAGACTCTACAATTCCTGGAGTCCATTTCTTACCCCTTCCGAAGTTGCGGGCGTACACGGTAGCTTCAGGCAATGGCAGTGGCCACTCGTCTGCTTCGTTCGCTGGCCCTGCGTGTACAGGAGGGAAACATGTATCTAAACGGGATCGAATTTTATATCCGAAGAGCAGCTCTGACGGCGATTTTCCAGAGCGGTTAGGTGTCCTTCTGTAATTGAAAAGGAGCTTGTTTATATTATTTTCCAGCCGCGCCTCACCAATCTTCTTTAGGCCGTCCTTAATTGTCCTGACAGCCCTTTCTGCTAGGCCGTTCGATTGAGGGTGATATACAGCTGTGCTCAGATGCGTTATGTTGTTCCTCTTGACAAAAGTAGCGAACTCGTCAGCGGTAAACTGCGTTCTATTATCGGATACGATGGTTCGTGGCGCGCCAAATCTGCAGAAGATACCGCGCAGGCAGTTGATTGTGCATGAAGCGTTTGCTTGTCGGAGTGGCACAGCTTCAATCCACTTACTCTATGCGTCCACGACCACGAGTATCATGTTCCCTGGAATAGGTCCCGCAAAATCGATATGTACCCTTGCCCATTTTTCAACAGTAGCGGACCAGCCTTTTGGCGTTGCTGTAGCTGGCATGGGCAGGTTTTGAACACAACTCTTACATGACGCTGTCACTGCCTCTATTTCGCGATCTAACCCTGGCCACCAGAATGACGGTCTAGCAACCGCCTTCATAGCGGGCGATCCCTGGTGCGTCTCATGCAAAAGGTATAAGATGCGACGTCGCGCCTCCATCGGAACGACTACTCGCCGGCCCCAGTATAACAACCCGTGGGCGAAAGAAAGCTCCAATTTCTTGTCAAAAAAAGGTGCGACACTCGTGTTAAAGCCTTTCGCGCAGGGCGGCCAACCGTTCTTGGTGAATCGCATAACTTGACTCAGAGCAGGGTCGCCCGCAGTCAACTGCCTTAGCTCCTCAACTGACACAGTTCCCTCATCGAACACACTCAATGCCAGCAGATAGTCTGGTTCGTCGGTTGTGGCAGTCTACTAAGGGCGTCAGCGTTGAGGAGTTGTTTACCAGGAGAGTATTGAAGCTGATAGCGGAATCCGCCTAAGTACAGCGCCCAGCGCTGTATTCTGGCGGCTACCAATGCTGGAGTTGGTCGATCCGCCTTCAGCAGGCCCACGAGCGGCTGGTGGTCGGTGACCAATACAAATTCTCGGCCTACGAGATAATCACGGAATTTGGACACTCCAAACACAAGAGCAAGGGCTTCCCTCTCAAGCTGGGAATAACTTCTCTCAGCCCTTGTTAGCGTCCTAGAACGGAACCCGACAGGTTTGTTTACCTTTCCGAATGTATGGAAAAGCACGGCACCTATTCCGTCCTGTGAAGCGTCACACTCTAGCTTGAGGGGTCTCTCGGGATCATAGTGAGCCAGCACTGCCGCTTCCTGAAGGCATTTTTTGCTGCACAAAAAGCTGCTTCTTGCGCATGTCCCCAGAACCAACGTGTGCTGTTCTCCAATAACTTGTACAGCGGTGCAAGTACGGAAGACATGTTGAGCACGAACTTCGAATGAAATTTAATCATGCCCAGAAACGACCTCAACTGCTGAACATTTTGTGGGTTGGGGGCTTGCGCGATTGCTCCAACATGCTTCTCTATCGGGTGCAGACCTTCACGATCAATTTTATGACCCAGATACGTCACTGCCTCTTGGCGAAAGCTGCATTTCTCAAGTCTGAGCTTCACTCCATGCTCAAGAAAACGCTGCAGTACTTGTCGTAATCTGTCGGTGCTACCAAGTTTTTCTGATACCAAAACGTCGTCAAGGTAAGCCTTAACACCTGTCAGGCCCTGCAGAACTGTTTCTATTTTCCGCTGGAAGATGGCAGGCGCGGAAGCTATGCCGAACGGCAGTCGGTTGTAGCAAAACAACCCACGGTGTGTATTGATTACGCACGTCTTCCTTGAGTCCTCATCGAGGGGGACTTGGTTATACGCGTCTCTTAAATCCAGCGTGCTGAAGCAGTCCCCACCGTTCAGGCATGCGAAGATGTCATCAATAGCTGGGAACGGGTACTGCTCCAGTTCACAGACGGGATTCAAAGTCACCTTAAAATCAACGCAGATTCTAACCTCGCCGTTCTTCATTACAGGCACAATGGGAGTAGCCCATTCGGCGTGCGTTACAGGTGACAGTACTCCAAGCGTTACGAGCCTATCAATCTCTTTCGAAACTTTGTCGCGTAAATCATATGGAAGGGAACGGGCCTTACAAAATTTCGGCATGTTGCCTTCCTTGAGCTTCAGATGAACAGGGTGTCCGTAAATTAGGCCCAGCTCGGGGATGCATGGCGGGGGTATGGCTGCTTCCTGGACCAGAGTTTTGTTGCACTGATACGTTCAACACCGAGGTTCCTGCGTCATTAAACTTGGAAATCAACTCCCGTCAACAAAGGCTCGGACCTGAACAGTTCAGGACCATCAAGGAACTCTTGACCTCCTTGTCGTTGTAGGACACTGATATACTCAGTTTCCCTAATACTGGAAGTTGTCCAAGATAACAGGACAGTTTAATGAATGCGGGTTCTAATTGCGGCCAATGTTCACGGTTTTTCTCAAAAATCTCTTTGGACAACACAGACGGGTGAGCCGGTGTCCACAATCATAGGTACGTCAATGCCACACCATGTGAAAGTACGAAGAATAGGTGGTGGTAGCCGACCATTGAAGGGTGCGGTTAGTGTCCAAATGTGCGCATCGTCTCCATGTTCCTCAGTAACATCCGCTGTTACTGCAAACGCTTCTCCTTGCCTGCATTGTGAACGTGCCTTTGGGCGTCCTTTCCGCACGTCGCTTTGGCACATCTTCGCCAGATGGCCGTAGACACCACAGCGGTAACACCTCGCTTTCGCCCAGCCGCAGGCGTTTCTGTTGTGTTTCTTACTTCCGCAACGCCCACATACTGACAGCAGTTCATCAGCTTGTCGTGCATTGACCTTGAGTACGGGTTCAATGTCAGAAGACATCTTCTGTGTATCGTTTTCCGCTGCTTCTGCTGATATGGCAATTGTTTCAGCCTCCTTCAACGTCAAATCTGTTTTCGCTAATAGCTGCTTCTGAATAGCGCTTGACCTCACGCCACAGACGATTCTGTCGCGAAGCATCCGGTCTAGCATGTCACCGAAATTACAGCCATCCGCAATCCGAACTTCAACGATGAACTGTTGAATGGGCTCATCTTCCAACTGGCAGCGATTGAAGAACCGATAGCTCTCCGTTATTTCATGACGCTTGGGGTCGAAGTAGGCATCCAAAACTTTGACTGCTTCCTCGTACGTCAGCGAGTTTGGCTTCCTCGGTGCAACCTGTCCTGAGAGCACTTGCACGGTGCGCGTACTCAATGCTGCTACCAGCAACGCCCTCTTCTTTCCCGAGTCGCTGACGCCAGTTGCCTCAAAATAAGCTTCTACCTTCGTGATGTAGGCCTTCCAGTTGTCGGACTGGTCATCGTATTCCGGTAGTTGATGATGAGCCATGGTCGGTATTTCCGCGGCCGCTGTTTCCTGCTTAACTGCCTGGCTTACATCATTTTTCACCTCAAGGGTTCTTTCTGGCCTCGTCGCCACTGTTACACCGTTACGACACACGTGGCGTGTCTTACTGTATACGACAGTACGCCGTTCGAAGGTTGCAACATGAATCTTTATTGCTTCCGGCTCGGAGCGTATATATACGAAACAGAGAGGGGGAAAGGGGAAAGGGAGAACAAGGGAAGGATATCAAACGATAAACGCACGTGCCGTCAGCGCTTGCAAGGCAGTCTGATTGCGGCTGACGTCACTTTACAACAGTCGCCTGGTCCACTGTGAAGCAATCAGGTTAGCAGAATGCGAGAGGAGAAATTGCAACCTGTTTTGTACTGGCGTCGTCGTGCTTCCCAGACGGTCAACATTTAAAGTAGCAAGATCCGCATCCGGCTTCCGCGATCCGCCGCCTTTCCATTCGGGCACTCCACTACTCGGCGCTAGGCGTCACTGCAGTCGTGGTGGCAGTGACAAGATCGAGTTGATGTAAACGCCAACTTGTCCAGGAGGGGTGGCGCGCGTGTGGGTGCGTCACGGAATCGCGACGAGTGATGTGTGTGACGGATGCGGTGCAGTGGAAACACTGGAACACCTGATGAAGTCGAGAGTGTGACGGAATCCCGTCTGGCCGGGGGGATACATTTCAAAACAAAGAGACGCCGACCAGTAAAACGAAAAAATTGTATTGACGTTTCGGCGCCCAGAACGGGGGCCTTGTTCACAATGGAAACACACCAAGAGGGTTCGTCCTTTTTAAAAGCTATAGTAATCGCCGTAAAGATCGCGCGTAAATCGGGTTAAGATTGCCCTCGTTACGATTAAGCGTGTGAGCCGTTGTCTGTATCACCAGGGACTCGAGATGAAGCCGTGATGTTGTCAGTTTCTCTTTTTCGATGATTCTTGCTTTTTCCCAATCTATTCTGTGATTTGCCGTCACCGCGTGCTCTGCCATGGCGTTATTGCGGGTATCTTCTTTCTGCACATCACGAGCATGTTGCTGTAGGCGCTTCTTGTAACTTCCGGTTTCGCCGATGTAAACACCGTTGCAATCTGCACAAGGGATGGCGTAGACAACTCCTGGGAACTTCTCTTTTGGCAACTACTGATCTTTAACGTTCATCAGTTGTCGCATTTTCTTGACAGGGACATGGGCAACTTGCACGTCATACTCTCGTAATACACGGGCGAGGCACTCACTTGTTTTCGGCACATAAGGAATAGCCGCACGTTTTTTGGGCGGAAGAGGGGCGTCCGGATGACGAGGCCGTGACAGCCGTCGTTCTGTGGACCTGATGAAATGGCTTCGGTAACCACAGCTAGTGAGATCTTTTCGTACCCTTGACGCGTCCGCAGCGGCGTCAGTGGTGTTTGTGCATATCTTCTTGGCCCGCTGCATTAAACTGCTCACAACGGCTCTTTTTTGGGCGGCAGGATGGACGGAACTGAAATGTAGGTAGCGGCCTGTATGTGTAGCCTTTCTATACACGCTAAACGACAACTTCTGGCCTTTCCTTGAGACGAGGACGTCCAGAAAAGGCAGACTGCCGTCCACCTCTTCTTCCAACGTAAACTGAATGGCGTCTTCCTGGCTGTTCAGGTGTGTCAGAAACTGGCTCACCGCGTCCTTGTGCAGAATGCAAAAGCAGTCGTCGATGTAACGGAAGAAGACCTTGGGGGCAGGGTGAAAGGAGGTTAACGCGCGTCGCTCCAATGACTCCAAGGTGAGGTTAGCGGCCGTCACCGAAACAGAAGCACCCATGGGGGTCCCATGGACTTGCTTGTAGTAGTTTCCCCTAAAAACAAAGTAGGTATTGCTCAGGCAGAAAGCAAGCAGCCGGCGCAGGTCCCGTGCTTCTATTGGCGATCTTTCCGGTAGAGAGGCATCGCTATCGAGCGCAGCGGTGCATACGTCGACAGCAAGGTCAGTCGGTACACTCGTGAACAGGGACTTCACGTCGAAAGACACCATCAATTCACTGTCTTCGATCAGGGTGTTGCGGGTCTTCTCAACAAAGTCGTATGAGTTGCGAACGTGGCAAGTCCCATGGCCAACAAGCGGGGAAAGAACACGGTGCAAGAATTTGGAGAGGCTGTGCAGAGGGGAGCGGGTAAAATCCACGATAGGTCGCATTGAAACTCCTGGTTTATGTATCTTTGGCAAGCCATAAAACGCTGGCGCGGAACCATTGTGGCATAGTAACTTGTAGTAGAGCGGTTTTTGGCTCGGCGGGACGAACTGAAATACGTCGGCGAGAAGCTTCTGTAGTTCCCTCTCCAACTTGAGTGTAGGGTCCTTCTTGAGGCGGACGTACGTGTCACCGTCTTCCAGGAGAGACAGTATCTTGCGGTCATAGTCAGATTTGTCCAAAAGGACTGTCGCGTTGCCTTTGTCTGCTGGCAAAATTACAATATCTTTGTTGTCACGGAGGCTCTTCATAGCGGATTGTTCCTCGCGAGACAAAGCAGAACGGGAAGGCCCGCGATGAATGGCGTTGAGAACGCCCACCACCCGTGTGCGGGCCTCTTCGCGGCGAGTGTTCTCAACTTGGCTGATCGCATTTTCCACAGCGCATACCAACTTCTTCCTATTCGGTGCAGCTCCTAGGCTGAAATTCAACCCCAAATTCAGAACAGCCTCTTCAGCTCGGTTGGGCTTATACGATGAAAGGTTATGCACAGCGGGTTTTGAAATCATCGTCTGCCCTCTCTGGTGCTCGGATAGGAGCCTGCCTAACTTATTGTCATGAGCACGCTCACCTTTCTGGCGTTGACGTTCCATCTTCTGATTTGCGTGCAACTGAATGCTGGTGAACTCATTAGGAGATTGGTGTTCTAGACGACGACGAGCAAAAAACGCTTCGTTCTCCAGTGCGCGGATTTTTCCTTTGCAGTCCAAGATTCTTGCTTGCAGGAGCTGACGTTCCGCTTTGCCAACCACACTGAGCCCAAAAGGCGTCGACACCGGTCTGTTGAGACGCAAGGAGCGGGGAACCAAGGCGCGGGCTTTGCATGTTAGAGTAAAATTCAGGTGAGCCTTGAATGAGGCAATACGGCAGTTGAGGCCAACATACTGACGAATCTTGGTGATGATTCCTTGGCCATGGGCCTGGCGAAGGTTGATGAAGTCGAGAGTGTGACGGAATCCCGTCTGGCCGGGGGGATACATTTCAAAACAAAGAGACGCCGACCAGTAAAACGAAAAAATAACGCCTTGGCAGAGCACGCGGTGACGGCAAATCACAGAATAGATTGGGAAAAAGCAAGAATCATCGAAAAAGAGAAACTGACAACATCACGGCTTCATCTCGAGTCCCTGGTGATACAGACAACGGCTCACACGCTTAATCGTAACGAGGGCAATCTTAACCCGATTTACGCGCGATCTTTACGGCGATTACTATAGCTTTTAAAAAGGACGAACCCTCTTGGTGTGTTTCCATTGTGAACAAGGCCCCCGTTCTGGGCGCCGAAACGTCAATACAATTTTTTCGTTTTACTGGTCGGCGTCTCTTTGTTTTGAAATGTATCCCCCCGGCCAGACGGGATTCCGTCACACTCTCGACTTCATCAACCTTCGCCAGGCCCATGGCCAAGGAATCATCACCAAGATTCGTCAGTATGTTGGCCTCAACTGCCGTATTGCCTCATTCAAGGCTCACCTGAATTTTACTCTAACATGCAAAGCCCGCGCCTTGGTTCCCCGCTCCTTGCGTCTCAACAGACCGGTGTCGACGCCTTTTGGGCTCAGTGTGGTTGGCAAAGCGGAACGTCAGCTCCTGCAAGCAAGAATCTTGGACTGCAAAGGAAAAATCCGCGCACTGGAGAACGAAGCGTTTTTTGCTCGTCGTCGTCTAGAACACCAATCTCCTAATGAGTTCACCAGCATTCAGTTGCACGCAAATCAGAAGATGGAACGTCAACGCCAGAAAGGTGAGCGTGCTCATGACAATAAGTTAGGCAGGCTCCTATCCGAGCACCAGAGAGGGCAGACGATGATTTCAAAACCCGCTGTGCATAACCTTTCATCGTATAAGCCCAACCGAGCTGAAGAGGCTGTTCTGAATTTGGGGTTGAATTTCAGCCTAGGAGCTGCACCGAATAGGAAGAAGTTGGTATGCGCTGTGGAAAATGCGATCAGCCAAGTTGAGAACACTCGCCGCGAAGAGGCCCGCACACGGGTGGTGGGCGTTCTCAACGCCATTCATCGCGGGCCTTCCCGTTCTGCTTTGTCTCGCGAGGAACAATCCGCTATGAAGAGCCTCCGTGACAACAAAGATATTGTAATTTTGCCAGCAGACAAAGGCAACGCGACAGTCCTTTTGGACAAATCTGACTATGACCGCAAGATACTGTCTCTCCTGGAAGACGGTGACACGTACGTCCGCCTCAAGAAGGACCCTACACTCAAGTTGGAGAGGGAACTACAGAAGCTTCTCGCCGACGTATTTCAGTTCGTCCCGCCGAGCCAAAAACCGCTCTACTACAAGTTACTATGCCACAATGGTTCCGCGCCAGCGTTTTATGGCTTGCCAAAGATACATAAACCAGGAGTTTCAATGCGACCTATCGTGGATTTTACCCGCTCCCCTCTGCACAGCCTCTCCAAATTCTTGCACCGTGTTCTTTCCCCGCTTGTTGGCCATGGGACTTGCCACGTTCGCAACTCATACGACTTTGTTGAGAAGACCCGCAACACCCTGATCGAAGACAGTGAATTGATGGTGTCTTTCGACGTGAAGTCCCTGTTCACGAGTGTACCGACTGACCTTGCTGTCGACGTATGCACCGCTGCGCTCGATAGCGATGCCTCTCTACCGGAAAGATCGCCAATAGAAGCACGGGACCTGCGCCGGCTGCTTGCTTTCTGCCTGAGCAATACCTACTTTGTTTTTAGGGGAAACTACTACAAGCAAGTCCATGGGACCCCCATGGGTGCTTCTGTTTCGGTGACGGCCGCTAACCTCACCTTGGAGTCATTGGAGCGACGCGCGTTAACCTCCTTTCACCCTGCCCCCAAGGTCTTCTTCCGTTACATCGACGACTGCTTTTGCATTCTGCACAAGGACGCGGTGAGCCAGTTTCTGACACACCTGAACAGCCAGGAAGACGCCATTCAGTTTACGTTGGAAGAAGAGGTGGACGGCAGTCTGCCTTTTCTGGACGTCCTCGTCTCAAGGAAAGGCCAGAAGTTGTCGTTTAGCGTGTATAGAAAGGCTACACATACAGGCCGCTACCTACATTTCAGTTCCGTCCATCCTGCCGCCCAAAAAAAGAGCCGTTGTGAGCAGTTTAATGCAGCGGGCCAAGAAGATATGCACAAACACCACTGACGCCGCTGCGGACGCGTCAAGGGTACGAAAAGATCTCACTAGCTGTGGTTACCCAAGCCATTTCATCAGGTCCACAGAACGACGGCTGTCACGGCCTCGTCATCCGGACGCCCCTCTTCCGCCCAAAAAACGTGCGGCTATTCCTTATGTGCCGAAAACAAGTGAGTGCCTCGCCCGTGTATTACGAGAGTATGACGTGCAAGTTGCCCATGTCCCTGTCAAGAAAATGCGACAACAACTGATGAACGTCAAAGATCAGTTGCCAAAAGAGAAGTTCCCAGGAGTTGTCTACGCCATCCCTTGTGCAGATTGCAACGGTGTTTACATCGGCGAAACCGGAAGTTACAAGAAGCGCCTACAGCAACATGCTCGTGATGTGCAGAAAGAAGATACCCGCAATAACGCCTTGGCAGAGCACGCGGTGACGGCAAATCACAGAATAGATTGGGAAAAAGCAAGAATCATCGAAAAAGAGAAACTGACAACATCACGGCTTCATCTCGAGTCCCTGGTGATACAGACAACGGCTCACACGCTTAATCGTAACGAGGGCAATCTTAACCCGATTTACGCGCGATCTTTACGGCGATTACTATAGCTTTTAAAAAGGACGAACCCTCTTGGTGTGTTTCCATTGTGAACAAGGCCCCCGTTCTGGGCGCCGAAACGTCAATACAATTTTTTCGTTTTACTGGTCGGCGTCTCTTTGTTTTGAAACTGGAACACCTGCTCCTCCACTGTGCCGCGTTCACCGATGCTCGTCGCGATATGCTCGCGGCCTATAGGGCGCAGGGTATACTACCAGACTCCATCAAGACGCTATTGTGGCCGCAGGGCATTGCGCGCACTCGTGAGCGAACTTTGGTGAGCCTCTGTGCATTCCTCGAACACACGGGCTTGACGTCCCGTCTGTTCTCCGTCAGGTAGTTAGTTACACGCAGTGACCGAACGCTCCGCAAGTTCTACCTTGAACGATTAACAACTGTACGCCCCACTCCAGTTGTAGCCAACACAGTGCTGTGCGCGTGTGTGATTTAACTCCTCTAAAATGAACTAATCACGCGCACAACCTGGACACATTTCTTATTGTGTATATAGTTTCTACATATTATTTCTCCCCATATCCTCTCTTCCTGTCCCCTCGCCTCTTTAATTTCATTTCTCCATTCTGCCTGCTATTCTTTATTTCCGCTGCCCCAGCTCAGGTGCTTTAGTATCGATGGCAGATGCCGGGGCTAGCAAAAATCTTTTCCTTCCTTTTTACTATTATTTTAATAAAAACCACTACCACCACCCCCACTACCAGGAGGGGTGACCTTGCTGAGCCCGACGACTTATTCGACTTGCTCGTGTCGAGTTCACGTAAAGGAGGCTATAAGCTCACGTGGCGCGTCAAGAACATCGCTGTTAGGCGCATGAAATAGCATTACACTGGCTGGGAAAAGCATTTTTTTTTGTATCTCCGCTCAGTTTCTACTGCTGTTGCATTAGAAATAAAGAGCTTAATGAGCGGGAAGATGTAACGCGCTAACCGGAAGCAAGCGCGAGACTCACACATAAAACATGTCAAACACGCTTAAAATATTGCATTAAACTACCGATATGGAAGTTTACCTCCAAAAACGACGTTACTGAACTGCAGTTTTTACATAGGAACAGACCACTATCACTGAAGCACTTAGCGGCAAATATCATAGACTCAGAAGCTGCAACTATAAGAGTGAAGTGCTAACCACATGGGGCAATAATTCGCCGCGACACACGATCAGCTGACGGCCGCGGGACCACTCGCTCATCGCGTCGCTCAGTTCCTGGAATTACAGAAAATTTCACCTGGAAGCACCTCGCGAGACTAGCCAATAACAGAATTATTTAGTGGTACGCGACCTCTGATCTAGCTATTTTGCGAGTGAAGTTTGTTTTGCTAGTGTAGTTTCCTAAAAAAAACCTGTCGAAGCTCGCTACGTTTAAACCTTGCAATCATAACAGTTCAGTGAAAGCTTGCAAAGAATAGAAGAGGAAGAAAGGCTATTGTGGTGTATTTATATTGTTAATTTTTATAGAAAGATCTTGAAGAGAAACGTCAATGTTTGTAGTTCTCCGCACCGAATAATGTAATACTACGCTGGGCTCCTCACGAATGTAATGCATTGCAAAACTTTCATCAGTTCTTCAATCGTATTTTATGCTGCTTAGTCTTAAAAGCGGGCTGCTAGCATAGTTATACTAACCCTGGTGACGCGAAGTGACTGAACGGTGAGGCGGCGGCACCAGAGCAACACACTGACAACGTGCCGCTGTATCGCAGTCTCGTCGTTTTTTTTTTGGAAGACGTTGTTCGACCTACTGCCGCCTGAGCTCTGTTTATTTACCTAATTTTGCCTAATTTACCTAGTTTTATTTGAATAATCGAGGACGGCAGCACGGCTTCCAAGGCTGTAGAGCGACCAGAACATGGATACGACCACCCGTCGAGCGAGACCTCATCTTTCAGCGGGGATGAGTCAACGATCGTGGACGGTGACGAGTCAGTGGCCGATGTGGCTGACGTGGATGACGAGGACTTCAAGTTGGTGAGTCATCGCAAGCAACGAACGGTCGGGATCAGGGCAGTGGTTGAGCCCACAGAGAAAGGGGTTGATTTAAGAGAGAGGAATCCTATCTTACTTTTCGCGGCCATTCAATCACTGCTGGGATCAGCTTCGATTCGTAGTCGGTTCACCATGCACGGGGCTCTTCAGCTGGATGTCTCGACGGACGAGCAGATTGAAAAGCTCCTGCATAGCTCTCAGATTTTTGGCATCAAAGTTAACGCGCGGTTGCCCGATTCCTGCATGAAGAACACCTGTGTTATTGAGAGTGTACCAAAGCACTATTAAGAACACGACCTACTTGATTATTTGAAACCACGAGGTGTTCTGCATGTGAAACGACTTAATTGTGCGTCGTATGGAGTCTCCAGGAAAAGAATGGGCTGCTAAACCTACCATCTCTATCGTGTTGACATTCGCTCCCAACTCTGAGCGCCCCGAAATATTCATCTGGGATTCACAAACACACAGTTGCCGATTTCACTGAAGCTCCGCCACGGTGTTTTAGATGCCAACGGTTTGGGCAAGTGGGCAAAGTTTGCACAAAGGATCGGCGCTGTAAGCGGTGCGGAGGCGACCACGACTTTAAAACCTGCAAGGCCGATTTTGCTTGCGCCAATTTTAGGGGTGATCATCCAGCGAGTTTCCGAGGCTGCCTCTTCCGTGTGAGTGCTCTGCACCATCGAATATCCTTTATTGCTGGTAACAAAACCCCAACGACTGAGACGCCTGTCCCAGGATAAGACGACTTCCCAGTGTGGGAGTCTGATGTTGTTGCGTTACCCAACAATGTACCTAAGAGCCCTGAGTCCAGCAAGATGCCAAGGTCCATTGCGTGCGAGTCGGTTGTTCTACCTCCAGCAAAAAGCGTCCATGTTCCTGAGCGATCGGATCACAGCCAGACTCGAAGGCAAGGGAGACTCTCATATGCATAAGTGAAAACAAAACAGCTACTGAGGCCAAGAGTGTGTTCCCGTCGGCATCTTTTGTCGATGTTATGAGTGCGTTGCACAAAATAAGAAGCTCAAAAATCAAGGTATGTCTGACCCTCTTCATGTTTTTTTTTGGGGCCCTGCGTTCACATGTTCCAGCGGAGGTGCCTGGTAACCTGAAAAACTTCCTACAGCTGGTGCTTTCTTTTGAGTCCCTAATTACCATTTTCGCAGCGAACTTCCTTGCGATCTTATATGGATGGGGTAAAACCTCGTGAATCTAATATGCACAGAAAAGTGTTGTTTATATTGCAGTGGGACTGCGCTGGGATTTTAAGTCGGTTACCTGAACTAAAAATATTCTTGAAAGAGACTTGTGTACCAGTATTGGCCCTGTCAGAAGCTGGCTTGCCAAGCGGGACATATTTGGCTGGATGTGTCGCCCATAAAAGCTGCAGCATAAAGTCATTTCCTGCAGGAAGTGTCGCGCTTTTTATAAGAAAGAAAATTCCATATATTTCTCTAAGCGTTTCCGATCTTTGCACGGATGACATTGAGGTAGTGACTGAGAATACAGCTCGGCTTTCAAACTCTCTATATCATCCATGTACGTGTCCCCGCGGAAGAAGGTAGCATTGGATTTGTTTCTACAGCAGCTCTGCGACCGCTGCCCAGCTCCTAGAATCATCTGCGGTGATTTCAACGCCCATCATGCCGTTTGGGGTGACAGGAACACGGATTCCCGTGGACGCAAACTCGTAGAGGTTATTGACAGTTTCTGTGTGTTGCCAATGACGGAAGCCCCAATCTCCTCCGGCCTCCAGCCTCAGCTAGAGCTATAGACCTGACTCTGCATTCACCTCACGTCCGCGTGAGGTGGTCAACAGCGCCTGACCGCATGGGAAGTGATCACTATCAGATTTTCGTTGCTGCCGACATTCGTATGCATGGTCCTAAAATTAGCAATGTGGTCAACTGGGACAAGTACAGAGAGCACCTAGAACGTGTTTCTGGTGATGTTGTTGACAAAATGATTTCTAGTAAGCTAGCAGCAACTACGGCGGTCAAGGTACCTGATCATTTTCCGGCCCCGGATTTAAAACTCAGGAACCTTTGCGCAGCGAGAAGAACGGCGGAGCGCCAACTCGTGCGGAAGAAGGACGACAGGCAACTGAAGACGACCTTCAATAGGCTGAATTCTGCAATTCCACGGCACACGAACAAGCTGTACAGGTTGAAATGGGCCTCATTCTGTGCTAGTTTGACTGTGTTCTCACCGATAACGAGAATATGGCGAGTTATTGGCAGCCTTGCTGCAGAATCTCGCCCTTCGAAGCCTTTTCAAGCTCTTGCAATACGCAAGGAAAAACCTATTACGTGCTTGGCAGAGAAATGTTCAGACGCACTCGTACGTGGTAACTCTGGAATAGATATATATACACCACCTGCTTTCTCCGGGTATATCATGGACGTCCCATTCACGCATTGTGAGCTTCAGGCTGCGCTCAGCGGCCTGCGGCGCCGGTGTGCACCAGGTCCCGACGGCATCACAATCAAATGCTGAATAATCTGCCCTTGGAACTCAGGAAGGAGCTCCTCAACTTCATCGATCGTGTTTGGGAGACTGGCGATGTTCCTCCGTCATGGAAGGTGGCACATGTAGTTCCAGTACTGAAGCCTGGCAAAGACATGACGGACCTAGCCTCGCCTCGCACTGTGACATTGACCTCCTGTGTAGCTAAGTTGATGGAGAATCTGGTAAATGAACGCTTATCGTGGTGGCTTGAGGACAGCAAGGCACTGACAACATCTATGACAGGATTCCGCCTAGGTCTTAGTGCCCAAGATAGCGTCTTAGACTTGGTGAGTCACATTGGACACCAGAGAGCTTTCGGCCTTTCAACCTTAGCCATTTTTCTTGACGTTGCGAAAGCCTATGACAACGTGTTTCAGAGGTCAATTATAAACAGTTTGCAAGGCATGGGCATACAGGGCCATATGTTAGGATTCATTTACAAGTTTATAAGTGATCGCGCGGTTCGTGTACGGTTAGGGAGTACCTTAAGCACCGAAAGCGTTCTATCACGAGGTGCGCCTCAAGTAAGTGTTCTTCCTCCCACGCTCTTTAATGTTGTAATGGCTGGCTTTCCCGATTCGTTGCAAGAATGGCAGGCAAGTGCGTATGTCAGTATATGCTGACGACATGTGTATTTGTATTACTGGCTACCAACACAAGCGATTAGCCCTGATAGCTCGAAAGGCTCTACTTTCGGCACAAGCTTACCTTCAAGGTGTGGGTTTGTCTCTGCCAGTGGAAACATCCGCCTTTGTTCTGTTTTCAGGTGTAGGAAGACGTCAAGCGCGGTTGGAGATAGACCTTCGTCACTCTTGTATCCGTGAATTAAACAACGCGCGTAACCTGGGCGTCATTATTGACTCCCGTCTACAGTGGCGAAAAGTTGTAGACGCGATTGTTTCATCTATATCTTCGCGTCTCAATGTGATCCGTAGAATTGCACGTGAGCAATGGGGAAACCATCCTTCTTCAATGCTCAAACTTCATGAAGCGCTGGTGGTCAGTCGCATAATGTGTCAATTACCTTTAATTTCCCCCTCGGCATCACAACTTGGACGTCTCGAAGTTGTCCACAAAAAAGGCCGAAGAAGAGCCATTGGAGTTCCTTAGGTGGCTGCGAATAAGGCAGTACTTCATGAGTCTTTATCGAAACCTCTTACCCTTGTCGCTTCTCAGAGACTACTAATGCATCTTGGCCGTCTAGGAGAGACGGTAGCTGGTCGATCCCTTCTCCAGCGGCTCTGGAAGATATATGAGTCGAAGGTTTACTTGGCACTCAATACTCTTTGTTCTTTAGGCGTTAATGTCCGAAGGCAAATGAAATGTTTTAAACACCCCTGGTCTTTTCCGACCATCGACTGTAAGATCACAAATCCCCGAGTGAGCGCAAAGCGCAGCTCTCCTTTGGCAGCAGCGCATTCGCTCGTACTTGAACATTTGGAAACAGTGTATGTCCGCCGTCTTCAAATTTTCATTGATGGCTCTGTGGACAAGGTCAAACAGCTAGCGCAGTGGCCTTTTATATTCCTTCTATGGACTGTAAGTGGTCCGTACGCTTTACTGCTGTTGTATCCTCCACAACGGCTGAAAGTGTTGCTATTGAGGCGGCTTTACGGAAGTTAGGGTCTTGCCCGGCTCAACCTGTTGCCATCCTAACTGATTTAAAATCTGCCCTTCAGAGGTTAGAGCGCGGATTCCCAACTGATGCCTTGTCTATAAGCTCTCTGCGCTTGGTGCAGAATCTGCACAGCAGAGGCTTTACTCTACATTTAAAATGTGTGCCCTCTCACATAGGAGTCAACGGTAATGAGGTGGCAGACAGTCTCGCCCATAAAGCTCTCTCAAGGATTCCATCAAAAAAAGTACCTCAAGATGGAAAAAGTCTCTGCAGGAAAACGGTGCTCGATCACTTCAGTACCCTGTGGAGTGCGTCCCACAAGCCTTGTGTGACCAAGGGACTGAGATCTCAGGTGACCCTTCTACATCGAATTCGCACGGCCTCTGCTCGCACTTCCGCATGGATGCATAAGACCGACATAGCATCGTCTCCGCTCTGCTCTTTACATGGTGTGTGCGGGGATATCGAACATTATATTATGTACTGCCCAGAATACAACGCGGAAATGTATGTGATGTTCGCTTCCTTCAAGAAGACAGGAACCCGTCACAGTACATTGTCTACCTGAGTGGAAACCAGACAAGCAGAAGTGAGGCTGCACGCCTTCTTTTAACATTTGTGCAGGACATGGATCTTGTTTCTAAATGGTGACACCAGGAACGGACTATGGCCTACTGTGATTGAATGTGCGCGTAGATGGTGTCTTCTGGAGTGGACTACGTTATACTGTGAGTGAATGTATGTATGAATTCTGGCACTTCAATGGTCTATGTTCTACTGTGACTGAACATGTGCATAGATGGTGACTTCTGGAGTGGACTGTGATGTGAAACAGATGCTTGGGCGAGTAGGTAAGTCATTTTTAAAACAGAGCTGCGCGCACTTTAACAGGGACACGAGGAAGACATGACAGAGACGAGCGCTCGTCTGTGTCGTGTCTTCCTCGTGTCCCTGTTAAAGTGCGAGCTGTTCTGTTTTAAAATGACTGCGATGTGGACTGTGTGGAGTGATTATGTGCATAGATGGTGACTGTGGGAGAGAAATGTGTGCTATTATTAGAGACTGTGCGCATAGCGGGGTATATGCGACAGGCTTTAGGACATTATTAATATAGAGGGGACGCTACGGTGGAGCAATTGCCGGCAGAATAAGCAAGGCTAACCCCACCTGCAGCATTCAACACCTCAACTCAACCTAACTCAATAACTCGTCGTTTTGTGCGTGTGCGCCAGTGGCAGCGCTGGCGACGGCCGTCTCCAAAGTACGTCATGTCGAGCATCGTTACATGTGGCTCTCGCTTACAGAGTTACATGTTATAATGTATAAAAACCCTTTTTCATATGCGCGAGCAGGAATCCGGGACAGCGCTCTAGATGGCTGCTATTGCCAGCACGTGGCGTATGACATTGAGCATTAAAAACCGTCAAACACACACACACACACACACACACACACACACACACACACACACACACACACACACACACACACACACACACACACACACACACACACACACACACACACACACACACACACACACACACACACACACACACACACACACACGCACACGCACGCACACACACACACACACACACACACACGGACGGACGGACGTAGCGATGGGTCTAGTTGAGGACATTTTTATTCGTGCGCTGCTTGGTTAGGTAACTCGGGTACGATGAGACGAATGCCGCACATAGGAATGAGTTGGCTCATTACCCTGGAATGCGAAACGGGGGGAGCGCGTTCTGAAAACCAAAAAGTGAATTTCGGACTTTTATGTTTCGAAGAACACGGCTTTGACCAATGAAAAGCTGAGCCCCTGATCAATTTGCAGCTGGTCGAAAAAAGCGAATTGAGCAGCGCGTTCTCCAGGCATCGTGTGTCCTCCTTAGCATCGATCTCAATACACTACAAACACCAGCCTGTCGCTTCCTGCGCTGACTCCGTGTCTTGCGTGCATGCCCTATTGCTCCGAACCCAGTGCAAATCCGTTTTCTTCTACCCTGTTACCTTTCTCGTCATCATCAGCCTTCCGGCGCGCACAGCAGGCCAAAGGCCTCTCCCATGTATCTCTAATTAACGCTGTCCTTTGCCAGCTGCGGCCACTGTATATCCCTGCAAACTTATCAATCTCATCTGCCCACCTAAATTTCTGCTGCCTCCTAATAAGCTTGCCTTCTCTTGAAATCCATTCCATTACCCTTAAGGTCAAGCGGTTATCTTGCCTTCGCATTACATGACCTGCCCACACCCACTTCTTCTTGATTTCGACGAGGATGTCATTAACTCGCGTTTGTTCTCTTACCCACTCTGCCCGCTTCCGGTCTCTTAACGTTACACCTATCAGATTTCTTTCCATAACACGTTGCGCTCTCCTTAACATGACATGAACCCTTTCGCATAGACTCCGCGTTTTTACCCCAAAGGTGATTACTGGTAAGATACAGCTGTTTTATACTTCTCTTTTGAGGTATATTGGTACAGTGCCATTCATTATCTGATAGAACCTTCCATATGCACTCCAGCTCATTAATACTCATCCATTTATTTCACTCTGAAGACCCGGATCAGCGATTACTGCGTACCCTATATAGACATATTCGATACAACTTCCAGTACCTCACTACCAATTTTGAACTGCTGTTTCGTCGTGAGACTTGATTTACTTTTCTGCATGTTAATTTATGGACCCACCGTTCTGCTCTACCTGTCTAACTCATTGATCACACTGCATTTCATCTCGTGAGTGACTTAGCAAGGCGGTGCCATCAGCGAATCGGATATTACGAAGGTAATCTTCATTAACTCTTATCCCAACTGTTCTCAATCCAGGCCTCGCAATACCTCCTGTAAACAGGTGGTGAAGCATTGGCGAGATCGTGTCTCCTTGCCTGATACCCTTCATTTTAGAATTTTATCGCTGACTTTTTGGAGGACTACGTTAGCTGCGTAGTCTCTATATATATCGTCCAGTATTTTCACATATGGCTCTTCTACAACTGATTCTGCAATGCCTGCATTACTGTCAAATTCTTTTTCGTAATCAATGAGGGCGGCGCTTTTCTGCGCTTC
The DNA here is from genome assembly GCF_052857255.1 of Amblyomma americanum. Classification (NCBI taxonomy): domain Eukaryota; kingdom Metazoa; phylum Arthropoda; class Arachnida; order Ixodida; family Ixodidae; genus Amblyomma; species Amblyomma americanum. The sequence continues at coordinate 546,625,129 of NC_135497.1, read as the reverse complement.
AGTGCGCTTTTTCTGTCAGCGGATTTATAGCGTGAATATGGCCTAGTGTGAAGTGTTCTTTACGAAAGCATGCCTTTTTATTTGGTTGATTGAAGTGTGAGGTTGTCCTGATTCTCTTTACGGTTACCTTACTAAATACCCTGCAGGCAACGGACTGTAAGCTGATCGGTCTGTAATTTTAAAGTCCTCGACGTCCCCTTTTTTATGAATTTAGATAATGTTAGCGTTATTCAAAGCTTCCGGTACGGTCGAGGGCGTAAGGCATTGGTGATACAGATGAACGATGTGCCCCAGTCCTTGTGTTTCTCCCGTATATGTGGTTCGTCGAATAGTTTGCGCACATCGTTCATCTGTATCATCATGCACCATCTAGGCCCAACAGGAGTGTCATAAGGCATTGCGTGTGTAGGATGCCTCGTTTTTCGTTCTAGGGCAGAAATCTCCCCTCCGTCCTTCAACGGGTCTCCTCTTAACTGATTCTCACCAGCTGCTCTCCATATTTGCACTGTTCGCTAAGGCTTTTTTTACCTCCTATTTTGTTACTGGCCATTCTATCCCGTCGTTATCCAGTGGTCTGCGGACCAACTGACGACCCGGTTGTTTTGGTAGCGCAGGACATCGTCGAAGTTTCGAGCTGGGTTTCAATCTCTCTACCACCAAACATGCCTCGCGACGCTTCCATTATCTAACCATTTAATGCTTTGTGACTTGTTTCTTGTTTTCGGCGAGGCGTTCAATCGTAGCAGCCTCTGGAATGTGAAACAATCTGCTCCTTTGCTTCTACGTGACTTTTGGCATTTAAGCGCCATGGACCAGGAGCTGTGCCTTTGCCTTGGAGTGGCCGTAGTGGGGCTGGTGATGGTGATTACGATGACCATGCAGTGCAGTACATGTGCATTTCGTCACCACCGAAAAGAAGGCGGTGTGGAAGGCTCGAATTCAGCTGAGCGCCAAGGAGCCACGGCGACAGGGAAGGCAGATAGGAAAAACTACACAGAAGTAAGGAATACTGTGATGACATTCTTTTCAAGAAAGCGTAAAGGCAACGGACACCTTCCTGACTAGTGTACTCAATGAGTATGCTAAAAGAGTAGGAAGGCAGCCAGGCACGACGCTTGCAAGAAGGAAGGATTTTGGTAAAAAATGCCAGAGCGCGAAACACTCAAACTGCAAAGGTGGGGAGGAACTGGCGGAATTATATCACACTAATTAATGAATGGAATGTAAGTCAGATCTAACAGTATAACAAGGAGAAAAGTGATATGAAGAGGCCAACAGGGACCTTAACCAAGGATAGCCGAGGGGAATTGTTTCTTTTTTAAAATCGTGTTGTTGATCAATGGCATATTAGTAGTGCAATCCTTTTATGCCTGATAGTTAATTAATTAGACTCAGGAATTCGGAAGGCGGGAGCAGCTGGGCCTTCAGAAACCAAATGTCCTAAGTAAAAGATAAACAATGAGGTAGAAGAGTTGTTCGCTGTTTGTAGCGGTTGCTGGAGCGAGAGTTTCAAACAGCACTATTCGAGTTCAAACGGCACTTTTCTCGATCGAATAATTGGCGGTGGTTGTAAAAAATAAAAAAGAAAACAGTTGAGATCGGATATTTGTTGACGCTAATAATAAACTTTAAGACTATTACAGTGAGGTACCTCATTATAATAGAATTTTAACTTGCCTTCAGTAATGACCACAAAAGTTGTTTATTTTTTAAAAACGCGCATTTTTCTTCGGCTGTGAGACGCATGAAATTATGGCTCTCGACGCGTGTTAAATCAGAATCACGCGGCAAAAGAACGCAGCGTGTTTGTCAAAAGTAACCAGGGCACATATTTTTCGTCTCAGTCGTATAGACGAGCCCAATACAGCACCCTAAAGACCGCAATATGTGAAAGTCGAGGTTCCCCTTAGCTTAAACACAAATTTAGCGCTTAAGGAACTGCTCCGCTCCGCTCCTAAAATGCAAAGCATACCGCTTCCAGTTTGGCAGTACAGCCTCAGGCACGAGCACATGCCACTCAGCAACGTAGTACGTGCTATAGCTGCCGCTCAGTCGCGCAACAAGGAAAGTTCTTCAGCGCCATTTACTCATTATGAAGATTTACTGGTTATGAATGGAGTTCGGCCGCCATTGGTAACGATCTTGGAGCGGCGGGCGAGGTGACACGCAATTTCTGACACTCATTTTGTGTGGCAGCTTTGGAAATGCTGCGCCAGACCACAGAGACGGATGTCAAAGATTTACTGTCTGCCGCCTAGGGCGTAAGAGAGCTGACAAAAATGTGTCATTCTTCTTCTTGGCGAGTGGCTGCCACCGGCATGGAGCGCTGAACAGGAACCGAGTGATTTTCTTTCTACTTTGCGCACGTCCGTGTTTGCAAAAAACTGTTTGGCGTCTGCGGTGCCATGTTGCAGCGTGCACGGATGGGTCGACTGAGGCTGTTCCAAGGAGGCATACTACATACGTATTCGAGTTTTAGCTAAGCATTCTCACTATCCTTTCTAACCTCGATGTGACTTCCAGCGTAGCATTTTAGTAAAAAAATAACGCTGTAAATATCTAAAAAGTTAATGCAGGAGTCGTCGGCTCAAAAAATAAAAAAATATACGCTACCGCGACTCGAAGCCAATCAGAACGCTTGGTGGTGAACGCAAGGGTACCCACTGTAGCTTTACAACTTCATAATTTGTTGTTAAACGTGTACCTGAAAAAAATAAAGTTAATAGCTATGAACGACATTCATCACCAGCCTGACTATGCCCACTGCAGAAAAAAGGTCACTTCCGTCATATCTCTCCAATTAACCCTGTCCTTTGCCATCTGTGCCCACCGTGTGCCCGCCCACTTCCTTATCTTATCCGCCCAGCTAACCTTCTGCCGCCCCCTACTACGCTTGCATTTTCTTGGAATCCACTCCATTATCCTTAATGACCATCAGCTTTCTTGCCTTCGCATTACATGTCCTACTTAAGTCCATTATCTCCTCTTGATTTCGACCAGGATGTCATTAACATGTATTTGATCCCTGACCCATTCTACCTGTTCTCTGAGTCTTTACGCTACACCTGTCATTTTTCTTTTCATAGCTCGCTGCGCTGTCTTTAAGTTGATCCCTTTTCGATAGCCTCCATGTTGCTGCCCCAGGGTTGATTTCCGGTAAGATACAGCTGTTGTATGCTTTTCTCTAGAGAGATATTGGTAAACTACCGTTCATGGTCTAAGAGAACCTGGCGAGCACGCTCCACCCCATTCTTAATCTCGTTGTTTCTTTCTAGTGATTCGCCTTTGCGGTCACTACCTGCCCTATACGTATTGCCTTACCACATGCAGAACCACGCTATCAATTGTAAACTGCTGTTCTCTTCAAAAACTTTTGAAGATTGCTTTAGTTTACTGCATATTATTTGTTAGAGCGACCACTCTGCTCTGGTAGTCTATCTCATTGATCATGCTTTTTCGTTCATCTGCTGAGTGACTCAGCAAGGCAGTGCCATCAGGAATGGCAGATAACGAAGGTAATCTTCGTTAACTTTTATCCCCAACTGTTCCCTACCCAATCGTCTGAATCTTCTGATAAACAGGCGGTGAATAGCATTGGCGAGATTTTGTCGCCGAGCCTGACAATTCCATGCCAGAATTTTATTGCTGACTTCATGGAGGACTATGGTGGTTGTGGATCCCTTATAGCAGGTATAGGCAGAATCCAACATACATGTTTCTTCGATACTGTCTTTCGATAAATTTGGTGTATCGGTATTAGGTATCGCTTGCCAGAAATGAAAGTGTAGGAGTATCGGTATCAAATATATATTTTGGATTTCTTGTGTATTTTGATGATACTCCATACTCAAAAAAAGTGTGCTGCAGATTCGGAGGCTATTGGGAGTCAGAGTTTTGGCCGGCGGCGCTCGCTCAGCCGGTAACGCTCTGAAAAAAGGAAAGAATTGGGAAAAGAACATGTCCATGCCGTTGGTCGGTCAATCATCTTTCTTCTTACGTTCGTTCTTTTGCAGACAGACGACATATACTTGTATGCTGCTCGTCGGCACAGTCGCTCATGGAACGGTCTATTGTAGAGACCCACCGCTAAGGTAGAAACAACATTCCTTCGCGGCTATTTGAAGTTGCAGTGGTTAGCAACTGAAGTGGATTACTCTCGCCTTCATGCTCATGAGCTTACAGAACATTTGTAGTTTACTTTGTAAGCACGATAAAGGTCACGTGCTCTTCCACACGCGGGGCAATAGAGCCATTGGCGCCGGCAGTGTAAAATTCATCAGCTAACGCATTTTTTTTCATTAAGAGGACAACGCTACTACAAGCAGTAGTTCTCTGGATGCTCCCGTGAAACTTGAGTTTCTTATCTACACAGAGAGGATCCTCGAGTCGACATGGATTTGCTTCACTCTAGTCTGTCGATAAAAACTCAGGGGGTACTTAAGCGCCATCTTAAGCGTATGACGTGATAGCGTAAATTGGCTCCTTATGCAGCCTGTGGTCCTCTTTACATGTTACTTCATAGACAAGGACATTGTTCTTTATTTTTTTATTTCTTATTTTATTATTTATTCATTTTTAATTTTATTCCCAACTGAATTTGTAATTGGCTTACAAGGTCGCGACGTGATTGCACCGCCATTACGTAGTGCCTCTGAAGGAAGAAAAGCCATTGCACTTAAAAAAAATTATTTGTCCGGGATTCAAACCGCTACCCCTCGACCACTGAAGGATTTTTTTCATTGCTACTCAGAGGCATGGGACTGTAGCGTAATAGAAATTGTATTCCTGTCTCGAAATCTAACACAACTAGCAAAGTTGGAATGTTTACCGCTGAAGTTCTGTAAATATCCGCAAGACTTCTATTACGCTGCAGTCCCTTGCCTCTGAGTAGCAATAAAAAAATCCTTCAGTGGTCGAGAGGTAGCGGTTTGAATCCCGGACCAATAATTTTTTTTAAGTGCAATGGCTTTTCTTTCTTCAGAGGCACTACGTAATGGCGGTGCAATCACGTCGCGACCTTGTAAGCCAATTACAAATTCAGTTGGGACGTCATCATTGTTGCACTCTGCGCTCGTTGTGGGGTGTTTTAATAGCCCGCGCGAGGTAATGTGGTTGTGACGTCATGACCCACTCGAGAAATCCGATTTTCACGACACACCTACGCCAACTAATGTGGTCTCTCCGCTGAACGGGACCCTTAACGCTCTCTCATGAAAAGCCACCTTCACAAAATGCAACACGGCAACGTGCTGGTGTGCTCCTGTTCGCAGAGCCTTTTTTACTTTGCTTCGCTTAAAGCACGGTCCCATCGCGAGGCTCTTATGGGTGGACGATCGGGGGACATGTTGTTACATACTACAATTAAGTAAAAAAAAACGCCTAAACAACAGAAATGAACAAAATATCCTTTGCCTAATAAAACGCTTTGCCCCTTTTATTCTTAAGTTGTTTTCCATCGCCATCATCATCATCATCATCATCATCAGCCTCACTGCACCCAATGTGGGGCAAAGGCCTCTCCCACGTTTCTCCATATAACCCTGTCTTTTGCCATTTGCGCCCGCCCTATGACAGTGTTGCCGCATTCGCCTGTTAGTTTTTCCCAGTTGTCGGCTGAAAATTTTTCATTTTTTTCCCATAAATATTTTTTTCAAAATATAGTACTTTTAGAGTGAATGCAGCCAAGGTAACAAATGTATGAATCAGTAAAATAAAAAATAAAAAACAATAAATAATGAACAGCAGGGCTAGATTGTTCTTGATCGCATAATCGCCACTGAGCACTTCGTTTTGATTAGTTTCTCCGTTCGGAGGTTTGAATTAAAAGGCATATGCTTCGGCCTGCTGGAGAAATCTCTCGCGGGTCGTTCTCATGACGGTCGTACTGCCTGGACCAAGCACTGGTGCGCCGAAGCTCGTCCTCAATACGCCAAAGTCATGCAGCTCAGCATCTTAGCTTGTAAGGGGCATAGGCGCCCGTCGGCACCCGCTCTTCCAGAAACACTTAACTCGCGCGATACACAATTTTCAATGAGACACAGAGCAGCTAGCGAACCTTTTACGCTCACAATACCTCAGTCAGCATCAAGATCCGCGCGGGCAGGATTATTCGTATTCAGGCAGCGATAATCCGTAACTGGATCAGCTTTTCCAGCTTCACGACCTTCGTGCGGCTCTTGCGAAAATGCGCAGTGGGACGGCGCCTGGCAGAGATAAGGTCACAGTCAAACTGTTGGCAAACCTCCCCGATCGGGCGTACGAAACCCTACTTGAGTATATCAACGCCATTTGGACCAGGGACACTTCGTTGCCACCCGATTGAAAGACATCATTGGTAACCTTTATCCCGAAGGGGGGGAAACAGGTAAACACAGACAACCTCCGGTCCATCTCCTTCACTTCATGCGTAGAGACACTGGTGGAAACGGTGGTGCGTGACCGCCTCTCAGAATATCTCGAGAGCAAGAACACCTTCGCTGACACCATGTTCGGCTTCCGACCTCATAACTCCACACAAGACATACTTTTACAGCTTCATCGCGAGGTTCTCGAACCCATAGAACACCCACACAATGACAAGAGAGTCACAGCACTCGATCTGAAGGGTGCGTTTGACAATGTTAAACACGCCGTCATATTAAAACATCTTAGCTAGAACACCTGCGGTCCACGTACATTCAACTACATCAAACATATCTTAACAGACCGCTTGGCCTATATACGCATACAAGAGAGCGAGTACGACCCGTTTGAGATGGGAACGCGGGGTACACCACAATGCGCTGTGTTTTCCTCGCTTCTCTTTAATGTTTCCATAATTCAGCTCACGGCACAGCTGGCGGGTGTCGGCGGTGTTCAGCATGCACTGTGCGCCGATATCACCATCTGGGCTACGACGGGAAACTTAGGAGAGATGGAGGAATGTCTGAAAGCAGCGGCGAGCACAGTAGACCACTATACTACATACTGTGGCCTCCAGTGCTCCCCGCCCCGTCGAAGTCTGAATTTGTGCATATTCGACATTCTCCTAAATGCAAATCTCCGTTCAGCTCTCTCTCGCCAGCGGCCCCATTCGTGAAGCGCAGGAGCTGTGAATACTCGGTCTCTTCATTAATCAGCATCGCAAGGCAGACACGACCCTTGCCAAACTCCGCAAAGTCGGCGACCAGGTGGGCCGAATGGTTCGCCGCGTTTCCAACTAGCGAGGAGGGTTGCGAAGTAAGGATGCGATGTGGCTCGCCCATGCCATCGCAACTAGTCAAGTACTGTACTCGACTCCTTACCTCCGCTTACGGAAACATGACGAAGATTGTTTCGAGGTTGTACTCCGCAAAATTTTCAAGAGAACCCTCGACCTTCCGATCTCCACTTCCAAAGCGCGACTACTCGCGTTGGGGATGAACACCTATCGGGAACTTCACGAGGCGCATCTCTTTAACCAATACACGCGTCTCGTTCAGACCGTGTCCGGTCGCTGCCTCTTGGACCGGTTACATATCAAACTTGACCACCATGCGATGGAACGGGTTAGAGTGCCCGAACTGCGGAGATGCACCCTCTACGTTCGACCTCATCCGACTAAGATGAACAAGGAGGACCATAATGGCCGGCGCCAGGAGCGGCCGGATGCCCTGCACCGCCACTATAGCTCAAAGAAACACGTCTTCTACGCTGACATTGCAGGCCCCCACCACTCCAGGGGGGAATGGCACACGGCTGCAGTCATACACGAGAAAAACAGGTGGACGGCCTCTCGTTCAGAGCGCCCAGCCCAACTCATGCGGAGGAGGTAGCGATCGCCCTCGCAGCCTCCCATCCCGACTCTAAATTCTTCCTCACAGACTCTCGCGGAGCCTGTCGTAACTTTCAGTTCAGTTGGATCGCTCCACTTGCTCACCAAATTCTTCACCAGAGTACTCGCGAAAGCGATCCAACTCATCGCTCAATCATATGAGTCCCCGGCTACCAAGGCATGCTAGGTAACGAAGCCGCCCATGAGGCAACCTGCGCACTCACTTACCGGGCACCAGGCGTTTCTTAGGAGGACCTTAACCCAGATCACAGCCCTATTCTTTCTTTTAAAGACATTACTGAGCACTATCGTGCAGAACACCGGTGCTACCCGGTTTCCATGAACGAACTGAGTAAAGCTGGCGGACAAACTCTCCTTAGGCTCTTTACAAACATCCTGCTATGCCCGGCTGTTCTCAAGCACTTCAACTCTTCTTTTCACAGCCGCTGCTCATTCTGTGGAGAGGTAGCCGACACTTTTCATATGGTTTGGGCATGCAGGCAAAGCCTTCTCTCCCCCATCACCCCTTACCTACCCGAGAGGACTGAATGGGAGGCGGCTCTGCTCGGCTGCCAGGAACTATCAGCCCAACAGGCCCTAGTTCGGCGGACCTGAGCAGCGTTCAGGACCAACGGGGTCCCGGAATGAGGGTCTCCGCCTTCTATTGTAAGATGCGAGACCCACTAGGGACCTCTCCCCGAGCATCTCTGTGTACATATAGATTAATAAATGCTTTTCACCACCACCACCACCACCCGCTCGTCTCCAGTCGTCGTCCGCTGCACGAGCCGCGGTAACCGTGGGTAAGGAGCCCGATCATAACAGGACGCGTACCAGAATTGTTTACTGTTGATCACAGATGCAGTAAACGTGGTCATATGTAGAAGTATGATTAGGCGATCGAACGCAGCCACATATATAAGGAACCAAGGTGGAGAGGATGAGGAACTATCGAAATAGAATATAAGGGCATATGTATACACAAAACGTACGACAATACAGAAAATAAGGTTTTAATAAAGGGGCGGTAGACCATGCTCCGGGATGTGTGTTGCTCGTTGTTACTTTTAGAGGTGAAGGGAGAGGTGTATAATCGCAGCGCTGGGCTCGACCACGAGGTAGGCGACTCCTTATGAGAGGAGGACCAGCTAGGCTACTTAAATTTCCTTTCTAGCCTGTCCTGTATAGACAGTAGAAACTTTCAGGAATTCCTTTACAACATCATGCGTACATAGGGGATTGTGTGACTAATGAGCTAAGAGTCGTTGGAAACCATGAAGGAAGGTCACTGCCACTATAGATGGAAGAAATCCGAGGACGCAGCACTCGAAGCCTGAATGAACCTTAATTGGCCAGGGTTCTGCATCCAAGGCTAGGAAGCAAATTAAAGGAACCCAGAAAGGGGTCTCAATAAAGGTGAGATATTTCTGGGATGATAAAAGACGATGGTTCATAATTATCCCCCAGCAAGATATATTTTGATGCGTTTTGTGGAAGCTGAGTTATATGTAGACAAAATTTGAACTTCCGCGTCTTCGCGCCTTTCCCTCTCCTCTCGCATGCCAAAACGGCGGCGCTCCTCCGCCGGCCCCACTCACTCGGCTTTTCCCCTACCTCCGCCGGCTGCCGCGCGCGCGGAGTGGCCGCGGCCACGGTAGCGCGTGACGTCTGAAAGAATTTGGCGCTGTGAAGCAATAATCACGACTATCTGCTGACGTCATTTGCGAGACGTCACATCGTCTGCCAGGTTTTCGTGCGAAAGCCCGGCACCGCGCGTCGCCGCGAGGTGCGAAAGCGGGGATCTTTAAAATGTATTGTAAACTTCCCACTCGCTTCTGAGGTCTCGTACGCGGCATGGACATTCGGTGGCCTCTACCGTACATAGTGCAAGCATTTTAAAGCCAAGCTCAAACACCCCTTTCTGTGGCCCTTTAAAGGGAAACGTCAAGCCAAATTTCTTCTCGCGACTCTAGTCAGGCTGCTAGGATAACAACCTTTTTCCTTCATGTCTGCACATTTTTCCGAGAAAGCACATTTAGAACACCGGTCTTTAGCAAAACCAAAATTTCCCACGTTTTCAAAGGGATATTAAAAAAATTCCCTTTTTCCCTTTGTGGCTTGATTTTCCCAGGATATCGGAAATTTCTCATGATTTGGCAACACTGCCCTATGCCTGCACACTTCTTAATCTCACTCGCCCACCTATCCTTCAGCGCGCCCTGCTGCGTTTGCCCCTCTCTTGGAATGCACTCTGTTACCCTTAAGCACCAGCGGTTATCTTGGCTTCGCATTACGTCCCCAGCCCAAGCCCATTTCTGCCTCTTGCTTTCGACTAGAATGTCATTAATCCGCGTTTGTTCCCTCATCCATTCTGCCCGCTTCCGGTCTCTTAACGTTACACCTATCATTTTTCTTTCCATGGATCACTGGGTTGCCCTCAACTTAAGCTGATCCCTTTTCGTTATCCTCCATATTTCTGCCCCGTAGGTCAGTACCGGTAAGATGCGAAGTAGAACGATCTTGAGGGCTAGTTGGTTCACTGCTGAAAAAACGTTAGTACTGCGCGAAACTGCCGTTTTTGTTCCTGTTCTCGTGTCGTGTCTCATTCGCGCAGTACTATCCTTTTTTCCCGTAAGATACAGCTGTTGTACACTTTTCTCTTGGGGGATATTGGCAAAGTGCCAATAATGATCTAAGAGAACTTGCCATATGTGATTCACCGCATGCTTGTCCTTCTAGTTATTTCCCTCTCATGTTCCGGATCAGCTGTCACTACCTGCCATAAGTAGACGTATTTGTTTACTGCTTCCAGCACCTCGTTGTCAATTGTGAACTGCTGTTCCCTTGCTAGACTGTTGAACATGACTTTGGTTTTCTGCATGCAAATTTTTAGACCGACCGTTCAGCTCTGCCCGTCTAACTCATTGATCGTGATTTGCAGGTCTTTCCCTGAATGACTTAGCAAGCCGATGTCAACAGCGAATCGCAATTTATTTAGGTATTCTCCATGATCTCTTATCCCGAATTGTTCCCATTTAAGGCATCGGAGCAACTCCTGTAAAGAGGCGGTGAATGGCATTGGCGAGATCGTATCTCCTTGCCTGACGCCCTTCCTTATTATAATTTTATTGCTCACTTTATGAACGATTATAGTAGCTGTGCAGTTGCTATATATAACTTCCACTATTTTCAGAACGCTTTTCTGCACCTTGACACCGCAATGCTTATATATGACTGCTGAGGATCCGGCTGAGTCGAATGCTTTTTCCCAATCAATGAAGGCTATATATAGGGGTTAGTTATTTTCTATGTATTTCTATATTATCTGACTGATAGTGTGAATATAATCTAGTGTCGAGTAGCCTTTACTAAAGCCGCCTGATCATTTCGTTAATTAAAGTCTAAAGTTGTCCTGACTCAATTAGCGGTTACCTTAGTAAAGATCTTGTAGGCAACGAATAGGAAGCTTTTCGATCTGTAATTTTCCATGTTTTTGCAGGCCGTTGTGGAATAAGATGATATAAGAGAAAATGACGATATAAGGGCAAAAGCAGAGGAAGTGCAGATCGCGGTGTGCACAGTACAGTAGGTGGAAGGACAGAACGAAGAGGTTGACAAGAACGTGTTGACTGTTAATAGGGAAATAAAACAGCTAAGCCTAGAGAAAGGCATCGAAGGTGCAAAATAAACAGGGAGGTGCGTGGAGGAGCCGTTGGCAGAGCGTTTCCACGTGATGGCATTCATTTTTGTAGAAGGATAAGCGCAGAGATCAGGTGGCGCCTTACAGGCCCGGCACTAGGTTTTTTAGGGGGTCCACTGCGGCTCCGGTGCAAGCGAAGAAAGCGGAATAATAGAGGCTGAACATCACAAAGTGCCCACTTGGAGTTCCAGGAAGAAAACTACGAAAAAAAATAGCACCCGGATCAGTTACATAAACATACAAGGGGGTATAAAGAGAGCGAAAGGTTAGAAATAGAACAGTTAAATGACGACGAAATAGGTGTGTACGCTCTGTGCGAGACATGTCTCAGGGACCTAGAAGATCCGCCGTTTATTGACGGCTACGTCTGGGAAGAGAGTAACAAAACAACAGCTAAGAAGGGGGAGGGGAGGTGCGCTCATACATAAAGGAACCAATTGGCAAAGAATAAAATGAACTCGCAAAGAACATGTCTGGGTATCAGGAACAATTTCCGGCAAAATGACATGCCTAGGGTTTGTTTATATAGGGAAAGGGTACAAATGCAGGCAAGAAAAGGTCAGCATACGAGTAAATTAAAGGAGAAAACAAGGAACTGAAAGTTTCTGATAATAAACTACAGACAATGCGCGAACAACTAGCTCTTAAGGTGAAAAGGCACGAGTATAGGCTCCTTGCAGTAGGGCAATATTCGCGAAACAAGAACGTGGAAATAAAAGGCAATCTACGGAAAGCGGACGTGAACCTTCTCGAATTGGTCGCAAAAATTGGTGAAAGAATAAATGCGCGTGTGCTTTCTGCTGACACTGAGGTCATTCACCGTGTGCCGATTAAGAATTCTCACAAGACAAACACAATCGTTCAGTTTGCCCGTAGGCAACTGCAAGACAGACTTCTGGAAAAGTCGCAGCATCTGAGGCTTAACTGTTGGTAATTATGGATTTTTATGGAGCACGGGCGCCTATGGGCAAACAGCGCCATGGAACAATGTATCTTCAAATACTCAAGGTGGGGTCAAAGACCTATTTTCCAACAATTTCACCCCTGATCAGCCGAGCATCAGGCCAGGGAAAAGCTTGTACCCATTGTATCACCAGTGGGTACGCGGCGGCACTGGGTATCAAACCCCGCACTTCCCGCATGCGAGGCGGATGCTCAACCACTCGGCCACCGCTTCAGCCGAGGCTTAACTGCTCTGACCTCTGTTTCAAAATAGAATAGGTGTTGCTCATGAATGAACATCTTTGTCCAGACCTGAAACGACTGTTGTGCCAAGCAACGCTGCGCAAACGTGAGTCGCTTAGGAAATATCTGTGGGTGCGGAATGGTAGAATTTTTGCTCGGGAAAGTGACAAACTTCTCTTAATCAGGATTGCTTGCACAGCTGATGTATCTAGGATTGTAAGCTCCACCTGAAGCTTTTTTATTTGACTTGTGCATCAAAGTTGTCAGCGACGCCACCATGCCGCAGTGCAAGGCACTGAAATGTAAAACGCACCCGGCTGTATTTCTCTTGATTTTTTTTATATGATACCCATTCCGAGTCCTCATACACTTTATTAGTGCTGTGCTCTTGCCATTTTATTCAGTTGCACGTATGACATTACTCACCCAAACAAGCTGTGTGCGATTTCTTACACATCGATGGGCACTGTCGCCTTCGTTGTGTGCACCGAAATAAGCTCTGTAGTACTTTTTTCCCTCTTCAGCACAATTTAGGTTCCAAAGTGGCCGCACCCTGCCAGGATATTATCATAAATGTATTAACAAGATGCCTGATCTCCAGTTATACATCTTTGCATCAATGTATATACCTGAATGCCTAAAGATTTGCTATGATTAAGACACGATCACGTATTAGTTTTTTGCACTTCAACATGCAGCCAGCAAGAAATAAGCACGAAGAACTCAAGCCTCTATATCAACTTTATCATCTAGGTTCTTTGTCGTGTTGCTGACAGAAAGATGGCGTACATGCGAGTGCGATGTGCTATGCCTGCCGGGGTATTCGAGTTTTTTTCTAAATAGGCATAATATACGTGGTGGTGGCATGGCGATGGTGGTTGAAAATTCTCATTCCGCTAGCATATTCCCAGCTTTCAGTAATTCTGTGCGAGCTATGAAGCCTTGTCAGTGCACCGTGGAAATTGTTCGTTGTTCTCTATCGCCCTTCCAATGGCAACGAAGGCAGCTTGTTCCGATTGCTGCAAAACTTTGCAGCAATCGGAAGAATCGGAAGCAATGCACATGATAACGAACCTTCACTTCTTATAGGAGGTGATCTTGACATTAATATTCTCCAGCTAGGCGATCCATCTAGTCAATTATCGTTGTTACTAGAATCGAGTAACTTTATAAATCTCATTACCGGACCTACACGTATTACAGCAGCCTCTTATAGTCTCACTGATAAGTTTATTACTCAACGCTGTGTAGATACAGAATGTGGCGTTACAGACACTTCTCTGGCCGTTTACGGCAGTTTACCAATGCACATGTTCTGGAAAACAAACCTCACCACAAAAATATTGGACGCTTCAGGTACTTTTTTGTACAAGAAATATCCCCTAATACTTACGCAAATTTTAAGTACGAGCTTCAAACATTAGCAAGTGCGCGATTGACGCTTAGAGAATGCTCATCTCAATTTTCAGTGACGTATATTCATTCTTTTCCACTGAAAAGAATAAAAAGTGCAAAACGTAAGCCATGGATCACAGGCGAGCGCCTTGAAATTATGCGCAAGAAAAGCGACATATACGCCAAATATATCAAATCTAGGAAAACAGAGGAGCTTGCTGAATTTCAATGATTTAAAAAGGCTGTCACGAGCTTTCTTCAAAATGCTAAGTGCATGTATTTCAACAATCAGTTCGCAAGAGCTCACAGTGCTCCTGGTGATGAATTGTGGAGCACGTTAAATCTAATCTAAATGGAACTAAATCCATAAAATAGTATCTTCAAATACTGTGCGAAAGCAGCACTCTGACCTCAAAACGTCTACAGATGTTTCAATTGCTGTTTCGCTAACATTGAAAATAGCAGAAATGATATGTCTTATATACAGTATTTATGCGCCTCTAACAGAAACAGCGCCTTCTTCGCTCCAGCGAAAAATAGTAGATTCACTTAAAGTTTCAAGTACTAAAAAAGGTAAATCTAGAGATATTTAGAGTCTCAATCTGAAACCAATCAAATGCGTTTTAGGACACATTTTGTCGGTTCTTGCCCCCAATTTTAACCTGTCCATGTCCTCCAGCGTATTTATAGACATGAAGCATGGGAAGGTCGGAGTGATATACAAATCCGGCAATAAAAATAACTCTTCAAATTATAGGCCTTCTTCGGTCCTTCCTGCCTTTTCCAAAACGTTAGAAAAGTTTTTTGCGCTACAATGAATTGCTTCTGCGAAAAACATAGTTTATTATCCCCATGACTGTTTGGTTCTCGAATAGGAATGTTGGCCAAACTTACTTTACTAATACAAAATGAAATTATAATTAATTCTCTATAAGTAAGGGAGCTATTTACGATATTTTTGCAGACTTCTTGAAAGCGCTTCACTACTGAAATCACGAAACACTTAGACGTAGAACATTATGGTTTTCAGGGTGTGCCAATATACTCCTAGAATCTTACCTCACAAACAGGCAACAATACGTCGTAAGAAATGAGAACTGCTCTACATCTCAATTCCTGAAAGCCGGTGTTTCACAAGGTAGTGTGCTAAGGCCGTTGTTATTGATTTATATATAAATGATGTAAACATCACAGGCCGTGCTTCTTTAACTATCTATGCAGATGACACGAGCGTTTTCATACGGTGCGACAGATTTGATAGTCTCCACGATGCAGCCAACCCCGCTCTTGAGAAGTTCCAGCAATGAAGCGAAGCGAATTAATGCATCAAAAACGAAAACAATCATTCTTACTGCGGCCTAAAAATGCATAATGTGTAGATTTGAAGTCTACATCAGTGCAGACAAGATTGCGATTGTGCATGAGACTAAGGAGCTAGGTGTCATATTTAACGAACACTTGGTATGAAACGCCAATGTGATATATATTCTTGCAAAATTGGCGAACGTAGTTGTGGTACTATGTAACCGTCGGGGTGTCCTACCAGCGAGACTAACTTTGGATATATAATTGCCTTTGTTCTTCCCAAATAGATAACTGTTCTTTACTTCGGAGTGCAACCTCAAAGGTAAAGATAATAGAATTCAAATACTAGGGAAGAAAGCCCTCCGTCAAGTTGCGGGAGTTTCTTAGGATTCACCCTCAATGCTACTTTTTTAAATGTACAAGGTTTTTTAATTTCTTGCTACCTGTTGATAAAACTGTGCAAGACATGCCTGAAGTTCAATAACAAGGCGTTTTTTTAGCTGTTTAACCTGAAACAATCTCCTCACGTACAATACTCTCTTCGTAACCAGGAATCATGGTTAGTTGCGTTTTCTTGAACAGGCCATGGATGGAACAGAATTGAAAATAAGGTAAGCAGGCTTGTAAATGAATTCACTCAAAAAATGTAATATATACAGCATGAAACCAGCTGAACTAAGGTGTATCTCCTGAATTTTGAATAAATGTGCGTGCAGTCGATCACTACACAAGGTATAAACTGCTTAGTCTTAGCAGCAGTTTCTTTTCTTTTCTGTGACTCATTTCTTTTTTATTCTGTTTGATTGTGAAAAATATATCGTATTGTTTCAGTACACGACTTCGCGATGCTTTTTGTTGCACTGTATTCCAACAATATGTAAGAGAGCAGAGTCTTTGTCAAGCTGCCTTGTGGCAAGGTTTTTGTCCATTGCCCTGCATTTCATTTTGTGGAATGAAGAAATTAATATCTGATATGATTTGAAAAAAAAAGACCAAGGATCTCGCTAAGTGTCGAACTGACGATATAAAACAGTTTGGAGGCGGTGCCAATAATATTGTATTGGGTGAAATGAATGGCCACATCGAGGATCTGGATGGATACACAGATTGTAACGGGAAGTTTATGCTATACTTCTGTGAGCGACACAACTTAGTTATTGTAAATAGAGAAATTCAGTGTAAGGGACAAATCACATGGGAATCCCGTTACAGGCAGACGACCATTGACTACAGCTTAAGGTCAGAGGGGATGTTTAGCAAGCTCGCAATGATGGAAATAGACGAAGAGGGGGAGTACAGTCCGGGAAGTTATAACCGTGTTGGCTCCGGATGGCAGCCGTGATGAAAATAGAAATGCAGAAAAGACAAAACGGGAACGCAAAATTCAACGCCGAACAAATAGCGTTAATAGCGGCCAGCATAGGAGTGATTGAGAAACGCCCTGTGGAAAAGTGTGATTATAAATAGTTAGAACAACTCAGTACAAAATGAAACAAGTAAAAGGAGTAATGTGCTGGAGAGGAAAGAGGAAGCCACGAACTTGGTGGAATAAGAAAATTAAGGAGGTCATCGAACAACGACGGTTGGCTTCAATGGAACAACGCACCTAACGTTTTACAGAACAACCTCCTAGGCCCAATTCTCGTCATTTTGGCTTCAATGGAACACATAGAGGCAAAGAATGCGGAGTTACCTGAAGTTGAAATACACCAAAAATGTAAATCTTATGGACAAACGAAACAGCAAGTGCAGGTCCTCGTCCGGGCAGTCCGCTGATCACTGGGTGGCTAAAGTTCACCATTCAACTAACGCTTGGCAAAAAAAATTCTGAAGCCATATAACGTGTCTGTGTAAAAAGAATGAAAGAAAGCAGGAAGAGATTCAAGATGCCGAGGGAAAATGATTACAGGGAGACGACGCTTTCAACTACATCATATCAGTTACAGCTGAGTCATTTAGGAGCGACAATAGTGCGATCTCCCCAAACGAGGCAGCAACACAGTACAGAATAATAGAAAGCAGCTTAGAACTGACCTATCTTAAATGAAAAAAGGCGGAAGAAGGTACTCCTAAATGCATACCCGCAGGGGTGTACGAAATTCCACTCAAGCTGATTAATGAGCTCGGTCCAAGAAGCAAGGAAACGTTGTTAAAAGCGTTCAAAGCAGTTATCACAAATAAGAAAATTCCACACAGCTGGCGATAGAGTAAAATGAATGGAGGGAAATGAGATAGGATGCATATAAGATCCTTCAGACCAATTAGGATAACGTCCGTCACATACAGGCTAAAAATGCAGGCTGTGAAATTAAAAACGCAGTTATGTGTCATACCCAGCAATTCTGGACAAAATTATTTTTGAGTGGGAAAGCGTTTATGAACGCAATTTTTTCAAATAATGTAAGATTTCACTGTGACAATAAATACATCCGGATACCACCCGACGGCAGTCACGTACTTTCTTTTTACTATTTATTAACGTTTTTGCTATCGTCAAAGCATTCCCCGTTGGTTTTCTAAGGTAGTCTTAACGGTTCGATACGATCGATGAAAACACATTAAATGAAAACTTTTTCTACCTATCAGCAGAAGGGACCATTACCTTCCATATTTCCATAACAGTGTCTTACAATTTTGAATCTTGTTTTCGATAATGTTGGACATGAGAAAGTAATAAGATACTCGGATAACTTTAAGACGGGTTCAGAAGTTGGAGGCGCTTAGGCGATAGCCTGCTCGTGCTAACACAATGCATAGAAATATCTATGGCAGAAAAAGAACCTCTGTATATAGCCTCTCTCAACATAAGCGGGGCATACTACAACGTAAACAGGGAAATCCTGCGACCCGAAAAAATTTATCTGGGATTCACAAAACACGCAGTCGCCAATTTGACTGAAGCTCCTACACGGTGTTTTAGATGCCAACGGTTTGGGCACGTGACCAAAGTTTGCAGAAAGGATCGACGCTGTAAACGGTGCGGAGGCGACCGCGACTTTAAAACCTGGAAGGCCGATTTTGCTTGCTCCAAGTGCGGTGGAGATCACCAATCGAGTTTCGGAGGCTGTCTATTCCGTGTGAGCGCTCTCCATCGTCGAGTATCCTTTATTGCTGGTCCCAAAACCCAACCGATTGAGGCGCCTGTCCCAGGATTAGACGAGTTCCCAGTGTTGGAGTCTGACGTTGCGTTACCCGACAGTGTCCCTCAGAGACCTGAGTCCAGCAAGACGGCAAGTTTCATTGCGTGCGAGTCGGTTGTTCGACCAGCGAAAAGTGTCTATGTTCCTGAGCGACCGGATCACTGCCAGACTCGACGGCGAGGACTCTCAAATGCACAAGTGACAAAAAAAAACCAGCTACAGCGGCCAAGAGTGTGTCCCCGTCGGCATCTATTGCCGGTGTTGTGAGTGAGTACGTTGAGCAAAATAAGGAGCTCAAAAATCAAGGTATGTCTGACCCTCTTCATGTTTTGTTTGGAGCCCTGCGTTTACATGTTCCAGAGATGGCGCCTGGTAACCTGAAGAACTACCTACAGCTGGTGCTTTCTTTTGAGTCCCTAATTACCAACTTCGCAGCGAACTTCCTTGCGATATAATATAGATGAGGTTAACCCTCGTGGATCTAATATGCACCAAAAAGTGCCGTTTATATTGCAGTAGAACTGCGCTGCGATTTTAGGTCAGTTAGCAGAACTGAAACTATTCTTTAAAGACACTTGTGTACCAGTATTGGCCCTGTCGGAAGCTGGCCTGCCAAGCGGGAGAGGTTTGACGGGATATGTAACCAATAAGAACTGCAGCATAAAGTCATTTCATGCAGGAAGTTCCGCGCTTTACACAAAAAGGGAAATTCCATATGTTTCTCTAAGCGTTGCTGATCTTTTCACGGATGACACTGAGGTAGCGGCTGTGAGAATACAGCTCGGCTTTCGAACCCTTTCTATTTCATTCGTGCACGTGTCCCGCGGAAGAAGGTAGCAATGTATTTGTTTTTATAGCAGCTCGGCGACCGCTGCCCAGCTCCTCGAATCATCTGCGGTGATTTCAACGCCCATCATGCTATCTGGGGTGAGAGGAACACGGATTCCCGCGCCGCAAGCTCGTAGACGTTATTGACAGTTTGGACCTGTGTGTTGCCATGACGGAAGCCCCACTTTCTTTCGGTCTCGAGCCTCCGCGACAGCTATAAACCTGACACTGCATTCACCTGACGTCCGCGTGAGGTGCTCAACAGCGCCTGACCGCATGGGAAGTGATCACTATCCGATTTTCGTGCTTGCTGCCGACTTTCGTATGCATGGTCCTACAATTACCAATGTGGTCAACTGGCACAAGTACAGAGAGCACCTAGGACGTGTTTCTGGTGATGTTATTGACAACATTATTTTTGATAAGCTGGAAGCAACTACGGCGGTCAAATTATTTGATCATTTTAGGCCCCAGATTTAAAACACGTGAACCTTTGCGCAGCGCGAAGGGCGGAGCGCCAACTCATGCGGAAGAAGGACGAGGGGGAACTGAAGACGACCTTCAATAGGCTGAATTCTGCCATTAGACGACACACGAACAAGCTGAACAGGTCACAATGGGCCTAATTCTGCGCTAGTTTGACTGTGTTCGCACCAATGACGAGAATATGGCGAGTTATTGGCAGCCTTGCTGGAGATTCTTGCCCTTCGAAGCCTTGTGAAGCTCTTGCAATACGCAAGGAAAACCTATTGCGTGCTTGGCAGAGGAACTTGCAGACGTACTCGTACGTGCTAATTCTGGAACATATATATATATATATATATATATATATATATATATATATATATATATATATATATATATATATATAGACCCCCTGCTTCCTTCAGGTCTATTATGGATATCTGTCACGGATCTCCCCGAATAACACTCGGACCGAAAGAATGGACTAGGCGACAGGTGTACCCACACAAACGCACATTTAATACACTCTACGTGACGCACACACTAGAACACAAAACTAGCAAAACTAACACAAAACACAAAGACTATAAATACACACGACCCGGGAACAGTGCTACCAGCGTCTACTACTAGCGTTCTACTGTTAGTGGTCGGCGTTCGTGCTCACGGTTGGTTCGGCGCGGCTGCAGCGTTGTATAGATCCAGTAGCCGGCGTTGAGGCGGAATTCGACGTGCTTGGGCTGGCGTCGCTGGCTGCGCCGTTTAAGCTGCAGGTCCAAGCGCCCATGGAGGTGACGCCGGTGTTTTTGTCGTTGGGGCACCACCCGGATGGGTGGCAACAGCGCTGGAGACACCCCTGGCCGTAGCAGGTGGTAGCGTCCTCCGTTGACTCCCCGGAACGGGCTCAGGCACGGCAGGAAGTCCACGATGCGAAGCCGTAGAACGCGAGCTCACCGGAGCAGTAGCCGGCGTCGCTCTCTTCCAGCCAATGTGTCCCTGACCCGCCGGAGCCTCCGCTTCTCTGCTGTTCTCCTCGGTGCCTGGCTCTTCCTCGCCCTTTTATAGCCTTGGCGTTAGTCCACGTAAGCCTTGTCGTCATCTTCTCCTTCTCTTCTCCACCAATCATCTCTCTCCACCTCACCGAATGCTTCTACACCAATCATCTCTCTCCACCTCACCGAATGCTTCTTCCTCATCTTCTTTCTTCTTCCGTTAATCCACATCGTCTTGTTCACACCTCTTTCCTTTAAAATTTAATTTAGGCTCCTTAATATATGTGACAACATCCCGTTCACGCTTCGTGAGCTTCAGACTGCACTCAGTGGCCTGCGGCACTGGTGTGCACCAGCTCCCGACGACATCACTAATCAATACCGGAAAAATTACTTCTGATATAAGCGATCATTTTCCGGTCATTTTGCTTTACCATTTAAACACGCAACGTAAATCTGTTCCTCCAAAGTTGATCACTTTGCACAGCATAACAACTAAAGCCTTGGAATCATTTAAACATACTATTATTTTATAAGATTGGTCACCAATATTCTTTATAACAAATGCACACAATTCGTATCCACAGTTCATGGCAATATTTTACAACTGTATGAGGCGAACTTTCCTCTTAAAATCGTTAAACCTTCGAGAAAAGCCAGGAAACCATGGATAACATGTGCCCATCTGGCTATGATAAAAAAGAAAAACTATACCATGGTTTTCTTCGCACACGCCTGTCTACTGCACTACAGGAATTTAAGATGAAAAGAAACAGATTAAATGCCGAACTAAAGCGAGCAAAGAAAACTTACTATCAAGTTGTGTTCTCTGATATTGCTCGCCGTAACCCAGATACCACTTGGAAAGTTATCAATACCGTCCTCAGCCGCGGAAATACCTGCCGTTCGCCCGAAAAAATAAGCCACCAAGATAAGAAAATAACCGGCAAAACCTTAGCAGAACACTTTAAAGGGAAGCTGAAACGGTTTTCAAATTGCATGAAACGATGTTGTTGGGAAGAAGGGACTTTGAAAATTATTTCTGTAAATTTTTTCTCGATTCCGTTCGCAAAATGAGCCGCAATCGCTTGTTAAAAACCCGCCGCCGAAAGGCCCTCTTCGCTTCCGGAAGCGCCGAATGGGGGGACGGAACTGGCGGAAGTGACGCCATTCACGGGTAGTCTGCTGGCCGTCCTGCTTTGCTTGCCGCTTTTCGGCCCGCGCTTTGGTGAACGACGGATCCACAATTTGCAAAACACAGTTCTCAAGCCAGCCGAAGCAACGCGCTACGCAGCAACACAGTCGGTGCTGCCCGGAGATCCCCGTAGATGACGTCACGAGGATCCCGGCCATTCGCGGCGTTTGCTCGGCGCCCTGAGACGCTGGTGCCCGTTTTATTCCAAAAAACAACTTCTTGCGTTTATTTCCGATATACTTCTTCAGAGGAGTGAAAACTATAAAATGCTGCATGGAACTCACTTTTTCCGAAAAGTGCTTCAGCTTCTCTTTAACAAATACTTTGTTAACATAGTATCACAGGACAGCACCACTCCGATTCTGCGCTCACAAATAAATAGCACTAGGGAAAGCCTATATTTGGTGCCACCAAGCGAAACAGAAACTTATATGACCATTATGAACTTAAGTAATAGCACTGCGTTAAATGTTAACAATATGCAAGTGGGGCCAGTAAAGTATGTTTTAGAATTTATTGTCTCGGTACTTGTCCACATCTATAATGTGCTCGAAACCGGTGTGTATCTAGTAGGCATGAAGCAGTCTAGAGTGACAGCAATATATAAAAGTGGTGACAGGAACTTAACATCAAACTACAGGCCGATATCGATTATACCCATATTCTTCATGGGACTATAAAAGCTTATCTCCTGTCGCATCACGCGGTTTTTAGACAAACACAACAATTTGACTGAAGCCTAGTTTGGATTCAGGAAAAACAAATCATCCGAAACAGCATTATTGACAATAAAAGAGACAATTGTAGAAAGAACTAAAAATAATACTTACACGTTAGCACTCTATTCATTTCACGAAGGCTTTTGATTCCTTAGACCACAAGATATTATCCAAACTATCGTCGTATGGTATACGCGGGAAGCCGTTAGAATTGATAACATCATATTTAACATGAAGAAGCCAATGTGTATGCATAGGCACTGCACGGTCATCCTTTCTGCCTATTACATGCGGTGTCCCACAAGACAGTGTTTTGGGACCTCTTATTCCTAATGCTTACATAAATGATATTGTTACAATTAATCAAACAGCGAAATTTGTCATTTATGCGGATGACTGCAGGATTCTATTCTCTAGTCACAAGGTGAATTGAATAACAATACCAATGAAACACTTGAAAACTCAATATTTGGTCCCAGTCGAATAAACTAAAAGTTAACGCAACAAAACTAAACCAGTTATTTTCAGGGCAAGAAACAAGCCACCTAAATTTAATCATATTGTTAAATATGCTGGACAACAAATTTATATTTTGCTTGAACATAAGATCCTAGGAGTTATTTTTTCATCTCATCTTAGCTGGGATTCGCAAGTCCATAGCCTCTGTAGAAAACTCTGCAATAATTGGAACACTCTCTCGTTGCCGAACACTTCTCCCTACGAAAATAAAGCTGCAAATATATTATGCTCTATTTTCATCTCATTCAAATTATTGTAGCCTTATTTGGCTTGACACAACAAAAACAAACATTCAAAAAATATTTGCACTACAAAAAAAGGTCATTTGCAATATTGCCAATGTTTCGTTCCTACACTCGACCCAAATGCTATTTCCCTCCTACTAAATCGTCAGAGCTAATAACATATATGATTTTCGTATTTTGCATTCTTTCTTCTTCTCAACTACTGAGCAGAAGAATTTTTTGGTACAAACTGCATGTCTTACACCCAAAAAAACAGTTATACCTACTCGTAGTACTGAATTATGGCATACTCCGCATTTCCGCACAATCTACAAATTTCAGACATTGCAGCACAACCTCCCACAAATACTCAATCAACATCAATGTGCCAAGATAATTTCATTTAAACTACTTCAAGAATCATTTTCAAAACTATAAGTAGTCGCGTTTATGATATATGTTTGCTTCACTGACCTATTATTTCTCGTACCTGTAAGCTATCTTGATTTCAGTTATGATTGTACAAATCTACAGTTTTATTCAAATATGAATGTATGATTTATTGTTGGGTTATTTCCGATATTATTTGGAAACTAAGCTTGTTTGTGTTTTGAATACTACTCTAAGTTTATATTGTATAATATCTGCTATTCTAGATCTATCTATTGTTTCTCTTAACTATTGTTAATAACTATGTCGGCACTGTCTTGTAGAGGTTGTCTGGGCCATGTCAAGCTGTGATTTCACAGCTTTTAGCCCAGATATCCTCCCAAACTTCTGTTAAAATAAACTTAATTGAATTGAATTGAATTAAAATGCTGAATATTCTGCTCTTAGAACTCAGGAAGGAGTTTATCAACTTCATCAATCGAGTTTGGTAGACTGGCCATGTTGCTCAGTCATGGAAGGTGGTATATGTAGTTCCAGTACTGAAGCCTGGCAAACACACGACGGACCTTGCCTGGTATTGCCCTGTGTCATTGACCTCCTGTGTGGCTAAGTTGATGCAGAAGCTGGTAAACGAGCGCTTATCGTGGTGGCTTGAGGACAACAATGCACTGACATGCATGACAGGATTCCGCCAAGGTATTAGTCCCCAATATAGCATCTTAGACTTAGTCAGTCACATTGAAGACCAGAGAGCATTTGGCCTTTCCTCCTTAGCCAATTTTATTGACGTTGCGAATGCCTACGACAACGAGCTTCAGAGTTAAATTCTAAACAGTTTGCAAGGCATGGGCATACAGGGCCATGTTTTAAGAATCATTTACAAGTTTATAAGTGACCGCGCGGTTCGGGTGCGGTTAGGGAGTACCTTAAACACCGAAAGAGTTCTATCACGAGGTGTGTGTCAAGGAAGTGCTCTTTCCCCCACGCTCTTTAACGTTGTAATGGCTGGGTTTCCCAATTCGTTACAAAAAAAAATAGCAGCCGAGTCAGTATGTCAATATATGCTGACGACATTTGTATTTGGATTACTGGCTACCAACACAAGCGATTATCCCTGATAGCTCGACAGGCTCTACTTTCGGTGCAAACTTACCTGGAAGGTGTGAGATTGTCTCTGTAGTGGAAAAATCCGGCTTTGTTCTGTTTCCAGGTTTAGGAAGACGTCAGGCGCTGTTAAAGATAGATCTCGGGCACTCTTGCATCCGTCAATTCTAACACACGCGTTTTCTAGGAGTCATTATTGACTCCCGTCTACAGTGGCGAAAAGCTGTAGACGCGATTGTTTATCTATATCTTCGTGTCCCAGTGTGATCCGTAGAATTGCACGCGAGCAATGGGGAAACCATCCTTCTTCAACGATAAAACTTCATGAAGCGCTGCTGGTCAGTCGCATAATGTATCAATTATCTTTAATTTCTCCCTCGGCATCACAGCTTGAAAGTCTCGAAGTTTTCCACAGAAAGGACCTAAGAGGAGCCATTGGAGTTCTTCAGGTGGCTGCGAATAAGGCAGTACTTCATGAGTCTCTGTCAAAACCTCTTACCCTTGCCGCTTCTCAGAGACTACTAATGCATCTTGGCCGTCTAGGAGAGACGGTAGCTGGGCGATCCCTTCTTCAGCGGCTCTGGAAGAGATATGAGTCGAAGGTTTACTTGGCACTCAATACTCTTAGTTCTTTAGGCGTTAATGTTCGAAGGCAAATGAAATGTTTGAAACACCCCTGCTCTTTCATGACCCTACACTGTAAGGTCACAATTCCCCATGTGAGCACAAAAAGCAACACTCCTTTGGTACCAATGCGTTCGTTCGTACGTGAACATTTGGAAACAGATTATGCCCGCTATCTTCAAATTTTCACGGGTGGTTCTGTGGAACAGGTCAGACAAGCTAGCGCAGCGGCTTTTTGCATTCCTTCTTTGGACTGCAAGCGGTCTGTACGCTTTACTGCTGTCGTATCCTCCACAGCGGCTGAAAGTCTTGCTATTGAGGCGGCTTTACGGAAGTTAGGGTCTTGTCCGGCTCAACCTGTTGTCATCCTAACTGATTTAAAATCTGCCCTACAGAGGTTAGAGCGCGGATTCCCAACTGATGCCTTGTCTATAAGCACTCTGCGCTTGGTGCAGAATCTGCACAGCAGAGGCTTTACTCTATATTTCCAATCGGTGCCCTCTCACATAGGAGTCACCTGTAATGAGGTGGCAGACAATGTCGCCCATAAAGCTCTCTCAAGGAATCAATCAAAAAGTACCTCAAGATGGAAAAAGTCCCTACAGGAAAACGGTGCTCGATCATTTCAGTACCCTGTGGTGTGCGCCTCACAAGCCATGTGTGACCAAGGGACTGAGATCTCAGGTGACCCTTCTACATCGAATTCGCACGGCTTCTGCTCGCACTTCTGCATGGATGCATAAGACCGACATAGCATCGTCTCCGCTCTGCTCTTTATGTGGTGTGTGCGGGGATATCGAACATTATATAATGTACTGCCCAGAGTACAACGCGGAAAGGTATGTGATGCTCGTTTCCTTCAAGAAGACAGGAGCCCATCACAGTACAGTTCAGAACATCGTCTGCCCGCATGGAAACCAGACATGTAGAAGGGAGGCTGCACGCCTTCCTTTAATATTTCTGCATTACACTGATCTTGCTTCTAAATGGTGACAGCAGTAACGGACTATGGCCTACTGTGATTGAATATGTGCGTATATGGTGTCTTCTGAAGTGGACTACGTTATACCGTGAGTGAATGTGTATATGGATTGTGGCACTACAATGGCCTATGTTCTACTTTGACTCAATATATGCATAGATGGCTTCTGGAGTGGACTGTGAAGTGGAATGTGTGGAGTGATTGTGTGCATAGATGGTGACTGCGGGAGAGGAATGTGTGCTATTATAAGAGACTGTGCGCACAGCGGGGTATATGTGACAGGCTTTAGGACATCATTAATATAGAAGGGGCGCTACGTCGGAGCAATTGCCGGCAGAATAAGCAAGGCTAACCCCACCTGTACCATTCAACACCTCAACTAAACTCGACTCAGGGAATTTCTGTGGATCATGCTAAAAAATGAAGGTATCGGTCAGGACATAATTGATTTAATAAATGAAATATGCCGTGATAATAAAGCTGAAATTACAAGGCAAGAGATGAGTTCAACAACTGTAGAGGTTTGCAAAGGATTAAGACAAGGTTATGACCTATCACCGCAACATTTAATGCTTTACATGTTAAAAATGAACAGAAGGCTTCAAGAAAGTAATTACGGTTCTAACGTGTCATACAGATTAGGCGGAAGGATGGCATAGCAGCGGCTCTCCAGTTAAATGTATGAGGACGATATTGTACTGTTAGCAAATAGCCAGAATGATTTGCAAACTGTGGATAATTGTTGTCCTGGGCTTCTGTTTCAAACATGTCCGGTCTGTTGATTTTCAACAATTTAACTGATCAGGTGCTTACAATGCATCATCATCAGCCTAACTACGCCCACTGCAGGGCAAATTTATGTCATCTAGCATGTCTCTACAGTTAGCCGCGTCCTTTGCCAGCTGCAGCCACCGTAAACAATACTATACAATACAATACCATACAATACAATACATAATCATGAAATACCTAGAGTCTGAATAAAAATATACCTGGGTATGGGTAAATGAAGGGCAAATATCCACGTGAAAGCAAGCGAGCACTCTGTTAAGAAAAAAGGCGAAGACATGTCTCGGTAA
Organism: Amblyomma americanum; assembly: GCF_052857255.1. Lineage (NCBI taxonomy): Eukaryota > Metazoa > Arthropoda > Arachnida > Ixodida > Ixodidae > Amblyomma > Amblyomma americanum. The sequence continues at coordinate 546,597,491 of NC_135497.1, read as the reverse complement.
TGGAACATAGGGCATTATGGGGGCGCAGCAATTATGAAGTGCAGAGAGGTATTTGGAAAGTAATAATAGTGCAGGCCTTACGGGAATACGTTCTTGTGCCTAGGGGCTAAAGTTCAGTGCAGACTAAAAATAAACCAGAGAGCTGTTGGAGGATCAGCCCTTGGTGCACAGGGCAAAACTAGGGAGGTGAAACTTCCTATACCCCCAGCGCCCAAGACTTACAGACGCTAGCCCCAATTGCTCTTTCACTTACATTCTTGGGGGGTGGTGGCGCTGTTACGACGTATTAGTCTTAATGACCACGGACGACCGAATTGCGTGTGCGCGGGCGGTGTTCGCATGGCATCTGTTCACGCGCGGACTGGTCCAAAAACGGGTCCACTAGGGGAGCTGGCCAAGTATATTGTTGTCTGCCTGGTACGCGCGCTGCCGTGCGCCGCGCTTTGCATGGGGTTTTGTACGCAATTTCTTTGCTGTTGTGATATGTTCGAATTGTTTGTGCCGCTCGGCAACAATAGTAGCCGCAGAGCTGGCAGATATGCGGAGAACAGAGAACACGTTTTCCATAGTTTTATTGACACGTCCATCCTTCTCGTTCCTTCTTTCAGCCTAAAAGGAATATTTCTCAAAATACACTATATATGTGTGTGTTATTGCAATCCATACAATACAGATCATCTGTGTCGACGCACCACACGTGTTCAGTTCTCCTTAAACTGCGCAGCTGACATTTTCAGTACATCCCTTCGTGCATCATTCACGCCATACATGTGTGATCACACCTGCACACCGTTCACGCATTAGAGAAAACCTGTTTTTTGCACAGTTGAGTGCATGCAATTTAATGTATGCACGATGTACCTTACAATTCTATATTTAAAAAAAAATTTCGTATTTATGCATGCGTGTGGAAGCACACCACTATGACGCAATAGCCTTCACTGTCGATGCTAATATATGTGACAGCAATAGAAACAATTAACCTACGGTCGCACAATCAGTTCCCACGATGTGCCGACTCTTGTGAGGACCAGACAAAATGACGGCTTTGTTAGGTACAGTGACTGAATCATAGTTCATAATCCACGCCGCCGAAATGAGCGGTGGCTCCCGAGAAGGGAGCCCATGGGCCGCATTCCGAGTTTGGGTCATAATAAAAAGCGTCATAATCTGCCGCAGCGGCCGCACCTGATTGGCCGAAACGCCGGAAGCGGATGTCGGCTCGGTCGCTACAGTGGGCGGCGGCAGGATGTCACTCCATTGAGGTTGCCGCAGTGTAACGCGCAGCGGCGCTATTGCTCTTTGCCAAGAAATAGAACTCGACCAATGCGACAGGAAAAAAATTCAGCCACATACTTGCAAATCGTACTGCACTGTAAAGTGGTAATATGTAAGCTGCTTTATATTTCCTTATGGGTTTCAACAAATAGAAACAATAGTTTAGATATTCTTTTCTGCACCATAAAGGCTGGAGACGTACTTAAAAAGAAAATATTTTAGGCAACTACGCATGGCGTTGCAGTGACAGAAGGCGGCCGCTACAGCCGCCGATCGCCGAAGGTTCCAGTTCACTCTGCCGATGGTAAATACAAGGCAGCCAGCTTGTTCGCACAATACGGCGTTTTACATTTATCTTGAGGGTAAAAGAGAACGGAGAGGAAAATGTGTGCCATGCACTCACTCGCTGCACAATGCGCGCTCCGTGCCGTGACGACTTGCCGTCTGCAACATCGCTGAACGTATGTTGGTACTGTGATCGGACGATTCTGCAGATGGCAATTTACGTTTCTCATTTTTTTATGCAAGGACTGCAAGAACCGCGAGATCCCGCTGTTGGGTTTTAAATTTTTCTGCAGCAAATAAGTAAAAGCGATGAGCTGTAAAAGTCTTCCTGTGCTTTTTTTCATCGATGCATTGGGAGACTTCGTAGACGAAGTTTTCATAGGTCCAGCATGGTACGAAGCGCACGCATGCCCACACTGACGCCTGGAAACTAGCTTGCAAGCTAACTCGCCAGGCCAGTGCAGAGCCACACCATCGCGGCTATCGAGAGCACTAAGCGAAGCCGAAAAACCACCTCTGTCATGTCAGACGCGTCGGTGTAGTAGCGCGTCGCTGGCGACTGACCATCCGTGCACGTGGGCGGTTTCACGCTGCCAGGCATTACACACGATCATGATGCAGGACGCTTCAACAGCTAATAGAGAGTTCTAGAATAGGAAATGCACGTTTGCGTATAGTAAATGCAAGCATTCCTCAAGACATTATGGTTTAAGTTACATCATTCAACGTACGCAGAGATGTATCCGGTGATAGAGGCGCCATCCCGCTTGAATAAAGAGAACGGTTTCTGTAACAAACTGGCGCTCGTTAGGCCTAGGAGCTACCGAATCATCCAACGAACTAAAAAACAGGCCAAATTTATCCTCCATCGAATTTGTTATAGGTAAGATAAGACGAATCGAAAGCCCCGTACCCAGTTTATAGGGAGTTCACGAGCCGAAAAACACAGTAACACCGACGAGCTCACTTGAAAGCGAGAGGCACCGCTTCAGAGCGCGCCACCATGTTGGCTGTCCTCGATTATCTGATGCTACGTGTTTGACGTCGCCGTCCGGTGTCTTCGACCCTTTTCGCTGCATCCGAAACACCACATTCGCTTCCAGCGTTTCAATCAATCAGGTGCCCTAGCAAAAATTCTGATAGAGATTTCTACAGGTCCTATAGGAAATTCTGTGGGTCCCGTAGGAATCTCTATAGGTCTTATAGGTGGTTCTACAGGTCTAATACCTCTCTCAATTTCACCCATAGATATTCTATTGCCCTCAGGAGCATGTGTATTAGGTCCCATAAGGTTTTTATCAGACTGAATGAAGTTTTATTGGCCAATAACTCTAAGTGTACAGGTGTATTTGGCAGAATTTAGTACATATATTTGACATTTTTAAATATATTTGTCTGTAGTTTTGCAGTGTTTGTAGAGCTGGTTTTAAAAGTCCTGATTGATAAAATCCCGAAAGTCCTCATTCTTGCCATTTTTACAATTTCTGCACAAAAAATTCACTGTTACTCAGTGAACTTGCATGTCAATTTTGATGCATGATATAAAAAGATTATGACACCATGCACTTTTCATATCTGATGGTAATTAAAAGTTTCCCAAGAAAATACACGAAACTTCTTTCGAACGAGCGCATGTTGTATAAACTGTGGTCCAACTGTTTTACTAGTATTGCATGAGTAAATACCAGCATATTACAGTAGCTGCGCACATGCTGAGCACCTTAACATTTGGAAATACAGCCATACCTTTGGAAAGAATAGTGATAATTGGTGCAAATGTGCGAGTGCACAAATAGCTCAATGCAAGTTTACAAACCTCTACACAGCCTGAACAATACAATGAGAAGCATAGCATCAACTTACATGCAGAGAAATAGAAGCAAGCACTCCATTTCAGAGCATGTCATTCTGCAAGAGGTTTCAGTACTTTTACGAATGCTGGTGACAAGCACCTTATCGGAGGTTAGCTGCTTCATTTTTTACGCGTTGGCAGTGTTGCCACAGATTTTGAAAATAGTAAAATCCAGCCAGGCTCTGTCAAAACGAAAATACACTTGAAAACAAATATCTGCGACATCAGCAGAAGCTACCAGTGCAAATCACTAGCTTTTAGACTTCTGCGATTACCTAACCAGTGTGTGAAGACAGCACACTTGTGGATGATGTCGCCTTGTGCCCGTAGCTTCTAGAAAGTGCCTCAGGAAGTTGTTGCTGAGTGCAATATATTAAAAAATCTCATATTCGCAGCCAGAAAGCATCACACTTCGAAGCAAAAAGGGCATGCCTCTAGTGGGCTGATACACAATCAAACCTCTCATTAAACATTAAGTGCTAATATGCATTGCAAACACATGAAAGATGCCTGAACCAAACCTTTTGTCGGTTCTATGAACAATTTTGAAAAGAAATACTGCAGTCTTCAAATGGTACATGCCTGTGTAAGTCTACATTTGACTGTGTAGTTTCACATTGGTTTACCGCGCATTACGTTAAAATCTACTTGTGATTATCAGCAACATTATTAACAGCAAAGAGAAACTGAATGTGCACACTTTTTGTTTGGTTTCACCTTTAGAGAAACAACCTGTGCAAAAAGCTTTTATACCATTTTGAACTCAAGCATACGACAGAAGATTAGGAATCGAATTTTCTCTCTCCAAAGTAAGATAGATGCACAAATATGCGCACATTGACTTCTTTGGCTGTTCTGTAACAAAACGTACCACTCAGACTATTGCACATCTAGCATTTAAGATTCCGATGTTCATAACATGTGCACCGATTCTCCAAGTGTTAGTCTTTCTCGTAGAGGTTGGGTATTGTTGACCCAAATTTAGTGCTTCCTTTTTCCATTAATAAACAAAGGTGAAAAATTTCACTAAGGCACACAAGGTCGTGCGGCCCCGTCTTTTTAACACTAACAGTAAGGTGTGATTCACGCAGAATACCAGCACAAACCAACGCTTGAAATTGCAAAATGATGCGACAGTCCCCTGCACTGAAAGTTCTGGTAATCAGGAAGAAAGTGCCTGACGAACTAATGAAAACTGAATTGCATATCTTGAAAGGCCTTGTGTACTGTGCAGAGTGGCAGAGTGAAATGTTTGTCGATTAATAATTACCCAGTGATATTCAGATTGGCTGTTTCACATACCAGCCTCTCTGCAATCATTTGCCTTTTATGCAAATCTAAATTTCTGCAAGGTTTGCCTGTTCCTAGTAATAAAGTTCTCTTATTAGTTTTCTTTCTTTGTGTTCCCAGAAATGCGGTTGCCTGTGGTGAAAAACAATGCTAGTGTTCATAGTTTCAATTTCTGAAGAAGCACATAGTGCTCTAGAATTTGCAAAGGAACACATTTCCTTCCAGCAACTAATTTTACGAGGGCACATTTCCATCTTCGAAAATGAAATAGGAATGTGAATGTGAAGTTTTGAAACGCTTTTAGACAAATGTAGTAGCTGATGGACACTGTACGTCCTTGCACCACAGCCATTGAGAGTCTCTGTGAGTGCTATAAACTCTGGCAAAACAATCTGACGATCTCAAAATGTCATATTTAGTTATGCGGTCTTTCAGAAGAATGTAAATTCCTTCCACAAGAAAACTGATCTGCTTCAGGTATCGCTCTGGAAAAATACCATCAAGACATTCTAAGGAATTCTGCAAGACCCACCATTTCCATTCGCTAGCTTTCCATACTCCAAAGTCAGTAGTCTTTCGATACTCCAAACTGCGAGGCAAGCAAGTAAACCAATTTCAAGACTGAAAACGGCGCGAAAAACAGGACAACATAGAGAAAAGCAACACACAGCACCGAACTTACAACTGAGTGTATTTCATGCGAGAGCGCAATAAATACAAGAAGTACACAGACAACTAAATGAACACTGATATAAGACTGATACAATTGCAGGTCAATATCTAAAAAGGCTATCTCTTCTCGATAAGCGAACAGACGGCAAACTCAAGCACTCGTCACTTCTCGTGTGGATGACGAAAGCCTCGTATAGTTCTCGTATTTGTTTGCTTCCGTACGTGCGCAACACTTTGCTTTTGTTGAACTGGGGAGTGCATTTGCATGTTCTCACATGCTTGGCGAGTGTGATCCCTCTGCCTACACTGACATCATTAGCGTTCTCTCTTAATCTGTCATTTAAGCAGCGACCAGTCTGGCCAACATAAGTGGCACCGCATGACAGAGGGATTTCATAGACCACCTTGCTTTGGCAGTCAACATATTGCGTCACGTGCTTAGTGCTGCTGGACCCTAGCTTTTCCTCTTCCCCGTTTACTTTCCTGCACAACCTGCGCAAATTGTTGGGTACCAAAAAAACTACACGCACACCGCCTCTGTCCAGCAATCTTTTTCAGCTGATGGCTGACGCCATGGACATAAGAGATGGCCGCTGTCTTGACCAAACTTCGCTCAGGCTGCTTGGAGTCGGCCGGTCTACGCAGTTCATTCAAAATATGGTGGGCAATGCTGTTGGTGATGGTCTTCGGATAACCGGCAGCACTCAGAATTTGAGCTTGCGCCTCTACACTTTCGAAAATGCGGTGGTGACAGGACCTGTTGAGGGCATTCCTGAGAGTACTCACAGCTATTCCACGCTTCAACACTTTGGAGTGCGCCGAAGAATAGGGTACAAATCCCTTCTGCGAACGTGGAGCGTACTTCCAACAAAGGTGCCTGTCTTCCAAAATGAGCCTTGTATCGAGGAACTGCCGCTCGTTCCCCTCAGGTACTTCTTTGGTGACTTCAAAGTCACCCAAGATGCTTGTAAACAGGGTATGAAGGTCCTCAGCTTCCCTCGAGAAGCCGCCACTTGAATGTCTGGAGATTATCAAGTAGTTGCCAATGAACCGAAAAACCCGCTCGACATTTCTGTCACGAAGGGCCTCGTTCAATCTTCTGTCAGCTCGTGCAAGCAAAAGGTAACTTCCCCAGTAGCACAAATGGGGCTCTGAACTGCGGGCCCTTGTGGGCCCGGCACGGGCTGCCCATAGGGGCCCGACGTGGGATATGTGCGGGATTTGCAACTCGGCATCGGGGGGGATCCTCAAGGGCTGCCCAGTGGGCTTACTGCATAGCCCCACAAGGCTCCGCGCTGGATGCCCTTGGGCAGGCCCGTGCCGGGCCGCCGTGGGTTAGCCCGTGCCGGGCCTACGTGGGCTGGCCCGTGACGGGCCTCCGTGGGCTAGCCCGTACTGGGCCCCTGTGGTCTAGCCGTTCTGGTCCCAGTAGGCTTCTTAGGTGACAACTTGCAGGAAGTCAACAAAGGTAACCCATATAGAACCAATAGCTATATGCCTTTGGGCCCACCGACCCAATTAGACTTAAGGCCCACCTTGACAACCCAGAGAGGCTTTCTTCACTTCATTAGTATTTTTTGTGTACATGTTACTACTGAAAGTACAATGCAAGTAAGAATTCTTCTTATTTATTTATTTGTTTTTGCAAGACATTTTGGGCATTCTTGCATACAAGCCCCAATTACTGGGGTGAAGGGTCCTCCCCCTTCATCCGAACATTCCGACCGCCATCCCAGTCTCTCGCCCCCAGCACAAACGCAGCCACTCTGTTGTTGCTTTCCATGGTGGCTGTTGGGATTCTGCGCTGCATAGCAGATGTAAAAGTACACAAATAAACACACATCAAATTGATATTCAGTATGGTGGATAAAAATCACTTTCCAAAGTATTACAGTCACATCTTACAGGAAATGCTTCATAGCCGTATGCAATGCTACAATGCGCAATGCTTGAAATATCAGCAAATTTCGTTTGCTGTTAATATCCGTAACCATAATAAACATGAATATCCATAATAAGAATAACCAAAAGGTGCATGAGCCATTAAAGGAATATAGACACCTAAATTTATTGCTTGTTTTCTTCTGTCAAATGATGCACTAGATAATAAAATACATGGATTACCAGGTAGTACTCGCCTACAACAGTGCTAAATAATTTATAATCGAATTTCTTCTCTCATGCTGTTTTGGTTTCATCGACCGAATGCCGACTGTCGTCAAGTTGATGTTTTGGTCGCATGATGCAACTAGAAAAACTAATACAATCGCTGATGTGTAGCTTTAATTGACTACGACATTTATTCCAGCCTCTTCCAAGACCTGGAATGACAAAAAATGACCTGTCAGCAATAGTATAACCGACTTTTTATGCATCGTGAATTAAACACCAACTACACGTCACAATCATCGTTCGACTGATGAAACCGAAACAGCGTCAAGAAGAAATTAAATTGCAGAAACACTGTACATTGCACTAGTTGGTGTTGATGTATAGTGGTGGTTCAAAAGCGCAAACACACACGGACCATGTAAGAGACGAGACACACAAACCAGCACTGATCTTACAACTGATTTTTTTATTAGGAAGAAGCACGCCATATATATACACACGGAAAAACAGCGCACATGTGCGAAGTCAAGACTCCTAGTGCTGGTAAAAGGAAAAACTGCTTTAAAAGCACGTGAATATCTGCAGAAGCACTACCCACTAAGTAGCATATTGATTTCTCGAAGCGATAATGTAACAGATGGCATACTCACGCACCCATTTCTTTTTCTGATAATATGAAACGCCTCAGCTACTTCTCTAGTGCGCTGGTCAGAATGAGCGAACAAGACATCAGTATTGTCACAAAAATGGCGTACATTTGTACGTGAAACAATGCTTAGCTAGGTTAGTTTCTTTCCTAAAGATTTAGCGTGCTCCATGAGCCGCACGTAAAAGCAGTAGCCAATTTGACCTATGTAGGTAAGGCCACAGGACTGAGGGATTTGATACGCTTCGCGTCTTACAGGAAACATATCTATTTTCATGATTTATGTTGCAAGCATTTCTTCTGCGCCCTTCATGCTTTCTTTGAACTGCCGCCCCACTCTCTAGCTTGTTAGGTGCAGGGAACAGAACCTTTACCCCATGCTTGCTTCCCACTCTTTAATCCGGTGCGATAGCGTGTGGACATATGGCATAACCCACTACCTTTCTTCTCCCTTCTTCCCAACCTTTTTCCAGCCCCGAGGTACTTGCAGACGATTTCAGCTCATGGAGGACTTTGTCTGCACTCGAAATGAGAACTGAGTCCCAGAAACCAGCTTCCCTACATCTGTCTATTTGGGCTAAGAGACTAGGCATCATTTTATGATAAGATTTCCTTACTGCCATGCCTAAGCATGCCGTTACGATGCCACTTCTTGCAAGCTTTGAATGAAAGGACCTGTAATTCAAAAGGGACTTTTCACTTCTAGGGGAATACTGCCAACATACATGGTTGGGTTCGCAAGAGAATTTTAAATCAAGGAATTGCAAGACTCTGTCTTGAGGGACTTCATGTGTGAACCTCAGCCCCGACCAATTACTTGCAAAACAATGAACATTTGACACAAATTCGGGATTGACGGACCTAGCCAGCACCAGGTAATCATCCACATAACAGAAAATGCATATGCAATAACCGGCTAGATCAGTCTTAACTTTCATATAAACCCTGCTTAGATAAATGTTACTGAGAATGGGAGTTACCTTGGCACCTATGCACACACCTGATTTGTGCATATAAAGACGACCATCCCACTCAACGTGTTACTCAGGTAGTAAGATAACTGTTAAAGAAAGGATCCTGTTGTGAATCCACACTCATTTTGTAAAACGCATTCATCGTTCTCATCCGTAATACAATGCTGAACATACTGGATTAGTTCAAAGTGTGGAAGAGAATAAAACAAATCAACCACATCTACGCTAAAACCATCACATAGTGCCCGGCTCTCATTTCGGAGGAAATCCGCTACTGCCTCAGAATTAGGTACGAGAAACGGATCCTTTACGTGAAGTGACGACAAATGTTTGCGAAGATAAGTAGACACAAACAACTGCCAAGAATTGTGCTCAGATACGCTTGCCCGGAAAGGAACTTTAGGCTTGTGCATCTTAGCACTAAAGAAAATTTCTAGCACCGATTGTTCAGCTTCCTTCACTTCCTTTGCTATACCTTCATACTTAAAACTTCCGAAGTAAAGTCATCGCCTTCTCTGAACATCGGTGTTAGAAATTTTCTTTAGTGTTAAGACGCACAAGCCTAACGTTCCTTTCCGCGCAATCGTCTCTGAGCACAATTCTTGGCAATTGGTTGTGTCTACCTATCTTTGCAAACATTTGTCGTCACTTCGCGTAAAGGATCCGTTTCTCGCACCTAATTCTTAGGCAGTAGCTGATTTCCGCCGAAATGAGAGCCTGGCACTATGTGATGGTTTAAGCATAGACGTGGTTGATTTGTTTTATTCTCATCCACACTTTGAACTAAGCCAGTATGTTCAGCATTGTATTACGGATGAGAGCGATGAATGCGTATTCCAAAATGAGTGTGGAATCACAACAGGATCCTTTCTTTAACTGTTATCTTACTACCTGAGTAACACGTTTGTTGAGTGGGATGGTCGTCTTTATATGCAAAAATCGTGTGTGTGCATAGGTGCCAAGGTAGCTCCCATTCTCAGTAATATTTATCTAAGCAGGGTTGATATGAAAGTTAAGACTGATCTAGCCGGTTATTGCATATGCATTTTCTGTTATGTGGATGATTACCTGGTGCTGGCTAGGTCCGTGAATCCGGAATTTGTGTCAAATGTTCATTGTTTTGCACGTAATTGGTCGGGGCTGAGGTTCACACATGAAGTCCCTCAAGAAAGAGTCTTGCAATTCCTTGATTTAAAATTCTCTTGCGAACCCAACCATGTCTGTTGGCAGCATTCCCTTAGTAGTGAAAAGCGCCTTTTGAATTACAGGCCCTTTCATTAAAAGCTTGTATAAAGTGGCATCGTTAAGGGATGCTTAGGCATGACAGTAAAGAAATCTTATAATAAAATGATGCCCAGTCTCTTAGCCCAAACAGACAGATGTAGGGAAGCTGGTTTCCGGGACTCAGTTCTCGTTTCGAGTGCAGACAAAGTCCTCCATGAGCTGAAATCGACTGCAAGTACCTCGGGGCTGGAAAAGGGTTCGGAAGAAGGGAGAAGAAAGGTGGTGGTTATGCCATATGTCCACACGCTGTCGCACCGGATTAAAAAGAGTGGGGAGCAAGCATAGGGTAAAGGTTCTGTACCCTGCACCTAACAAGCTCGAAAGAGTGGGGGCGGCAGTTATAAGAAAGCATGAAGGGCGCAGAAGAAATGCTTGCAACATAAATCATGAAAATCGATATGTTCCCTGTAGCACTGGCGTAGTGTATCAAATCCCTGTCCTGTGGCCTTACTTAAATAGGCCAGATTGGGCAATGCGTTAACGTACGGCTCATGGAGCACGCTAATTCTTTAAGAAAGAAACTAACCTAGATAAGCATTGTTTCACGTGCAAATGTACGCCATTTTTTGACGATACTGATGTCTTGTTCGCTCATTCTGACCAGCGCACTAGAGAAGTAGCTGAGGCGTTTCATATTATCAGAAAAAGTAATGGGTGCGTGAGTACGCCATCTGTTACATTATCGCTTCGAGAAATCAATATGCTACATAGTGGGTAGCGGTTATGCAAATACACACATGCTTTTAAAGCGGGTTTTACCTTCTACTAGCACTAGGAGTCTTGTTGACATCGCACATGTGCGCTGTTTTTCTGTGTGTATATATATATATCACGTGCTTCTTCCTAATACAAAAATCAGTTGTAAGATCAGTGCTGGTTTGTGTGTCCCGTCTCTTGGTCCGTGTGTGTTTGCACTTTTGAACCACCTCTAAGAAATTAAATAATAAATTATTTAGTGGTCGTACATGTATAGAATGTCTAACGCATGGTTTGAAAGAAGAAAACGCACAAGCAAACATTTGGTACCTATAGTCCTTTAAATTTGGATGGCTACTCAGTAATTGATAACGGAAGTGCTGAAAACCACACCACGTAGATTGAAAGTAGCTTTTTCCTGCAATTAGATGGTGTGTTCACAAATTGTCTATAATCTTCAGAAAATTCACATGTACTCACCAAAAATTTCGCTGTACAGCCGTGGGTTCTTAAATGCTTCTTTTTCACCCTGCCCCTTCAATGTGTACATAAGGGCCACAGGAGTCTTCACTAGTCTTCATAATAAGTTTTTTAGCCTCATCAGCTGGCTCACTCCCAATGAGTGCTAGCTTTTTGATCTGAAATAGAATATATAGATTATACAAAGTGAACTATGCCATGAAAAGCATACATTGAACCATTCATAAAACACCCTCTTCAAGGAACCATGTGCAAGTCAACAAAAAATCAGAAGGATGTAGAACAGGATAATAGAGAGGACTCAAAGAGACCTATGATCACAGTGGTGTGACTCAGCTTAATGATAACAGAATTCTCTGTTGTCTTCTAAACGCCCATCTTTGCATCATCATATTAACTTCCTTTTATGCACGACTCAACGGCATACGCTTCCCGAACAATAAGATAAGGGGGAAAAAGTGAAGCCATTACTTTAAGGCCACCTTGAACCATGACAAAATTGTAGTCTGGAGCTAAATGAGTGATGTAAGAAGATAACCGTCAGCTGCCACTATGAACAGCAAGGCTAATGCTTGTGCTAATTTCCTGTAGTAGGCTAGATATTATATACAGCTAATCCTCTTTCAAATACACTTGTACAAAATGAAGCTTTCAGGTCTACAAATCCAAATGCAACATGAGGCATTTTCGAAGTCCCAACTTAATCTGAAGTAGACTCACCATATCTAGAGGGCTCAAATTAAACTACAGCTGAACAAAACACTATGCATCAAAATTATATTAAAAGGAATGAATACGTTGCCAGTAGCTCATAGGCACAATTGAAAGAAATGCCATATACCCAGTCGAAAAAAACACCAGCCCATTTCTGGTGTTTTCACCAAACTGGCTTTTTTAGACACGGGTTCTGGTGTGACCGCGTCTGGTGTTCCGACCAGACCAGGATTTTCAGACACGGGTCCTGATGTGGCGTAGTGTGGTGTGCTTTAGAGTGTTGTGGCCTGGTTTTCTATGCTGTGACCCGGTTGTCTGATACCGGCTCTGGTGTTGTTTTGTTTGGTGTTTCCTGGTGTGGTCGATGTACTATTCGATTTGGTGTGGTTGGTATACCGTAGAATGTCTTGATTGAGATGCTGTGAGTTTGGACATACTATCGTGAGAAAAATTAAGAGATCCCAGCGAATGCATGCCAAATGATGTAAAACGGCAAGCACTCCTGATTTCGAGTCAGGTGCACTAACATCCATCAATCTCGCTGCGCCGGCCTTGATGGCACGAGCATTTCATCACATGGCACCTGCACGCAGTTAGGCATAGTGTGGCACACATTCGCAGCGTCATAATTTTTCACATGATTGTACACTGGAGCATGCACATAACCACATCATTTCTGTTCTCGCCGAAGACGAAGAGCAAGCACGTACCGTAAACAAAGAAAAAATGCTCACATTTGCACAAAAGCATCCTTAGCTTCATTGGTAGACAAAATTGGCAGTATAGTCAAGATGTAGGCCCCTAGCATCATAGCGTGCATCTTTTCTGACAAAGTCGAATAGGTTGAATTTCCCTGATAGCAGCTTGACTCCAGCTGTGTAGCCACAATGCCTGAAGAACAACAGAACAAAATCACGAATTTGTGTGAAATACACTATAATAATCCCAGTGCAAAGACAACCAGCAAATACTGCTATTAAATTTAGCTCAGTGGTGCAAACATACAGTACACATTCAATACGACTTGCAATGCCTCTGCAGTAAATCAACTGTCTTCTGCTTTATAGTAAATCAATGCTGCTCACATAAAGCACCCCACTTGCATTAATTTGCTTGAAATCAGTGTCTGGATGAGCAAGTATTTCACACTTTCATTCACACAGTACAACGATGAACACGGACAAGGGGGAAGACACCGAAAAACACTTTGAGGTGCCTCCTCCCTTGCCCCTGTTCATCACCACGCTGTGTGAATGAAAATGTGAATTATTGCGTTGTGTTTTTCTTTTGTATTCATAGCTAAGTGCATATATTTACAACACAGTAGGGTACGCCTGCATCATAATCTGAATTCCTATCATAATTTGGCATTGAAGCTGATATTGAGCATGACAGTCCTAACACAGTCGGGCTTTCTGAGACAACCAACAGCACTGTAGCATCTCCGGTAATTTGATTCATTACCAGGCTCAGAGATACTAATACTTTGTAGCCTAGAGAAATAAATTGACACGGAAATTCTACTGCTGCAGAAAACAAAAATAAGAGAAATTAAGGAATTACAGAAATGATTCAAGATGCCCATAAAGATGGGCACAAAAAGGAGATAAGATGTAGTTCGACTAAAAAAAATATCTGATGCGAGTATATTTCTGGGTGACAAAATCCATGTATTCAGACTTTTTATGCGCACAGGGTGCAGAACTGTAAAGCACTGCATGGCTGGCTGCTTCTATTTAAAAGACCATTCCTCTTCATTTCTTCCAAAAAAGTGGCAGCAAAGCATAAAAAGCCGACTGCTGAAATTTATTTTCAGCTGAATGCCACATACAAAATAACAAGGGCGGAATGTTAATGATTTGAAAGGAAACCTTAAACAAGATGCGATGAACTCTGGCACTGGTAAAACCCCAACAGATGTGCAAAAAAAGCTGCCAGATTATTTTTCCTGCTGAATGTATTAAAACCAAAGCTGCCTGAGCGCACATGAGTTTTGTTTAGGTATAGCTTGCTATACACATCCTGAGCCTCTGGTGCAGTTGACTGCAGAGTACCTGCAGACACTTGCACACATACAAAACCCACTAGATTCTGCGTACTGTGCATTGCCCACTATAGTGCCTAGCACGCCCTGTCTTCCAGTGAGATGCACTTCTTTTGGTGCATCCAGGCATTAGGGTTCCAGTTATAAAAAATGACCGAGTTGATTATGAGTTAAGTGAATAAGCTTAACAAGTTGACTGGTTCTAAGCAGGCAGATCACTTGCAAGAGCCACTTCTCACAGCAAGGCAGAAAACAATAATGGCTTCAGGACACTGTAGTGCAAGGCTCCAAATTAGTTTCCACAAAGTGGTGTTCGTTAAGCTTCGCTGACATTGTATGGCAGACCGGCGCCTTTTCCAAAGTAGCAATGTTTGCTGCCACACATATACGTAACTCACAAGTCGCATGATTCCTCCCAACATGTATGCAACAAAGTATTCAAACCGCTTCGAGCCATCTCTACAGGCCCCACTGGGCCGTCCGTGCTAAGTGTGAAAAAAAGTGTCTAAGATATGCTTTGTTATATTCAATGCTACAAACTATTTTTACAAAGCATGCAGCAAAGCTAGCGAAAGAGTGCTCAAGCACACCTATGCTTGAGTAAAAAGTAGCCAAAATATTTTTACATGTAAACTGAAGTAGCCGAAGTTAGAACGTGACTTGTAAAACTGTATGCATAACAGCTAGACAAGAGGGCAGAGAAGGTAAGGGCAAACAGGGGCTCATTATGGGCTACATGATAAACTCTAACAGTCACTTCCATCATGGAATCTGACAGTTAAACAATAGGCCAGCTAGCATTCAAGTAAAGCTTATTTTCACGTAAAATGCTTTCAGTGAAAGCTACAAGTTATAACATACAAATTTTCGTTGTTAAGTAGAGGCAACCCGAGGATTCATGGACGATGGCAAATATGGCGGCACCCACGAATGCCTATACTGAATCAGCATCACTTAGGCCTCAGTACCTAAAATCCAAGCTTCAGGGCAAATGACTGCTAAGTACCATCCGTCTTCTGTTTCCATAGCATCAGAAGTACATATTCACTAAAAGTTGTGCATTATGAGTAATTTCACTGATTATGCACTGCCGCACTGCACATACAGCCTAGGCTTTTAAGCTGCTTTTATTCTCACACGAGCTAACTGAACCCATTAATTAACCTCCTGTAAATAAACTTTCACATGAAGACAACATCTACAATTATTTGATCTCGTCTTGTATGTTTGGCATTATCCTTTGTTTGGCGCTTTCATATTATAAACCACTAACAAACCTGAGTCGTAATTCTCACATACACTGATGGAGTGAGTATATGCCCCTGAGATAAATCCAGCTACAGCTAGCAATTACCTCTCATTGCATCCATTTATCACACTCCAGCGCACAAAAATACACGAAGAGGATAGACACCACGGACACCGGACATATTTTTTGTGCGCTGGAATGATGTCTCATAATTCTTCCCAGAACCGACTATCCCAGCCCTCTATGCTTAGCCTTGTGGAGAACCTTTTCCTTGCCTTCCGCTGTCACCTCCTGAACACTTGCCACTGGAACTGCATAGTACAACTGCTTCTGTTGACCAGATGGGAATGGCAGTTCTCTTGTGAAATACTGCATCCTTTGGGATTCCCTTCACGGTGTCATACATTGCCTTCTCTACCTTGAATTCAGATACACCTAAAGGAAAAAGAACACGCATATAAAAATTCTTAGCCATATTTGCAGCCAGGAATATAATAATTGTATTTGTACGCTTCACAGCAACAACAGCATTGTGCTTTAATGCCTGTTGAAGCAAGAAATCATTCGTTTATTACCAACACAAGACTTCCACCTTGACGTTGATGGTGTCATGCAATAGTGGTGAGTTCTGATAGCAGTGTGAAGTACAAAAGGCAACTGCTTGCTTCGAATTTTAGAACATGCAACTTTAACTGCACAATTATTGAAAATAATTGACTTCATCCTTGAAAATCGCAGATTAGTATGTGTGGTAGCAAATACTGAAAATAAAAATAGTGGGAGCACTGCCAGTGTTTAAATAAACACGAGTGACTGGTTTGGTTTATGGTTTGGTTTATATGGGTTTAACGTCCCAAAGCGACTCAGGCTATGAGAGACACCGTTATGAAGGGCTCCAGAAGTTGCGACCACCTGGGGTTCTTTAGAGTGCTCTGACACCGCACAGTATACAGGCCTCAAGAATTTCGCCTTCATCGGAATTTGACCGCCGCGGCCGGGATTGAATTCGCGTCTTTCGGGCCAGCAGCCGAGTGCCATAACCACTCAGCCACCGCGGCGGCTTTGCAATGACTGGTAAGAGCAATTTTCTAATTGCAGTTCTTGCCAATGCCTTTGTCAAGCAAGGCCGGTTGACCTGCAGTAAACCTAATGTGTCCTTTACATGCTGCCTAGTTAGCAAAGTTCTTGTAGTCAAAATTGAACGTAACATTACTTATTTTTTCAGCTAGAAGCGCATGAGCTATTGATATAGTCCAAGGCAAAAAACTTAGTGCCTTAGAATAGTGTTCAACGAGGGGCCCACAGGCAGACTCTTGACTTGCCACTGTTTCCTTATACAAAGTAATACAGGAGTGCATGGCCTGTGGTGTTCATGCTAAGAAATACAAAATATAAATAGAAACAAAACTGAAGTGCAAAGAAAAATTAGAGACAAGTTCTGTCATTACACCTTATGTGACACTAGAGAGTACATGCTCATAAAGTAGTAAAATGGTCATTTTGAAATTTTGCACAATCATCAAATTGTGATGTGCACAGTCAGTATGCATTTTCTTCACACAAAAGGTTTCCAGCGGCTCCAGTGCACTTCAGTTTCTTTTTAGTACAGTGCCTTTAAAAGACAGAAATTGGTCAATTGCCACAAAATGGTAAGAACTGTGTATCACCATTTTCATATCTATGCTTCATTACTTTTTAACACAACCTCCAATATGACCCACATGATTTGCTGCAGAAGCAGGATTCCAGTGTGCACCACTCACATTCAATGAAGGACCTGGTTGCCTTTTCCAAGTGTTATACTAATTTTCACAATGAAAGTGCCGTTGAGCGAGTTTGACAGCAAGCAAAAACATGATTTGAACCCAATACCATAAGAAAATTTTAAAGTGGTCCGTAACATTATGCTTAACAAGACAACTTCAGGTGTCAATACTCATCAAAGTTGCCATCAGATCTCAGCTTTGGTGTGCTCATAAAGGGAGTGTGGGATGCTTAGTTATAATGACCAATTGTCACGGCTGGTACATTGTGCTACCTACTTCAATGATGAAGGATGTGGCAAACTATCCTCCAAAATCTGACATCTGGCATAAAGGCTGAATAGCAAAAGCAAATGAAGGACCACTAAGACCTGAAATTATTTCCTACTTGAACAGTTATGCACATCATAAAGAAAGCTGACGAACGGCACGAAGTTATACTGGTATTTTGGCCTCAGACGCTCCCTCATTTGAGTCTCAACATCCTAATTAAAGCAATAAAAAAGACATGACTGTTGAAGGCACCATAAGCTCCTGTAAAGCTCATAAGCAGTGAGAAAAACAAATTCTAACCTTCATAATTATATAAAAGTCAGCCAATGAGGCCACTGTGTCAGTCACCAACTAAGAGACCATGTACAAACTATACACTGTAAATGCACAAACTCTACACGAGAGCAAAGCATGCCCTGCACTTGTGAAACAAATTTGTGTCAATGTAAGATTCTTGGCAACAGTGCTAAAAAGGAAGAGGGCACCTTAATGATGCTGTACAATTTAGAATTCAGCCTTTCAGTAAACTATATTTTGTCTAGTACCATGAGCACCGTCAGACGAGAAGGCAAAGATGAAAGGAAAGCTGCCAGCTCTCATGAGGCCTGCCACAAAAAAGAAACACTGAACAGAAGTGGTGCACAAACAAAAAAGAAGGGATGCACTATGCGATTACAGAACACAAAATAACACAGGAAAACAGGGCCCAACCAATGAATGAAAAGAGAACAACAAAAAGAAGGTAAGCAGTACTGAACACTGCAACCACTGCAAATTGAGAACAGTGAAACAGACAACACCTAAAAAATAAGTTTCAAGGACTATAAAAACATAACTTTGGTCACATATTTTTTAAACGCTGCAATTAACATTAGAATACATGAATCCCCAAGTGGTATTTGCCTACCATTAAATAATTTATAATTCCATTTCCTTCTCTGATGTTGTTTAGGCTTGATCAGCCGAATGATGGCTGTGATGCCTAGTTGGCCTTTAGGTCTGCTGAGGCATGGAAAAGGCTACAATATAAATGTTTATATGCAGTTTTAATTCACTACAACACCTAAAACAGCCTGTTTTAAAAGCTGGAATGACAACAAATGCCATAGCAGCAGATATATTACCAGTTTTTTTGCTTTTGACATGACCTGAAAACCAACTACACGTCGCAGCCATCGTTCGGTTGATAATACTGAAACAACAAGGAGAAAGACATTTATAAATTATTTACCAGTCATAGAGCAAATATCACGGAGTGGTCCATGTACAGGTGCGGAGAGAAGTAAACGGAGCGCGCCGCACAAGAACTGCGTGTCAGCGCCGCCTAGCCAAACCAGACGAAAGCTGGAAATCGCCACGCGCATGTGCAGGCCCGCTTCCGGCGCGACCCTCTCAATGCTCCGCTTGCCTCGCATTCGTCCGGCGTCTGTGTCGTGCTGATGATGATCATGATCAGATGGTCGTGCTCTGTGTAGCTAGCGAACATTTCGGAAAACAAAGACCGCTGTCTTGATAAGGCAAATTGCGCGGGGACGGCTCAACCATTAAGCCGCTTTGTTTGAGACAGCTGGAGGCGTGTTTGCGCCGCAAACAACCCGCGTGTTTCGAACTTTTGCTGCCGCTGGGACTCTGCTGCGTCTCACTTGCAAGCAAACGCGCTCGAAACGCTCGGCATACTACCGCAGATTTGTGTTAATTTTCTACAGTTATCACTGATGATTCGCCTTGTCCCTACCAGGCGCTGACGCAGCACTAGTGCATGCACCCTGCCTGTCTCCCCCGAAACAAACTGCCCCTATACTGGATCCTGCTCTTATCACCACTGAGAAAGTGCGCTGAGTATCGCGCTGTCATGTGCGGAGCAGAGCTCATGGTAATCACTTTGCATGCACCTTCGGATCTTAGGATGACTACAAGCACCCGCTGTCTCACCCACACGAATGCCGCGGCAGCAGTGCGTCACTGTTGCGTGCCCCGCGTGCGAAATTCGGCATATAAGAACCTGTGATCGCCCACTGATCAGAGTATGAGCCACGACAGAACCTGGCAAGTGATCCAAACTCTTCTGTGCGAGCTGTATTACTTCACTGCTACCGGTTACATATAGGCATTGGTCTGTTTGAGAATATAGGTGTGGAAACCCAACAGCTGCATCCAGCACATTTGGAAGCAGTCACTATCCTTGAGACGCTGGATCGCGCTGCAAAAAGCGCCAAGAGCGGCGGTTTCATCTCATTTTAAGCTGACCTCCTAGGCGAGGTTCCAATGCAGGAGCACTGTGGTGCAGTTCAGACACACAGGGCGCATGCTTTGCCGCTCCGTCGGTTCCTCGTAGGAGCAAGCCGAAAATGAACGGTAACTGTACTAAAAGAACCCGAAACTGCGGTGGTGGATCGAGTGTTTTTGAGTTTATTTGGTCTATAGCGAGATGGAAATGAATCCCAGAGGCAACTAAAGTTCGAAGGACGCGCGCTATTTGCGATGGAAACGCGCCTACAGCTGTCACAGATGAAACGACATAATGATAGCGTCGCCCCCGCGGGATTTGTGGCATCAAGGCAGTGGTCTATGCGCTCCGAAATGCCCGCTCGCTACTAAGGGCGCAACCATCCGACCATAATCATCATCATTGTGACGCTGACTACGGCCGAACGCGAGGCGAGCGGAGCAATGAGAGGGTTGCGCTGGTAGGGGGCCTGCATATGCGTGTCGCGATTTTGAGCTTACGTGTGGTTTTGCTAGGCGGCGCTGAAAAGCAGTTCCTTCTTGTGCGGCGCGCTCCGTTTACTTCTGTCCGCGCCTGCACATTAATGTCTAAGGCATTTGAAAAAAGACGCAAGCAAACATCTGGTGTCCATAGTATATGCAGTTTCTTTCAAGTTTTGCTGAACTATGATATCAGGTAGCATGCCGAAAGGCTGAGTCAAACAGGTCACTACAAGCTCCTAATTTCCTGTAAGTGTATTAGAGCAAGTATATTCAATGAACTTGCACAGTGTCATTACCAAGCAAGTGAAATGGCAAAAAAAATCAAAATTTACCAAGAAAATTACAGAGGTAACAATTTATGATGAAAAATCACCTTTTTTTCATTTAGCACTTTTAGCTTTTTTGTGCACAGGCTATAATTCAACAGACCTTGAAGTAGTTTGCAGTAGACGGTGCTTATTTTCCACTCAGATCTAGAGGCAGTAAAAATATTGCAACTACGGTGAAAAGTTCATTTAACAGTACCTCTTGCTGGACTAGTTGGTGTAACATTGTGTAAGAAAACTAAACACAGCGCTAAGGTTTACATAAACAACACAGAAATAACAGACAGGACGGGCGCTGTCCTGTCTGTTCTTTCTGTGTGGTCTGTGTAAAAATTAGCGCTGTTTTTACTTTCGTTATAGAGTGAGAGGCCATAGAAGAGAAGCTGTCAAGACCAATTAATGTTTCTCATCTTTGAGGTGCATTCATAGCTGCACTATATAACACCATTCATATTCTTTTCATCAAGTGAAATAAGACGTATTTGCTGGACCAGTCCCTGAGGAGTGCCATGTGACACCGGCTTTACTGCAGAAGCTTGACATGGTTATCCTTCTACTATGATTGTCTATGAGGAGTGCCAAGGGAGATGGATACTAGAGGAAAAAAAGAATAAAAGCATTGCTCTCATGCTGTAATATCACCTTAGAATGCTGCCCTGTAGCCCATTACTTCATATTGGCATTTTTTAAAGCCTGGCTGCATTGAAGGGGGTCTCTAGTGACTCGAGAACAGGTGGGGAGGGAACTAGAGAGGGAGAGAGAAAGCGGCTGTGCTGAGGCTATGCCAGTGTGCTCGTTGTTGCTGTGTAGCCTTGGAGCTGAGCGGCCAGCTCTGGCCTCAATCATGGTATGAGGGTGCGGGCTTCCCTTTTTCTTCCACCCTTTGTGTTGTGCTGTCAACGTAAGAAAACGTGTTAATGATTCTTGCTAAAAATCACCACGAAATTTTAGAAATGACAGTAGAAAAGTTCCAACAACCACTAACAAGAAAAAGAAAATTGGTTGCTTGCTTCGGATTCATACGCTCCCTACATTCTAGTACAGGGAGTCTCAGATTCCTCGCTAGTTTTTTAAGGGTTCCGAGGCCAGCCGAGACCCCCTGTATTTAACCACTGCTTCTTTCTGAGCATGAAACTGGCGCTATCTGATGATGACCTATTGAGAAGAGACACGTTATTTTGAATAGGGGAATGCCAATACATGCCATCAACGTTCTGGTCCAAAGCAGACGTTGCAACACACTGATCTCAATGCAGAGGTGAAAAAAAAAGATCTGAGAAAACTCGACACATACTTGTGCTCTGCAAAGTACGCTGAACGGGCACAGACAAGAAGAGCCTCAAATCTGGACAGTGGAGACATCTCCGGTGAAGCTCTTTTCAGACCTCTTCACTACTGAAGAGAAGGCACTTCACCTGCATAACATCATAATTTCCAGCTGTGTATTTTGCACCCACAATGCCTGGCACTTCCTGATAATTATTTGTATTGTTGGCATTTCACACAACCACAAGAAAATGTTTAAACACCCAAACTTCAAATACATAACGACACTTGCTCACACTAGTTTTTATGATAAGCTCTGTACTACTGAGGTTATTCAAAACCACTTAATTTGAAAGGGCTACAAAGCGCTCTTTTTCTAGGGATACTTCTTCGTCATCATTTAGCAATAATTTTTATTGACGGCCGCCAGCAACTAAAAGAACTTTACAGCTGCAGGCAACGTTACCAATGTTACAAAAGTAATCGAGCAGGCACCTACCTGATGTGGTATCGCAGTGACGCTTCGCTTCAATTCACTCAGTCGCTTACATGCCTTGACGCGTCACACCCCTCCCACTCTGAGCTTGACAGCTGGTGTAATCGGCTCGTAGGGGTGTGTTCTAACCTTTACACGCCACATCAGATAACTATAAAGACGCACATACGCGTAGCAAATAACAGAACGCTAAACAGACCGAGCGGCGCACGCTATCGGCAGTCCGCAACGGACCGGTAGTGGCGTCAAAAACACGCGTGCAGGCAGTGCACGATCACGTCCCACGTCGAATAATGAACAGGAAGTCGGGCAACTACCTTAACGAAAGCCCAAAACATAGTCACGCGCCTTGCTGGGCGGTATACAATTGCCACATTTACATTTAGGACACCGACGCGTGCCGGCAGCGATCCGGCTGGCGTAACTTAAATGGCGGCCAGGCTGCGGTACTAATGTTGCCAGACTGCACGCTAGACGTCTACAGACGAGTTCGACGGGCACAGTGTTGCCACTTTCTCTCCATCCTCCTCCTCATACACACGCCCCCTCACACACCCTCTCCATCCCCTTTCAGATACCGTATTTCACGCTACGTAAGGCGCGCGCTGTAGCGTGTTCGCCGCTGGGCTTTCAGATGCCGTGGATAATTCTAGCACTCTTCGCGAAGGGTGCGGTCGCTATAGCCGGCACGCTTCCGACGGTCTCTGGGCAGGCGTTGCATAATTCCTGCACGCTTCCGACGGTCTCGGGAACTCCCAATTTAAGCTGCACTGCTCTGGCGCGACCGAAACTTTCGCTCTGCGCGGCCGCTATAGCCGGCATGCACACGAATCCGGCAGGCGTAGCATAATTCCTGCACGCTTCCGACGGTCTCGGGAACTCCCAATTTAAGCTCGACTGCTCTGGCGCGACCGAAACTTTCGCTCTGCGCGGCCGCTATAGCCGGCATGCACACGAATCCGGCAGGCGTTGCATAATTCCTGCAGGCTTCCGACGGTCTCGAGAACTCCCAATTTAAGCTCCACTGCTCTGACGCGACCGAAACTTTCGCTCGCCGCGGCCGCAATAGCCGGCATGCACACGAATCCGGCAAGCGTCGCATAATTCCTGCTCGTTTCCGCCAGTCTCGGGAACTCACAATTTAAGCTCCACTGCTCTGACACGACCGAAACTTTCGCTCTGCGCGGCCGCTATAGCCAGCATGCACACGAATCCGGCAGGCGTTGCATAATTCCTGCACGCTACCGACAGTCTCGGGAACTCCCAATTTAAGCCTGAGCCGGTGAGCCGCTAGGCGGTGTACGCATACTGGTGTGGCTTACTTAGAAAAAACTGATATTTGAGCTAGTTGGTGCACACTTCTGGGAATAACAGCGTTGAGACGAGGGACAAAGAAAGAAGACAACAGGACCGGCGCTCAGAAGCTCAATTCCCAGAACCTCAATTACTACAGCATTTTAACCACTTTTTAAAATGCAGGAAATTTTGTAGGTGCTAGCTTCTTTCGTGGATGGTTATGAAAGATTGCATACATTAGACGAATCGGTGATCTTATAATGTTTTTGTCCGTGCATACCCACTGCGCTCTAACGAGCCTGCAAGGCACTGAGAGTAAAATGATTGTGTTTTACTCGCCTCTGATGTGAGATTGCATAATTGAGACCGGCAAGAAATTGCCACTGTGGCATGAGAGAGAATTCGGGCGGAGCGGGCAGCAGCGCCTCTGCCTAGGCAGCTCTTGGTGGCTCCGAGAGGAGCCGGTAAAAAAAATAGCGACAGCGGGTGCTGTCGCTGAAGTCGGTGTTGCAGAGTCGACTTCAATGGGGAGTGCAGATCGGCGACAGCGGCTGCGTGGCGATGGTTTAGAGCGGGTAGCGCCGTGCAATCGCCTCCATCAGCCGCAGAAACGGGTCCTGGCACTTGGTGCGACCGTTGATGGATGCCACCACTGCCAGGATAGGTGCGACTGCAGCAGGGCCCGGGAGGTCTTCTGCGCGTTCCGCACAAGCTTACGCTTCACCTTCTGCCACGCACTCTCGATCCTCTGAGTGTTGGCCCCTGTGAACGGGTCGACGAAATTGGTGGCGTGGTTGACTGTGTGCCAGTCTAAGTTTAAGGGAGCTCCGTTCCCGTCTTGCAGGCTGGGGATGCAGTTGTAGGCGGCCCATTCGTCGCTGTAAACAGTGGTGCCTGGCTGTATGTTGGCAGTGTTCGAGCCTATGTAGTGAACGGATACTTTCTCTGAACGCCCGCTTTTTATGTTCTCAGGGGTTGGACAAAACAGCGCGTTTTCAACTAATTCCGGAGTGTAAATTTTCTCATTTTCGGTAATATGCCGTGTGATATGTTGAGCACGCAAAAAGAAAAGAAGGAAGTGCAGAAAAAGCAAAAAAAAAATCACGCGAAACAGCACCTGTATTACTCTGTAACTGTAACTGTATCAAGCTGTATCACTCTGTGTCTGCTTTCTCCGAAAACCTCTCAGGTTCTGCAGCACTGAAAGTCTTATCGCACACTACGTTTGCTTTCCACCATTTTAGCTTTGCGAAAAACGTTATACATGTTTGTAAAAGCCTAACAACGGCAAAAGCCTAAGAACGGCATCTGCACACGAAATGAAGAAATATTCTTCTATCAGTGCAGTATTGTTTCAGACCTGTGAGCCTGTCTGTTGCTGTTTTGGTGCTAAACTTTCGGCTCTGAATGCATCACATTTACCACCAGCATCCTGTACAGCACAGCCTGTGGTCAGCAATTTTCCCGACTCGTTATTAACGAGTGTCACATGTGCTGCCAATCTTATTTCCTCTGTTTCGTAGTGGTACTGCTCCAGGTTTCTAGAAGCATACGGGCGGCTGCGCTTGCGGGTAAATGCCGGCATTTTCAGGGGCATCCAAAAAAATCTTAGCGTTGTGCGCTTCCCTTTCCGTTTCTTATGATCGTGCTCAGCACTATAGTCACTATAGTCAAGTCCTGTCTCTTAGGGCGGTCATATATCGAGGCCCGCCCTGAGCTTCGATTAACCAATGGAGGTAGCCAGAGCCGCTCAAGGTTAGGCCCAACTCTGAGCCCAGGGATTAGCGAAGAAGAAAAAGAAACACATAAAGAAACATTCTGAAAACCCTCTCCCCGCAGGAGTTCTCGCCCTTATCGTTTGGTACTTTCCCTTTCCCTTCCCCGCCGCACCTGCCCGTCGCCCCTTGAAGGATGACAAATTCTTAAGCTAATTGGCGGGACCACTAATCCGCTGGCTATTCGCAGGACAGAATGCAGAGGCCCGCGACGCTTCGGCGAAGTCGAGAATACCAGCGAAAGAAAAAGAAGGCCCACGCGGAATGTGAGGTGGTTGGCATATTTGCCCAGACGCACAGCTTGGGCAGCACGGGGATACTGCCGTGGGAATGCTGCCCACGACCAAGCGGCGCCACGTGCTCGTTGTGTGCGAATCGCATGCCTTCTAGTGCGCTTAACAAAGCCGGGATTCTTCGGCCGTCAGTCAAGCGACACACACACACGTGTGTGAGAGAATGGTGAGAAAAGGCTGGGTGAAATTCCTTTCAGCAGGTGGTGTCAGGTGCAGAAGAAGGCAGCAGGAATTCCTTTCTGCATGTGGGGCCAGGTGCCAACCATAACATATATGTATATATAGCTCAGTCTGCGAGTTTTCAGCGTTCATTCGTGTCATCCTGCACCGCTCCTTTTGGCACTAGCATCAGAGCTATATGGCGAGTGCAAGAATCGACCCATCGGTTGGCGAGGGCCA
This sequence comes from Amblyomma americanum, assembly GCF_052857255.1. Classification (NCBI taxonomy): domain Eukaryota; kingdom Metazoa; phylum Arthropoda; class Arachnida; order Ixodida; family Ixodidae; genus Amblyomma; species Amblyomma americanum. Next base: position 546,571,319 of record NC_135497.1, on the reverse strand, counting down.
TCTGGTCATCAGAAGCTTCGAGTCGGAGCAAGCGTTCCTCCGGGAACTGAAGCTGACGCCGGAGTCGACCCTTGCTCGACCATCGAACAACCAGCGAGGCCGGCCTGCGACATCGGAGTTTTGGGGTGTCTGCAAGGACCTTGGTTTTAACCCCAAGAGTCCTAGCTGCGAAGGCGAAGTGGTGACTTTAATAGGAAATCTGCGAAAGGGAAGCGACCCAGCTTCCGCTGCAGCAAGTGCAGAAGGCAGCTATCCCAGCTAAACGGCACCGCCGTTTTGCAAGGCGCACAAGGCGACGGCTCTTTTTTGCATGCAAAGACCGCCTCGGACGCCCCAATGTCAAGTTGGCAACGAGAAAAATAATATGGATAACATATTGTATGGCGAAGGGCCTCACTTCTACCCAGACACGGGAGCTCGTGTTGAAGGATTTCAAGCTGAGGAACGACGCCAGGAGCGACTGGCGGAACTACATCCGAGAAGTTCTCGAGCAAGAGCTCCAAGCGCGGCCCCCCATGGGAGGAGTCGGCCAGGAGGTGCAGATAGACGAGACACTTTTGCGGGGGAAGCGAAAGGCGAACAGAGGTCGGCTCCTGACCGGCGATGCAGTACCCCCGAGGCACCGCAACAATTACGGTGGTGTGGCCGACAAGGGCCCGTGGGTGTTCGGGATGGTGTGGTCACAGACTGGAGAGCTAAGACTTTTCCAAGTGGAGAAAAGGGACGCCGCAACGTTGGGCCCAATCATCGCCGCCAACATCCAGCCATGCACCACTGTCTACAGCGACGAATGGGCCGCCTACAACTGCATCCCCAGCCTGCAAGACGGGAACGGAACTTCCTTAAACTTAGACTGGCACACAGTCAACCACACCACCAATTTCGTCGACCCGCTCACAGGGGCCAACACTCAGAGGATCGAGAGTGCGTGGCAGAAGGTGAAGCGTAAGCTTGTGCGGAACGTGCAGAAGACCTCCCGGGCCCTGCTGCAGTCGCACCTATCCTGGCAGTGGTGGCAATCCATCAACGGTCGTACCAAGTGCCAGGACCCGTTTCTGCGGCTGACGGAGGCGATTGCATGGCGCTACCCGCTCTAAACCATCGCCACGCAGCCGCTGTCGCCGATCTACACTCCCCATTGAAGTCGACTCTGCAACGCCGACTTAAGCGACAGCACCCGCTGTCGCTATTTTTTTTACCGGCTCCTCTCGGAGCCACCAAGAGCTGCCTAGGCAGAGGCGCTGCTGCCCACTCCGCCCGAATTCTCTCACGCCACAGTGGCAATTTCTTGCCGGTCTCAATTATGCAATCTCACATCAGAGGCGAGTAAAAGACAATCATTTTACTCTCAGTGCCTTGCAGGCTCGTTAGAGCGCAGTGGGTATGCACGGACAAAAACATTATAAGATCACCGATTCGTCTAATGTATGCAATCTTTAATAACCATCCACGAAAAAGGTAGCACATACAAAATTTCCTGCATTTTAAAAGTGATTAAAATGCTGTAGTAATTGAGGTTCTGGGAATTGAGCTTCTGAGCGCCGGTCCTGTTGTCTTCTTTCTTTGTCCCTCGTCTCAGCGCTGTTATTCCCAGAAGTGTGCACCAACTAGCTCAAATATCAGTTTTCTTGAAGTAAGCCACACCAGTATGCGTACACCGCCTAGCGGCTCACCGGCTCAGGCTTAAATTGGGAGTTCCCGAGACTGTCGGAAGCGTGCAGGAATTATGCAACGCCTGCCGGATTCGTGTGCATGCCGGCTATAGCGGCCGCGCAGAGCGAAAGTTTCGGTCGCGCCAGAGCAGTGCAGCTTAAATTGGGAGTTCCCGAGACCGTCGGAAGCGTGCAGGAATTATGCAACGCCTACCGGATTCGTGTGCATGCCGGCTATAGCGGCCGCGCAGAGCGAAAGTTTCGGTCGCGCCAGAGCAGTCGAGCTTAAATTGGGAGTTCCCGAGACCGTCGGAAGCGTGCATGAATTATGCAACGCCTGCCGGATTCGTGTGCATGCCGGCTATAGCGGCCGCGCAGAGCGAAAGTTTCGGTCGCGCCAGAGCAGTCGAGCTTAAATTGGGAGTTCCCGATACCGTCGGAAGCGTGCAGGAATTATGCAACGCCTGCCGGATTCGTGTGCATTCCGGCTATAGCGGCCGCGCAGAGCGAAAGTTTCGGTCGCGCCAGAGCAGTGCAGCTTAAATTGGGAGTTCCCGAGACCGTCGGAAGCGTGCAGGAATTATGCAACGCCTGCCCAGAGACCGTCGGAAGCGTGCCGGCTATAGCGACCGCACCCTTCGCGAAGGGTGCTAGAATTATCCACGGCATCTGAAAGCCCAGCGGCGAACACGCTACAGCGCGCGCCTTACGTAGCGTGAAATACGGTATCTGAAAGGGGATGGAGAGGGTGTGGGGGGGCGTATGTATGAGGAGGAGGATGGAGAGAAAGTGGCAACACTGTGCCCGTCGAACTCGTCTGTAGACGTCTAGCGTGCAGTCTGGCAACATTGGTACCGCAGCCTGGCCGCCATTTAAGTTACGCCAGCCGGGTCGCTGCCCGCGTGCCTGCCTTCAGCAAACGCATCTATGCATACACCTCATCGCTCGCGTCGCAACGCATACGCTGTGAACACTGACGGACCAGCAGTTTGATGATTCGATGTGGAATGCACTTTGCTGCCGCGGAAACAACCAGTGACTCACGCACAATGTCGAAGGGAAACAAACAGGACAGAGCTGACAGAGCCTCGTCCCTTCCGCTTCTTCTCGCCTTTGCGCTCGCTCGTTTATTTTCGCGGTCGCAAATTCCACGCACTTTTGCGCTACACTATGGGTCTGACCTGGAAACGAAGACTCTACGCATTCCAGTAACCGCTTTCTTCTCTTGCTTCGTGGCTGCTATGGTTGAAGTCGAACGTGTTGTGGAAACGAAGACTCGACGCATTCCAGTAACCGCTTTCTTCTCTTGCTGCGCGGTTGCTACGGTTGAAGCCGAACGTGTTGTCAATATGAAACGGTTCCATGCTTCTCGGCGTGGTCACTTTTCACAAAGTACGCGAACAGCTGCATTGCTGACACGCGGCGCAAGCTACGATAAGCAGGAAATCCAAACGGAAGTTTGAAGGAACGATTTTGAAATGAGACACAAACAGCACACGAACAGCAGCAGCACGGAACACGGCACGGCGCGGCGTAAGGCCTAGCCGGATATCACTCCGGAATGCACCGAGGGAGAGGAGGGGAGGAGGGTGTTCTGCGTCCTGCCACGTGACCTGGCAGAAGCGCGCTGGATTTGAACGGCGTTGGGAAGCACGCTAGGCGCTGGCGCGTGGCTATTAGCGTGGCTATTAGCGTCATGGTAAGCATATACTGCGATCTGTTACAAAACTGCAGTTAGACTAAGGCGCTCCGCGCCTCCGTGCATCATTGCCGTGCAGTTTTCATGTCAAAAGCAGGCGACAATGTTTCAGCTCCTTGCAGAACAACTTTACAAATTGTTTTCTTAGCTTTTCTCTTTTCTTTCTGGTCTTTTGCCGACCGGATTAACGAGCTTTCACTGCATATTTTTTAGCACGGCACCAAGTTTCTCGTAAACCACATTTCGCCTTATGCTACGAAGATATGATCTGCAGAACAAGTCTGCTTTACTCAACTTCAAAAAAAAAAAGTTAATCTCAAAGGTGCTATTGTAGATTTGAACAAAATGTGTATTACTGCAAAATCACAATAAATCGAACATCAAGGGACCATAAAAAGTTCAAATTATCAAATGACCCCGAACAAAACTGACAAGAACCATTTGTACCAGGGTATAGGTCGGAAGAGGGAACCGCCTCAGTTATTGCTGGCAGCCGGAATTCGTCTACCTATATGCTTTGCCATATTGAAGCGCATATAACTTAAATTACATGCTTAATTGCATATTCTATGCAGAATATATTTAGCTTGAACGCGGGAATGCAAGCTATTTGCCCACATTCGTCTGGCTTCATCAACGTGCTGAGTGGCAGCCCATATACTGAGCATATATATATATATATATATATATATATATATATATATATATATATATATATATATATATATATATATATATATATATATATATATATATATATATATATATATATATATATATGCCCGCACTTCACCCATGCGCCCATGCTCCATCGCTGTGGTACCCATGCCGCCCTTTTACATGTAATGTAGGATATGCAGCCATGTTAATGTAAATGGAACTACATGTCCATAGGTGTCGCCGGGCAACGATCGGTAACATTACGCGTGATGTTTCTGCACTGCAAACTACAGAATAATCGACGCAGGCCTTACGAAGGCTACAGGCTGAAATATACTCCTGCTTCCACACACAGTGTCGTCAGAGTGATGCACGGCAAGCCCTCATCGCGGTTGCCCTAAATTCACCATCGTAAAGCCCAGGTTCACGCACACACATTTTGCCACTGCATAGTCCACACGTAGCCCTTTTCTACCAGATATGTAGGCGGGGAAGGTGTGGGAATGCCTGATATATGCCCATGCGCCGCCCACGTATTTTCTATGCAGTGCCTTTGCACGCTCTAGGCGGGAATATTGTATGTTTGCCCACACGCAGCTAGCCTCCTTGGATCCTTGAGGGTGCTGCAGGGGCCGCCTCTATTGGGTTTGCCCGCACTTATCCACCATGTAACCCAATATTTTATGCACACGAACTGCATCCAGCCCATGCTTAGCCCTTTCATACCCTGGTTAGGATAAAGGTGGGAAAGATGCGGAAATGACAAACGTGCCCACGCCTTGCCCATGCGGGACCAACGTAGGCGTTGCTCAGAGAGCCCAAACTGCATGCCTACAACGCTTCGCCGCTGAGCAGCCCAAATATTAGCCCCTGTATTTTCCACACAGGACACATGTAAGCCGAAGGCGGGAATACTATCTCTCTGCCCACTCAAAACCACCATGGCTCCCTCAAGGCGCTGGGCGGGCAGCCCCAAGACGGGCTGTCCACACTGAACCATGACAGAGCCCTTCACTGTTGCCCGCATGTATCTGTGGTGGCATGCATACAGCCCATACTTAGCCCTTTCATACCCTGTTTAGGATAGAGGCGGGGAAGATGCGGAAATGACAAATGTGCCCACGCCTAGCCCATGCGGGACCAACGTAGGCGTTGCTCAGACAGCCCAAACTGGATGCCTACAACGCTTCGCCGCTGTGCAGCCCAAAGTTTAGCCCTTGTATTTTCCACACAGGACCCACACAAAACCACCGTGGCTCCCTCAAGGCGCTGCACGGGCAGCCCCAAGAGGGGCTGCCCACACTTCGCCATGATAGAGCCCGCACTGTTGCCCGCATGTATCTGTGGTGGGACCCAGGTGGGCTGACCGCTCTTTTTAAGCCCATGCGTAGCTGACGAGGGGCCCATTCAGTCATATAATGAGCAGCCCAAAACTTTTTTGCCAGCACTGCGCCCACGAGGGACCCATGTAGGTTTATTGCCGGCAGCCACCAGCCCGCATTGCCCATGTCGGTCCCGCATGGGCCCGCCACCTTGTGCTACTGGGGTTAGCAAAGGCGCAATGCAGGATCCTAAGCAGACCCTTTTCGCTGGACGTACAGCTCTCCCTCAAACTCAAAGAAGGTAGACCGCAGGTAGAATGACAGCAGGTCGAGAAACTTCTCGGTGCTGACGCCGCAGGAATTTTGATAGGGAATGGCTCCGTCCTCTTCAATGCATTCTCTGACAACATCACACAGGGCGTCGTGTGGCAGTGGTAATACATATCCTTCAGGTCAACCGAAAAAGCACCTATTCCCTTCAGAGACATGCTTCTGTGGAAATCTGTGACTTCACGACTACTTCGAACGAGAAACGGGTTGTTCACATTTAGCATTAATAACGACCGTTGCAAGAATAGTCCGACAGAGTTCTGCCATGTGCAGCGCTCAGAAACTACCACACTGAAGGGGAACTCAGTTTTTGTGCGTTTTTTCGGAAAAGTAAACTGCCAAGCTGAGGCTGTCGCTTTTTCTTAACTGATGCAGCCAGTTTGCACAAGTGAAGCGCGTTGCACCGCTTATCAGCTTCGCCGAGTGACATTTTTTAAAGCACGGACGTTTTCCGCAATGGCCTTGTGCGCCTTTTGGTTGCAGGTGTCCGAGTCCATTAAAGCGAAACCACCCTCTTTGTGAGATAAGACAAGCCGGAGCCCCGCTGCTCGGAGACAAGCAATCGTCTTACCAATGCTGACTTGAGGCTTCTTTTGCTTAGATGCCTTCAGGACGTCAACGCCTTCGCTGATTCAATGGCCAAGCTCCTCTGCATTAACCTTCGCAGTGCTATCCCTCACAAGCGATAGCAGCTCCACTCTGTCAAGTTGAGAGTGTATGCAAAACTTTGGTCCTAGAGTAAGCGCTTTGTTTTACGCTGTAGGAACATGGGGGTTCCCCACGGTGTGGACGGCTTGCTTGGGTGGAGAACTATGAGGCCTCATTGGGATTAAGGCGACCAATTTTCGCCACATGCAGTCAGCGACTTGGGTAGCGGTCTAAAAGGCTTGACAAACGCGTTTCTCGCCTCCCCCCGGAGGTGCTTCTCTAAAGCAAGCGACCTTTACACAGTCCTTGAAGTAGGTAAATTTATTCCAGGCTTCGGAGCGCAAAATCCTGCAGAGCCGGACGGCTTGCTTGGTGGAGCGCGGTAAAGGACCCACCACCCAGCTGAGTTCCCGTGGAGCAATGTCGTTCTTGACTGAATACGCAAACATGCGTACCCGACAGGTCGCAGAAACCAGGAGTGTGATGTAAGTGGACGAATGTTGAAGAACACACTGTTGAAAAGTGCCCGATGTAAGAGAAATTAAATGCAAAAGGGAGGATTGTTGGGCCAGTTGGTTGGTCGCGCCATTTTCAAGACTGAAAATGGCGCGAAAAACGGGACAAGGTAGAGAGAAGCAACACACACAGCACCGAACTTACAGCTGAGTGTATTTTACGCGAGACCGCTATAAATACAGGAAGTACACAGAAAACTAAAAGAACACTATGATATAAGATTGATGCAATTGCAGGTCGATATCTAAAAAGGCTATCTCTTTTCTCGTTAAGCGAAGAGACGGCACGCTCGAGCACTTGTCACCTCTCGTGTGGATGACGAAAGCTTCGTATAGTTCTCGTTTCTGTTTGCTTGCGTTGTGTCAGAGAATGCATTGAAGAGAAAGGAACACTTCGCTTTCAAAATTCCTGCGGCGTCAACACAGAAAACTTTCTCGAGCGGCGGTCCTTCTACCTGCGGTCTACCTTCGTTGAGTTTGAGGGAGAGCTGTACGTCCAGCAAAAAGGGGTCTGCATAGGATCCTGTATTGCGCGCTTGATAAGTGACGTTTTGCTTGCACGAGCTGACAGAAGATTGAACGAGGCCCTTCATGACAGAAATGTCGAGCGGGTTTTTTTTGGTTCGTTGACGACTACTTGATAATCTTCAGGCATTCAAGTGGCGGCTTGGAAGGAAGTTGAGGACCTTCATACCCTGTTTACAAGCATCTTGGGTGACTTTGAACTCACAAAAGAAGTGCCTGAGGAGAACGAGCTGCAGTTCCTCGATACAAGGCTCTTTTTGGAAGACAGGCACCATTGTTGGAAGTACGCTGCACGTTCGCAAAGGGCTTTCTACCCTAATCTTCGGCGCACACCAAAGTGGTGAGGCGTGGTATAGCTGTGAGTGCACTAAGGAATGCCCTCAACAGGTCCTGTCACCACCGCATTTTCGAAAGTGTAGAAGCACAAGCTCAAAGACTGAGTGCTGCTGGTTATCCGAAGGCTATCATTAACAGCATTGTCCATCATCTTTTGAATGAACTGCGTAGACCGGCCGACTCCAACCAGCCTGAGCGAAGTTTTGTCGACAGCGGCCATCCCTTATGTCCATGTCGTCAGCCACCGGCTGAAAAAGATTGCTGGACGAGGCGGTGTGCCTGTAATGATTTCGGCACCCAACAAATTGCGCAATTTGTGCAGCAAAGTAAACGGGGAAGAGGAAAAGCGAGGATCCTGCAGCACTAAGAACGTGACGCAATATGTTGACTGCCAAGGCAAGGTGATCTATGAAGTCCCTCTCTCATGCAGTGTCACTTATGTGGGCCAGACTGGCGGCTGCTTGAATGACAGATTAAGAGAGCGCGCTAATGATGTCAGCGTAGGCAGAGGGATCACACACGCCAAGCATGTGCCAACATTCAAATGCACTCCCCAGTTCAACAAAAGCAAAGTGTTGCGCACGTACGGAAGCAAACAAAAACGAGAACTATACGAAGCTTTCGTCATCCAGACGAGAGGTGACAAGTGCTTGAGCATGCCGTCTCTTCGCTTTTCGCGAAAAGATATAGCCTGTTTAGATATTGACCTGCAATAGTACCAATCTTATAGCATGGTGTTCTTTTAGTTTTCTGTGTACTTGCTGTATTTATTGTCGTCTCGCATGAAATACACTTAGTTGTAAGCTTGGTGTTGTGTGTGTTGCTTCTCTCTATCTTGTCCCGTTTTGCGCCCCGTTTTCAGTCTTGAATCATCAACAAACTGGCCCAACAATCCTCCCTTTTGCATTTAATTCCTCTTACATCGGGCAGTTCTTTTCTCTTGTGTGTTCTTCAACAATCGTCCATTTACATCACACTTCTGGCTTCTGCGACCTGTCGGGCGCGCATGTTTGCGTATTCAGTCAAGAACTACTTTGTTCCACAGGAACTCAGCTGGGTGGTGGGCCCTTTACCGCCCTCCAGCAAGCACGCCGTCCGGCTCTGCAGGATTTTGCGCTCCGAAGCCTGGAATCAAGTTATCTACTTCGAGGTTTGCCTAAAGGTGGCTTGCTTTAGAGAAGCACCTCCAGGGGGAATGCGAGAAACGCTTTTGTCAAGCCTTTTAGACCGCTACCCTAGTCGCTGACTGCATGTGGCGAAAATTGGTCACCTTAATCCCAACGAGGCCTCATAGTTCTCCACCCAAGCAAGCCGTCCACACCGTGGGGAACCCCATGTTCCTACAGAGTAAAACAAAGCGCTTACTCTAGGACCAAAGTTTTGCATACACTCTCAACTTGACAGAGTGGAGCTGCTATCGCTTGTGAGGGATAGCACTGAGAAGGTTAATGCAGAGGAGCTTGTCCATTGAATCAGCGAAGGCGTTGACGTCCTGAAGGCATCTAAGCAAAATAAGCCTCAAGTCAGCATTGGTAAGACGATTGCTTGTCTCCGAGCAGCGGGGCTCCAGCTTGTCTTATCTCACAAAGAAGGTGGTTTCGCTTTAATGGACTCGGACACCTACAACCAAAAGGCGCGCAGGGCCATTGCGGAAAACATCCGTGCTTTAAAATCGTGAAGATTAAGAAGGTGAAGCTGAGAAGCGGTGCAACGCGCTTCAATTGTGCAAACTGGCTGCATCAGTTAAGAAAAGCGACAGCCTCAGCTTGGCAGTTTTCTTTTCAGCAAAAACCCACAAAACTGAGTGCCCCTTCAGGACGATAGTTTCTGAGCACGGCACATGAAAGCACTCTGTCGAACTATTCTTGCAACGGTCGTTATTGATGCTAAATGTGAACGACCCGTTTCTCGTTCGAAGTACTCGTGAAGTCACAAATTTCCTCAGAAGCAAGTCTCTGAAGAGAGTAGGTGGTTTTTCGGTTGACCTGAAGGATATGTATTACTCACTGCCACACGACGCCATGTGTGATGTTGTCAGAGAATGCATTGGAGATGAAGGAACCATTCGCTTTCAAAATTCCTGCGGCGTCAGCACCGAAAACTTTCTCGAGCAGCTGTCCTTCTACCTGCGGTCTACGTTCGTTGAGTTTGAGGGAGAGCTGTACGTCCAGCGAAAAGGGGTCTGTATAGGATCCTGTATTTTGCCCTTGATAAGCTTGCACGAGCTTGCAGAAGATTGAACGAGGCCCTTTGTGACAGAAATGTCGAGCGTGTTTTTCAGTTCGTTGACGAGTACTTGATAATCTTCAGGCATTCAAGTGCCGGCTTCTCAAGGGAAGTTTAGGACCTTCATACCCTGTTTACAACCATTTTGGGTGACTTTGAGGTCACCAAAGAAGTGCCTGAGGAGAACGAGCTGCAGTTCCTCGATGCAAGGTTCATTTTGGAAGACAGGCACTTTTGTCGGAAGTACGCTCCACGTTCGCAGGAGGGTTTTCTATCCTATTCTTCAGCGCACTCCAAAGTTTTGAAGCGTGGAATATCTGTGCGTGCTCTAAGGAATGCCCTTAACAGGTCCTGTCAGCACCGCATTTTCGGGAGTGTTGAGGCGCAAGCTCAAAGACTGAGTGCTGCTGGTTATCCGAAGGCCATCATCAACAGCATTGTCCACCATCTTTGAATGAACTGCGCAGACCTGCCGACTCTAAGCAGCCTGAGCGAAGTTTTTTCACGACAGCGGCCATCCCTTATGTCCATGGCGTCAGCCATCGGCTGAAAAAGATTGCTGGACGAGGCGATGTGCGTGTAGTGTTTTCGGCACCAAACAAATTGCGCAGTTTGTGCAGGAAAATAAACGGGGCAGAGGAAAAGCGAGGATCCTGCAGCACTAAGCACGTGACACAATATGTTGACTGCCAAAGCAAGGTGATCTATGAAATCCCTCTGTCATGCGGTGCCACTTATGTTGGCCAGACTGGTCGCTGCTTAAATAACAGATTAAGAGAGCACGCTAATGATGTCAGTGTAGGCAGAGGGATTACACTCGCCAAGCATGTGAGAACATGCAAATGCACTCCCAAGTTCAACAAAAGCAAAGTGTTGCGCACGTACGCAAGTAAACAAAAACGAGAACTATAGGAAGCTTTCGTCATCCACACGAGAGGTGACAAGTGCTTGAGCGTGCCGTCTCTTCGCTGATCGAGAAAAGAGGTAGCCTTTTTAGATACTGACCTGCAATTGTATCAATCTTATATCATGGTGTTCTTTTAGTTTTCTGTGTACTTCCTGTATTTATTGCGCTCTCGCATGAAATGCACTCAGTTGTAAGTTCGGTGCTGTGTGTGTTGCTTCTCTCCATCTTGTCCCGTTTTTCGCGCATTTTTCAGTCTTGAATCATGAACCAACTGGCCCAACAATCCTCCCTTTTGCAGTTAAACCAATTTGGTGGCGTGATTGACAAAAGCCTGTTGTTCAAATATGCGACAGTTGATTTCGAGCCTATATGATATTAAAAACCCGAGGACTGCAAACACAGAGCACAAAATTTTTTGGCAACGCCTTCTGGCAACCAAAAACGCATCGCACAGTACAGCGGTTATGAACACTTGTCTCCAGCCAGCCGCAGTCACACACAAAAAACTGCAGGTGATTAAGGTTTCTTCGCTTCTGCACGTGTGCTACATCAGCGCTGCAATGGCCACTCAGAAATATGCTACTTGCGACACGTGTGCCGTTCTGTCGAAAAGACGGAAGCTGTGCCTGGTGACTGATGCAGACTTCAGTGTGCCGCGGTCGACGAAATGGCAAATGAACTCGCGATCGCCGCTTGTGTCACAGCCTGGTGGCAACGCAGCAACTGTTCCTGCAACTCCTACGGCATCAACCGCGGATTGTCACTGCCGTGAGACATGCAAATTTTCCAATTAGGACACCCACGACCGGGCGTGCTGCAGCTAGCCGTGCGATGAGCTGACGACCAATATGTACGGCCTTCACTCCATTCACAGTGCCATGAGAGTGCCGAGCTTTTCCTTCATCTTCCTTGATACCGCTTGAAGTCCTTTCCACAGCAGGTACACCGTCAGCATCACTAACAGAGCTGTCATCAGTTAAGGTGTCATCAGTTGTGCTGTCCACCGCTGTACTGTCACCCACACTTGGACAGTTTTCGTCACCTGCAAAACACTACCGCTTCGTGGTATTTAACTAATAAAAATATGCATAGATACATACACGCACTAATCAAAAATAACAAAAGCCTGACCCTATTTATAAATCAATGCCAAAACTGCGACTCGACTTGAGTGCTCTTCATTGCGAGCCCTTTAAGAGCTGCACAAAACATGTACAGTTACACCAAAACAAAAATTTAGGCTCTACCTAACACTGCACTAAACATTTGCAAATTGTGCTCAAATGCGTACCCGAGTGACTGAACAGCAGCAGAATGAAATAATAATTTGGGTAGTTGGTACTTCCTTTTTTTTTATCTGGGGTCCCATGCGCTTCCGCTCTCGACTGTCCTTCAAGAAAACTACCTTCTGCCCCATAAGAAAGAAAGACATGGCTCAGAAAAAGGTCGTACGTCCCGCTCGTCAGCTCATCGCACGGGTAGCTGCAGCACGTCGGGTCGCGGGTGTCCTAATTGGAACTGTTGCATGTCTCACGGCAGTGACAATCCGCGGTTGATTCCGTAGGAGTTGCAGGAACAGTTGCTGCGTTTCCACCAGGTTGTGACACAAGCGGCGATCGCGAGTTCATTCGCCATTTCGTCGACCGCGGCACACTGAAGTCTGCATCAGGCTCGAGGTACAGCTTCCGTCTTTTCGACAGAACGGCAGACGTGTCGCTAGTAGTATATTTCATACTGGCCATTGCAGCGCTGATGTAGCACACGAGGAGAAGCGAAAAAACCTTAATCACCTAAGTTTTTTGGTGTGTGACGGCTGCTGGCTGGAGAGAAGTGTTCATACCTGCTGTACTGTGCGATGCATTTTTGGTTGCTCTCTGCAAACCACGACGAAATTGCCGATTCTTTTTCAAGCAGTTAGCGATACAGAAGGAGCTGCTAGCAGCGTGGTGCGGCTTTGGAAAGAATCGGACTGCGCTAACTGCACGCCAACATTTTTTGTCCATGCGCGCCACGCTCGTCCTGCTCATTGTTTCCAGCGGCGGCTTTGCTTGCGCCAAACATGTACTGTTTCGTGGTGCGACTGAAATAATTTGCTGCTGTGAAGTTAATATTTACTTTTGCGTTTTCGTATAGAATTTTTTTTACATTTTAACATAAAGAATCATTTGCGGTTAAAGTCGCTCCTGAAATGACAGATCCGAAACTGCGGATGCTGCGCATTGCCTTTGAGGCGGCAATTTAGGGGCCTTACAATTAGTTCCTGAACGTTCCGTACTTAATCGAGATGTGCTGTTGGTGTGGCATTTGTTTCTACTGTGAGGTGCTTTGTAGTTTCTTTTTTTTTTTGTCGGATGGCCGCTAGCACGGTCATGCATGCTTATGTGAAGTTCTCAGACGACAACGAGCGGCACATTGTTCCAATTGAAGATATTTCTTGCTTTCTTCCATCACCTTCGGTTAAAGACTTCACTCCGGGGAAACTCTATCACGTGAACTGGATGGACAGCGTTCAAGACGGGTATTTCCGGGCCCACATTTTGGAACTGTTTTGCAATTCCGATTGATATAACGTTATAGATACATATCCTAGCTGCTTTTTCAAGTTTTCTCATTGCTAGCATATCATTTCTCGGTCCATGCAATGGCCTCGCTTTCGTGCGTATGCATTGTCATGCAGGCGCCTCGGTGCCGAGTTTCCATGTTTTGGACCAACGATTGTGAATGCGAACCGCTCTCAGGTACCTTTGGCCACGAAAAGATAAAGTTCTGCCAGCTTTATGTGCCCCTAACTAGCAGCAGGCATTGTCTCCGGCAGTGCACGTGCTCCATGATAAAGGTTTGATATTTTAAACTGTGAATGGCAAAGTTGCTCTTGTGCGCACTTGGGCCTTTTTATTTTCTACATATTGTTGCAGATTGTCACTTCTAAAGTAGCGGTCGCCAAATTGTGCTTCTTCACGAAAACGCAAGACCGCGCTCGGCCGCACCTTCTGCGTCTTTTGCAACACAACCGTATTTTATCTTTGACTACATTGTTTTCCAAATCTGCTTTCTGTGCTTTTGCTGCATCCCGCCGCGGTGGCTCAGTGGTTAGGCCGCTCGACTACTGATCCGCAGTTCCCGGGTTCGAACCCGACCGCGGCGGCTGCGTTTTTACGGAGGAAAAACGCCAAGGCGCTCGTGTGCTGTGCGATGTCAGTGTACGTTAAAGATCCCCAGGTGGTTGAAATTATTCCGGAGCCCTCCACTACGGCACCTCTCTCTTCCTTTCTTCTTTCACTCCCTCCTTTACCCTTCCCTTACGGCGCGGTTCAGGTGTCCAACGATCTTGTAAACAGAAGTGTGACAGGGAAGGCATCAAACAGGACCAAGGGCCCACCAAAGGCAGGTTTGGACAAGGAAAAACTTCAAGCTTTGAAAGGTATGTGAGACATGGGAGAGGTCTGCCTTTCAGTGGGCGTAGTCAGGCTGATAACGATGATGAATGAAAACTTACAAGTGGAGCTGCAAATTTGGTGGAGAATAAGGCACAGCACGATATACTACTGCTTATATTCAATGAGTATGAGAAATATGATTTCTTTTTCAATTTTGGCCTCAGGAGGTTGCCGTTCTGGCTAAGCTTTTTTGATAAAAATACCTCCCCACATGAGACTGCTTGGGTCGGCTTGTTGCTGACTGGAGTGTTAGGCTGGTAGGGCATAGTTTTTGTTGCCACAAGGTCAAGGTTTGCGAATAGGAAACAGAAACAAATCATCTTATTTGCACATTGTGATACAATCATTTTTGATCATCTTTTCCGCCTTATTCCTTCACTTTCTCAAGTCTGGAGCACTGCCCGCCAGAGGTGAAGCTGCGGTGAAAGAATGAATAAGTTTCGACAGCATCTTGCATCAAAACTGGCCGATGTTAGTCCCCCTAAGTAGATTTTTTCAAGCCATTTCGCTTTTATGAAAGTCTCACATTTTTGTGCACATTTTGTATTTTATTGCATATACGTTACTTGTGCCAGTTTGCTAGCATCATGTCATCCTTTGTTTACTATGTTGAGATGCTAACTAGATTTTTAAAATGAGTGATAAGTCGATTTGTGATGCCTTTTGTAGGCATTACCTTAACTCTTTCTATTTCTTTAATTCTGCCACGGTCTGTTTAATCAACGGTGCGTTCATTGCTCAGTTGTAGCTCTTACTAGATTGTCTACATCGTTTTTGTTTATACATTGATTGGTAGCAGTCCATTAAGTTCTGTTCTAGACATTGCTTTTCCTTTCCTTGTTTGATGGCTTGTGCCACCATTAGCCAATGTACACTAGTCACTGTGCTTCATCTGTATATGGTGTGCTCATTGCTTAATTGTAGTTATAATTGTGCTGTCTACCTTTTTTCATTTTGAAGTGGTTGGCAGCTTGCACTCTTTGTTCTGCTCATTGCCTTACCTTTCGTTTTTTATATTTTATGCATAATTATCTCATGCCACCTTTCATCAGCCTGCAGCAAGCAGTGTAGGTCTACCTGGACTACTTGTAGTTTTTAGTTTTTTGGTTCTTATTTTCAATACATTTGGCTGCGGTCATTTCAGACTCTTAATTTCAAGTCACTGCCTTAGTTATCTTTAAGTTCTTTTGTATCTTATGCTGCATATCCTGTTCTTGCCTATCCGCCGCTATCTTAGCCGCTTAAGCACTATAATCTTCCTCAGTCTGATATGCGCCTTGAGTTTTAGCTTTTATTTCTTTAATGTTATATTAGCAATTATTTTCAAACCAAATTTTCCTCATTCTGTGCTATTTTTGTAGCTATTTAGAGAAATCAGACAAAGCTTTGTAACATTTACTGTTTGGTGTTCACTGCAGTTCTGTGCGAGATAACATTTGCTCTGATATTGGTAAATATGTGAACAACAGTTTCAAGGTCTAATTTTAATCATGCTGCAATTACTGCAGTGTATACAATGACTGTGACTTAATTCCCTAGAGCTTTTCCAGAAATGTGTAAACTGTGCTGTGACGTTTTTGTACCTGTTATGAGCCAATCAGTCAGGCTGTGCTTGATATTTTTGTACCTTTTATGAGCGAGCCAGAGAAGCTGCGCTGTGATATATTTGTACCTCTTATAAGTCTACCGCCAAGGTGTGCTGCTTTTTGGTGTCAGCTGTGCCTCTGAGTGAGCTAAATATTGCTGTAATATTGTGAAAATTTGACTGAGTTTTCATCCTGCCTGTAGAAGTATGTCCAGTTTGCTTTAAATTTTTAAAATACACCATAATATAATACGCAGCTGTGTGCAGTTTTGTTTTAACGTTATAAGAACTACACACTCACAATATATAGAATGGGCTTGCCATACATATATGCATACATGTATGCATGTATGTATCCTTACAGGTATGCATATATGGCAAGCACATTCTGCTTAGCGGGAGTGTGTGTGTAGTAGTTCTCATTCGATTGCATTTGACTGGTATATATAAAAATATATAAACTGGTATATATAAACATATTAATAAAAAAATTAACATTCCCCTATGCACCTTGGTTTCGGAGACTGTTGGCTCCCTTCAGATTTTCCAAACGGGCCCCTCATTTACTTTACCTTACCTGCTAATAGCTTAACGAGGGTCTCGGTTCTGGCAGCCTTGATGCCATAGGTAGCATAAGAGGGCTATCCCACAGTTTCCGCCCTCGCCGTCAGTTGACATTCCACGTCACACTCACGGTATTACAAGACGTGCTACGTCCGCCACTATGGACGGGGGTGGCGCTGGTGAACACTCTCCAGGTTCGCTTACACCAAACAAACATAAACACCCCCGAGAGCAGCAGATTGGACAGCCGTTGCCATAGCTCAGTTGGTAGAGCACCGGACGCGACCTTCGGAGGTTGTGGGTTCGCATACCTCCGGCGGCATGGATGTTTTTCTGCTGCTTTATAAGTTTTTTCTTTAAGCGATAGATTAATATAAGTATTATTATCGCACTGATCAGCACAACACGCTAATAAAAAAATTAACATTCCCCTATGCACCCGGGTTTCGGAGACTGTTGGCTCCCTTCATAAGTTTTTCACGCGTTGACGCTGCTGGCGCGCGAATTGAAGGAAGTTGAAGTTCGCCGTTTCTCCCACCGAAGGACGTTCTGAGTCCATAGTCTTGTGACCAACACCGTGACAAATCTGGTGGAGGTGGGATCGATCTCATGTCACGTACCCCAACGGTTAGCCGGCGCTCTAGTCCCATACCCGTCAAGACGCCCGTCCACCGTGCTCGCCGCCAGATTCTAGGCTTACCACCAGAGCCTGAATCATCGGGAATGTCCTCAGAGCAACTTGGCGCCTCCTCAATGCCTGGCGCAACCACTCCAATGCCTGGGGCACCCACACCCTACTTCACGCTCCAGAACCCCCGCACCCCGAAGTCCTTCCACGGTGATATCTTTAAGGACGTGGAAGACTGGTTGCAGCACTACGAGCGAGCTGCCGCATTCAACCAGTGGGACGACGCCGCCCACCTGAGAAACGTCTACTTCAGTTTAGACGACGGCGCTTGGACCTGGTTTGAGAACCGTGAAGATCAATTGTCCTCTTGGAGTGAGTTCCGGCGTCGTCTCCTTGAAACATACGGCAGCTCGGATCGTCGCGAACGGGCAGAACGCGCTTTGCAATCTCGCGTGAAGCTTCCAAATGAAAACGTTGCAGTGTATGTAGAGGACATGACGCGCCTTTTCAGGCACGCGGACCCTGCAATGCCCGAGGACAAGAAGGTACGCCATCTCATGCGTTGTGTCAAGGAGCAACTTTTTGCTGGCCTTGTCCGCAGCCCTCCGAAGACTGTCTCCGAATTTCTCACTGAGTCCTCCACGATTGAAAGGGTTCTTCAGCAAAGAGCGTCCGCGTACGATCGACCCGTGTCCGCCGCCTCCGTTTCCGGCGAGTTACCATTCCACGACACCGACGCCTCCCCACTACGCTATCTCGTACGTTCGATTGTGCGCGACGAACTCCGCCAGCTGTACGGGGGCCCTCCCACAGCTCCAAGCTCCATAGTGACCGTTGTCCGCTAGGAGGTGCAGCAAGCGCTCCGGCCGTCCTTTCCTGCCGATGAGCCTCGTCTATCCCATCCTCCTGCCTCGCCTGACCGTCCTCTCACCTATGCCGAAGCCCTGCGGTGCCCTGTTCCGGCTTCGGCATCCTTCGTTCAGACTCCTGCTGAAGTGCCGGGGCCGCCGGCACCCGTGCTGCAGTACGTGGAAGCCCCCCGACCATCCGCGCGCAAAGCCGACGTGTGGCGCACATCCGACCGACGCCCCCTATGCTTTCACTGCGGCGAACCAGGTCACCTGTATCGGCACTGCCTCTACCGCCGTCTGGGCCTCGAAGGCTTTTCCGCCGATTCTCCTTGACCCCGCTATGGCGAACGACCCCGGGCCACCGCAGATTTCCTTGAGGACCAACGTTGGCTTCAGTCTCGTCGCCAGCAGGCCCGATCTCCATCCCCCAGGGGTCGTCCTTCACCATCTACCGCGAGTTTTTCCCGGGCGGCGCAAGGCCGCTCGCCCAGCCCACGCCAGGAAAACTGCAGCCAGCGACCTTAGGGGGTGGGCTCGCTGGACATCGTTGTGCGTGCGACCCCCCATCGACGCGGATACGACATGCCGACGCCTTGACGGTTCCGAAGTCCGCGGTCATCGTTTACTCCGACAGAGCAACGCTTCCTCGACAGAACGAAACTTCGACGGTTTCGAAGTCCGCAGTACCCGCTCGCTTCGACACATCGCCGCTGACACATGACGGCGCCTCGAAAATTACGACGCCTGCGCTCTCCGGTCCCTCTGACGCACTGACGCCATCAGAAAGCACACACCTTGCCGACGAGTTCCCGGTGCCAAAGCCTGCAGACAACGACGCCTGTGCCCGATCATCCCCTCCGGAGCCTCGAATTCGCGAGCGTCTTTCCTTAGACATACCTGTGATAATGGATGGTCACCACGTTCGAGCGTTATTAGATACTGGTGCTGATTATTCGATTCTAAGCAGCCAGCTCGCCACCATTCTCAAAGATTCTCACGCCATGGGCTGGCACACGTTCGCACTGCGGGCGCTCATCTGATTGCACCTCTCGGCATGTGCACCGCCCGAGTTCAAATCCAGGGGTCCACATTTGTCGTCTGCTGCTTTGTTCTGAATAACTGTTCGCGAGACCTCATCTTAGGTGTCGATTTTCTGCTTGAATATGAAGCGATTATTGACCTACGCGATAACAAGGTCACGTTTTCAACTGAGAATGCTGTCGTCCTCAGCAATGCACCGCAACCAAGCCAGACGCTTCGAATTTCTGCGGACACTGTCACCCTGCCGCCTCGAAGCAGCGCCTTCATTACGGTTGAGTGCGAATCATTTCAGGACGATGACGCCATCGCCGAAACCAACCTTTCCTTACTACTTACGCAAGGCATGTGCGTGGCCCGCAGTCTGATCCATCTTAATAGTGGCCAGTCACAGGTACTTGCTACCAATTTTACGCACGAGCATCGGCATCTTTTTCGCGGCACTTCCGTAGCCTTTCCCGATATTTCCGAGTACTTCTCCTCAGAACCAGTGCAGTCTCCTTTCTCCCTCGAGAGCCTCGATGTCAACTCCGAGCTGTCAACAAGCCAACGGGAAAAGCTGTGTGCGCTATTGCTCGAATTCAGAGAGTGTTTCGCCTCCTCGTCGAAAGTGCGTCAAACTACCATAGTCAAGCACCACATCGTGACATACGAGGACGTACACCCAATCCGTCAGCACGCCTATCGCGTATCGTCTACAGAGCGCGAAGTCATTAAGTCCCAAGTTAAAGAGATGCTCGAAGATGATGTTATCCAGCCTTCCAACAGCCCATGGTCCTCGCCGGTCGTCCTTGTTAAAAAGAAAGACGGCACTGCGTTTTTTCGCCGACTACCGGAAGCTGAACGCAGTCACGAAGAAGGACGTTTACCCATTGCCACGTATTGACGACTCTCTCGACCGCCTTCGGCGCGCTCGGTATTTTTCGTCCATCGACCTAAAAAGTGGCTACTGGCAAATTGAGGTCGATGAACGGGATCGTGAGAAAACGGCCTTTGTCACTCCAGACGGTCTTTATAAATTTAAGGTTCTACCTTTCGGTCTTTGTTCTGTGCCTGCCACCTTTCAGCGTATGACGGACACTGTCCTTGCCGGTCTTAAATGGCAGTGTTGCCTAGTCTATCTCGACGACGTGGTGGTTTTCGCAGACTCATTTAGTCAACATCTTGAACGCCTGCGTACGGTCCTCGAAGCCCTTCGTTCAGCTAACCTCACACTCAAGCCCCAGAAATGCCATTTCGGTTACCAGGAGCTGCAATTTCTCGGCCGTGTCGTCAGCGCCGCCGGTGTGAAGCCCGACCCCGACAAGCTTGCAGCGGTTGCGGAATTTCCACTCCCTCGTGACAACAAAGCTGTTCGGCGTTTCCTAGGGCTCTGCAGTTACTACCGGCGTTTTATCGAAAATTTCGCTACCTCACAGAACCGCTGACTCGCCTCACCCGCGACGCCACACCTTTTGTTGTGTCCCGCGAGCAAGACGTGGCTTTCGCCGAGCTCCGCCTGCGTCTTCAAACGCCGCCCGTTCTTGTCCATTTTGATGTGCGGGGTGACACTGAAATACACACCGACGCCAGCAACATCGGCCTCGGCGCGGTTCTCGTGCAGCGCCAGGATGGCGTTGAACGAGTCATCGGTTATGCAAGCCGCGCTCTGTCGCGTGCAGAGGTTAACTATTCCACGACAGAAAAAGAATGCCTCGCCAGTATTTGGGCCGCTGCGAAATTTCGTCCTTATCTTTATGGTCGCCCTTTCAAAGGGGTCACTGATCAACACTCCTTGTGTTGGTTCGCCAACCAGCGTGACCCGTCTGGACGCCTGGCGCGATGGAGCCTTCGCCTGCAGAAGTTTGACATCACCATTGTCTATAAGTCCGGACATAAGCATGAAGACGCCGACACCCTCTCTCGTGCGCATGTCGAACTCGCTACACCTGACACGGATGATGACGTCAGTTTCCTTGGGGTAATCGATTCTTCTGATTTGTCAACTCAACAGCGCGCCGATCCAGTGTTACGACCCCTCATTGATTATCTGGAAGGTCAGTCGGCCACCGTACCTAAACGTTTTTCTCGACACTTGTCGTCGTTTTCTCTGCAACGAGGCGTGCTCTTTAAGAAGAACCCTGGTTCCAGTTCGCGAGCGTACCTCCTCGTCGTGCCGACAACACTTCAAGAGGAAATACTTTCTGCGTTCCACGATGAACCAACCTCTGGCCATTTGGGATACTCTCGCATGCTTTCCAGAATACGCCAGCTGTTCTACTGGCCCAAACTTGCCACTGTTGTTAAACGCTATGTGCGGAGCTGTCTTCAATGTCAGCGCCGTAAGGCCCCGGCCACCAAGCCTCCGGGGTTCCTCCAACCTATTGCACCACCACGTGCTCCTTTGGATCAGGTCGGCATGGACCTTCTGGGCCCTTTTCCTTTGTCGTCGGGTGGCAACCGGTTCACCATCATTGCCACAGACTACCTCACTCGATACGCCGAGGCCAGAGCCTATCTCT
This sequence comes from Amblyomma americanum, assembly GCF_052857255.1. NCBI lineage: Eukaryota > Metazoa > Arthropoda > Arachnida > Ixodida > Ixodidae > Amblyomma > Amblyomma americanum. The sequence goes on along the minus strand of NC_135497.1, from coordinate 546,549,895 downwards.
TTGTCCTCGGGTGGCAACCGGTTCGTCATCATTGCCACAGACTACCTCACTCGATACGCCGGGGCCAGAGCCTTACCTCGTGGCACAGCGTCCGAGGTTGCGGATTTCTTCATGAATCAGATCGTCCTTCGGTACGGCGCCCCGACCTGCGTCATTACCGACCGAGGGACCTCCTTTAATTCCCAGCTGATGGCCGAAATTTTTCAGCTAAGCGGTACGACCCACCGTAAAACTACTGCTTACCACCCGCAGGCAAATGGGCTGACAGAGCGGTTTAATAAGACCATGGCGAACATGCTGGCGATGTACGTGGATCTGCAACACAGGACATGGGACATGATCATACCGTACGTGACATTCGCCTATAACACAGCAGTTCAAGAGACGACCGGTTTCACACCGTTCCGCCTCCTCTACGGCAGAGAGGTTGAGACGATGCTCGACGCAACGCTCCCTTGCCCGACTGGTGACCAGCTTTCTGCTGACGCTGAGGAGTTTGCCCACGAAGCCGAGCAGGCTCGTCAGCTAGCACGTGTTCGCATCATACAGCAACAAGATAAAGACTCACACCGATACAACCTCCGGCACAGACAAGTCTTCTACAATCCCGGCGACCAGGTTTCTGTATGGATACCTGTTCGACGGCGAGGCTTGTCCGAAAAACTACTTTGCCGTTATTTCAGTTATTATAAAGTCTTGCGGCGCGTCAGCGATGTTAATTACGAAGTACTACCGGACGCGGCACTTTCCCAGCAGAGAAGCCGTCGACTACCTCGTCCAGAGAAAGTCCATGTTCTACGCATGAAGCCGTATTTTGCACAGTGACCCCCCAGATACTTCGAGCTTTTCTTGTGTGGTACAGTGTGCTTGTGTGTGCTTGTGTTCGTGCGCACATCTGCGCGCACTTTTTAAGAGGGGAGGAATGCCAGGTGGCGCTAGAGCAAAAAAGACGTTGACGCTGCTGGCGCGCGAATTGAAGGAAGTTGAAGTTCGCCGTTTCTCCCACCGAAGGACGTTCTGCCGAACCTTCTCTTGCTGAGTGCCTGTCTTGTGACCAACACCGTGACAATATATATGCAAAGGTGTGAAACGCTTCATTTAGCCATAGATTTATTTTGAGTCGACGTTTCGGACACAGCCTGTCTTTTCTTAAGACTGCAGCTACAGCGATCTTCTTCCTCTTCTTAAGGAGTTGGCATTGGCACACATGTACGACAGATGAACAAAACAAACGGAGGCTTGAAAGAAGATGGGCACAAAGGAAAGAATACTAGAAAAGAGAGAGAAAGAAAAAGGGGAAAATAAAAACAAAAGACGCCCTGCCCCCGCCTCCCACCCCGCAGCCGCGGGGAGCCGACCCGGGACGAGAAAAAAGAAAGAAAAACGTGAAGCGGGAGGGGATGACGGCCACCCCTCAAGGCAACAGAGCGGCGGCGAGTAAGGTGCAGAGAAACATACGGTGGCGGGATCTTCCAACAGATAAAAATTAGAGACGCGCGCACTCGCGTGCCCCGGCCATAAAGAGTAAGCAAATAAACAGAATCAAATGCCGACAGGAGAGGCGACTTCCGTCATCTGGAACCTCTACTGCAGCCCGAATCAAAGCAGAATCAGCGGCGCCGTGAGCTTAACTAGACACACGTGCACTGTGCCTGAAAATGCCCAGACATACACAAAAGAAAAAGAAAAAGGTGGCAAAACATCCGCGTTCGGGCAAGTGTCGTGGGCGAGGTAAATTTGAATGGCGAGCACTTAGGCAATGGTTGTTCAGTTGCCCCCCGCTCGGCAAGGTAGTCGAACTGGGAAGATAGGGGTGGGATGAGGTGGGGGATGAAGAAATTTATGTGAGCTTGAAAAAGATGTCGCTGGCGAGAAACGACCGAGGTATGTCAAGCTGGCACTCGTAAGGTCAGCAACGGCCCTGCAAGGGGCGCATGGAGGACAATACACCTGGACTTTCATTAATGCCGTGAGGAATTGTTCCAAATTTGTAAATAAAGTACGACTCGCGTTGTTCTCTTTCCCGGGTGTTGTGGAACCCACCCTGTAGGACTGTTACCTTAATTGCATCAAATGGGTGGTTTCTCTCATTAATGTGTTTTGACCAGAGAAGTTTGGGTAGGGGAAGATATGCGCGCGGTGGTTATTAAAGCGAATTCATAGAGGTTTGACGGTCTGTCCAATGTACTGCATACTGCACACACTGCATTCTAGGAGGTATATTACGTTGCAGGAATCACAGTTGCCATTAATTTTTTATTTGAAGCCTGAAGCTGTGCTTACTGCACAGCTGCAGACCTGGCATCTACTTTTTTCACAGGGCCGGCACCGCAAAACCGGCTGGTTATTTGTTTTGGGTGTACTAGAATGTTTTGAATGTTTTTGGTCGTCTGTAGACTGCGTGAGGCAGAGCGGTGAAAATTCTGGTGAGGCGCTCGCTTTGTTCGAGAATGTTGAAATGTTTTCTGAGTATTTTGTTTACGTTAGGCGGGTTACTGGTGAAGGTAGGTACGATATTTGCCCGGTGATCTGTTTCCTCGCTGTAGCGACGTCCCTCCGGTATTTGCTCTCGGTTGAGTTTATAGGCCCTTTCAATGGCATCGTCGACAATGGCAGGTGGGTATCGTTGCTTAATGTGGACTTCTCGCATGCGTTTGGAATTTTTTACGAAGTCTTTGTCTTGGGAACATATTCATTTAAATCGATGTGTCGGAGAGTTTGGGATGCTTGTTTTAGAGTAACGAGAATGGCAGCTTTAGAAGTGTAGGTATTTTTGGCGGTCCGCCGGTTTTGTTATACACCGGTAGTAAGTGAGCCTTCATTTACCGAAATCTCAACATCTAGAAAGTTCATTTTGGTGTTGGAGGACGTGTAAGTGAAAGATATGTTGGGGTGGACGAGGATGAAGTTTTCAATAAAACATATGAGTTCTAGTTCTGTGTCCGTTCATTTTAAAAAGATGTCATTCAAGTAGCGTTTGTATAGAGTGGGCCTAATGGGGCCATCTTTCAGAAATTTGGATTCAATACTATGCATGAAGATATTGGCGTAGGTGGGTGCCATGCTTGTGCCCATGGCTGTGCCGTTAATTTGCAAATAGTGTTCATTGTTAAATTCGAAGTTGTTATATTCGAGTACGATTTTCGCCAGTATTTCTAAAACACGTGGGGTAGGGGATTCCTCCTTTCTGTTTGTTCATACGCTTCGATCAGAGATTTGATGCCATCGGAATGGGGAATGTTTATGTAGAGAGAGACTACATCTAGTGTTGCCAGGAAGGCTCTTTCCGGGAGTTTGAGACCTGCTATTGCGCGAAGAAAATGGTTTGTGTCACGTATGTAGGATGCATGTGTTGTTGGAATATGTCTAATTCGTGTGTCAATGTAACTGGAAATTGGTTCCGTAATCGTGCCGATGCCGGATCCTATAGGGCTAAAAAAAAGACGAACTGCGCAACAAGAACACGGACGAAAGGGAGGCAGACACACACTAACGTGTGTCTGCCTCCCTTTCGTCCGTGTTCTTGTTGCGCAGTTCGTCTTTTTTTGCATTATGATCAACCAACTAGCCCGACAAGTCCTGTTGAAACATCCTATAGGGCTGCCAGGATTATTCTTTTTGTAGATTTTCGGTAACATGTAGAATCGGCCTTGCGACGGGTGTGGTGCGGTGAGGGCTTTAGATAACTGTAGAGATATGTACCCATTCTTCGCAAGTTTATCCAGAGTCTCCGCTACAAAATGTTGGTATTGCGGAGTTGGATCTGCTTCAAGACGTTGATTGAAACCAATGTTAGAGAGTTGTCTCAAGCCTTCTTCAATGTATTTTTCGCCGTCAATGACAACTATACCACCTCCCTTATCCGCTGGCTTTATGATTATATATGTCCTTCTGCTGAGAGCCTTCAATGCATCCCGTTTGTTTTTAGACAAGTTCTGCCTCCCTGGAGTGTGGTTCTTGTAGGCGTAAATTATGTCCTTCTGGACGGCGTTAATGTGCATGTCCAAGAGTTTGTCCCTTCCTATATAGGGAGTCCAGTGGTGGTTAGTAACGACGAATTCTCTGCTATCCGCGGTAACCCGTGCCTGGTCAAAAAAGTATTCCCAGAGTCGCTACATTCGTGCGAAGTTGTCCAAATCTTTTGACACCAAGAATTCGTTGTATTTACCGGTGGTAGGGCAAAATGTAAGGCATCGAGTTCTTCTTTTCGGCTGGATATCGTATCAACCTTGCGTATAGCCCTATATATATATATATATATATATATATATATATATATATATATATATATATATATATATATATATATATATATATATATATATATATATATATATATATCAGTCGAAGGCAATCCAATCGAACCTGTACTCCGATTCAACCAACAAAGCCATATATAGCTTTATAGGACCTATACAATAATACAATAACCTATATACCTACACACTGACCAAAAGAATCTGTATAAGCATATAGGTCTATAGTTTCATAATGCAATAGAGAGAAACAAATAGGATTTTTAGTTGTTTCTCCAATCAGAATTTTTGCCAGGGTTCGGCCGCTGCGGCAGATTATGGCGCTTTTTATTATGACACAAACTCGTAATACGGACCCAGGTAGCGGTTGCCGACGTATCCGTGCGAATCTCGCTGCACTATTCGCAATTTCGAAGGTCACGAGAACAAAACCAAAGCACGGTAGCTGTCGCAGCACCGACTTCAGAAAACATGAAGGTGCACGCCGCCAAATTATTTGTGATTCGCGCCGCAAAGCAGGTGACAGTACCCTACATAACGCGACTGGCCGCGTTTGCGAAACACAAATGATACGCGGTGGTTGCAACGACCGAGCGGGTCGGAAATTCAAAAGGCGTACAGAGAGAGAGATATCTTTCCTCTTGTCAGAAACTTCTTTTGGTTAGATCTTCTTTACTACACACGCTATCGCCAATTCTTCCTTCAGTTATGTTCATCGCGGTAGGTGGCGCAGTTAAGGCTTCAGCGAAAGTTTCTTTAATTAACCGGGACGGAAGATCCCCTTGCTTTCCTCCCCCTGGCAAAAACACAAACGGGCCAGTACAGAGGGATATAGGCTCGGCATCGTTCTAAGCATAGGAAGCTCATAGTAAGTATTTGATGAATAACGCCTGAGGAAATTGGACAATAACAGATGTACTGCTCAGTTATTTAAATACTCATACAGAAAGAGAATTGACTCACAATAACGGCAAAGGACTAGGGTCATTCCGTGCCAAGCGTCCCAGACGTTGAGCTCGACCATGCCCGAATTGTTGAAAAAAAAATTGGCGAAAAATAACGCAACGTCTAAGCACCATCTATACAGCCATCCATCCATCCATCCATCCATCCATCCATCCATCCATCCATCCATCCATCCATCCATCCATCCATCCATCCATCCATCCATCCATCCACTCACCCACTCATCCATCCGCCCGTCGGTCAGTGCTTTAGGCCACATTCTCACAGCCGGATTTTTCATTTCTCCATCGCGCCCGCAGGCGACGCAGGGGGCTGTTTTAACGGGACAGCGTTAAGGAGCTCGTGTCGCGGAAAAGCCGGTGCCGTCGGCGTCATTGGCCGTGAGCGAAAAATGGCGCATCTCGGAGGACACCTGAACCACCCCGTAAAGAAGAGATTTTCCTTACGACGCGGTACGGTGTCCAGCGATAATTGAGACAGGCGTCATTTCCTTTCCTTAAAACCAATTTCCATTTCATTTTCCTTCCCTTACGGCCGGGTTCGGATGTCCACCGAAATATTTGAGACAGGCGTCCTTTTCTTAAATTGTCCAACGGGCCACGCGTCGCGCCGAACGGGCGATGGCGTTCCGTGCACTCCTTGGCAACGCTGCAACACGCTGTCGCGTCTGACTCTTGAAGACGAAGCTTATGCGCCCTAAAAATTTTTTGACTGGTTTTTTCCCCAAATCGGGCGGCCGGTGCCGCTGGGCCCTGCTCTACGTTTCCGTCGAGCGGCGGCGACGGAGCCCCGCCCCCAAAAACGCACCAGTCACTGCGTGAGCTCACCTCATGTGACCCACGGCTCGTATGCTGCGGGCGAGAGATGGCGCTGGCGAGCGTCGCGGCTTCGGCTGTGATGCGCGGGCGCAAAAAATTGATGGCATAGCTTAGCTCGGCTGTGCCAGGATATACGTAACGAGAGCTGTAGTTCTCCGCTGGTTACGCATGTTGTCGACTTTGTTGTTGTGACTAATATGTTAAGCATTGAAGAAGTATTCGGAGGGACGCATTGTTTATTAATTCAGTTGTTTTGACAGTGATAAGCCCTGCCCGATAATAGGTAAAGTAACACGCAGTTGTCTCAATGCTGCCTACACAGTATTTAGACTGGTTGCTTTTTCTCAGATACACAAGGTCAATCCTTAATAATAATAATAATTGGTTTTTTGGGGAAAGAAAATAGCGCAGTATCTGTCTCATATATCCTTGGGCACCTGAACCGCGCCGTAAGGGAAGAAATAAAGGAGGGAGTGAAAAAAGAAAGGAAGAAAGAGGTGCCGTAGTGGAGGTCTTCGGTATAATTTCGACCACCTGGGGATCTTTAACGTGCCCTGACATCGCACAGCACACGGGCGTCTCAATCCTTCCGGTCCAGTATCCGGAGTACCCAGGTTCGAACCCGACCGCGGCGGGTGCGTTTATGTGGAGGCGAAACGCTAGGGCACCCGTGCGCTGAGCGATGTCAGTGCATGTTAAAGATCCCCAGGTGGTCGAAATTATTCCGGAGCCCTCCACTGCAGCACCTCTTTCTTCCTTTCTTATTCTTTGACTACCTTCTTTATCCCTTCCCTTACGGCGCGGTTCAGGTGTCCGCCGATATATGAGCCAGATACTGCGCCATTTTCTTTCCTCAAAAACCAGTTATTATTATTATTTTTATTATTATTATTATTATTATTATTATATTATTATTATTATTATTATTATTATTATTATTATTATTATTATTATTATTATTATTATTATTATTATTATTATTATTATTATTATTATTATTATTATTATTATTATTATTATTATTATTAAACGCCGGTGCACTTTACTGCGTTCAGCGGCAAGGTAGGTGTGATCCATGCGACGCCTGCCATGGAGACCGACACCGCGGACCGCGGCCGTAAGGTTAAATTGGTCTTTTGGGAAAGGAAATGGCACAGTATCTGTCTCGCATATCAGCGGTCACCTGAACCGCTCCATAAAGGAAGGGATAAAGGAGAGACTCCGGAAGAAAGCGGCAACGGCGGCGACGAAGCGCGCGGCGCACCCACTCCTCCCCGGTTTTCATGGTAACGGCGCATGCGCAAAACTGACCTCTCCCATGTACCATGAAAACGGCGCATGCGCACAACTGGTCTCTCGCGTGTACCGCGAAATGCTTGACTGGTAGCCTAGTGTAGCTCCCGCTACAAAAAGAAGCCCCCCCCCCCTCTTTTTTAAAGCGAAAGCTTTACTACACCAACCAGCGAGCCATATCGGCTCGTCGCGCCGTATGCCGTATGTCGTATGCCGCATGGCGTGGCCGCGCTCCAACAGATGGCGCCACCGTCAACGCCGCTGCCATCGCCGTTCGCTCCACCAGATGTGCTCCGCTGGTGTAGAGGGAGAGGAGTGTTCGCCTCGCGGTGGTATATATATATATATATGCGCTTCGCCTCAGTGTATTGTAGTCGTTATGGAGAGAGCGAAAGAGACACAACCACGACAGAAAGAAGCGAGGAAGAGACAACGCGCACAAGAGATGCTAGAAGAACGCGCCGCACGACTCGAGAAGCATCGTAACGAAGATTCAGCTAGAAGTCGTGCCACGTCCCGGAGTGACTGTTCAACTGCGGGATGGATGGATGTAAACAACTTTTATTAGAAAAAAGGAAAGGAAAAAATCTTCCAGGGTGGTCTCCTACTGGTCCAGGAGTCCACGGGCTTGTGCCTCACATAAGGCCCGATCCACCAGCCATTTCTGGCCGGCGGGTTGAGCGGTCCGTAAAGCAGCCTCCCAGGAAGAATGAGTGGGATTGGGGACGGGGGTACTGCCGATGGAGAAGGACATTCCCGAATGTTGTGGAAAAGTGTGGATCTGGGCACGCCACAGGTGTTACAATGAGGTGGAAAGGTGGGGTGAAAGCATGAGAGACGGTAGGGTGAAATAAATCAGCCCGTCTGTAATTTTCGCCATGTGGCGCTGGATAAGGGCGACAAAGTACTGTGGGGAGGTGGTAATGTCATGCGGCTGAGTCTGCAGAATGCGATGATTTGATTATATGTATAAAGGACCGATGGGGCCCTTTGCGCAGGGTTGGGTGCCTGATCGTCTGGGGTCCAGGAGGAGGGTTCTCGGGCCAGCGCATGAACGCGCTCATTACCGGGGATCGACGCATGCCCAGGGATCCACGACAGAGTAACTGTTCGGTCGAGAGAGGTGGCCGTGGCAAGAATACGATTGTGGCCGGCGTCGCCATGCCCTTTAGGTAGCGGCGGTATGCGGCCTGGGAATCAGCAAATTTCGGTTATGTTTTTGTCAATGGTGGAGTGGGCCAGCGCAAGTGAGATGGCGGCTCTTTCCGCCTCTGCAAGTGAATTAGTTTGGATAGTGGCGGCGGCCCCAACAGTGCCGTCTTCATAGGCTGCGACGGCCGTGAAGAATCCTAGTTTAGAATTTTCTGCCACGTCGACATAAAAGATATCGGAGCGGTTGCTGTATGTTTTGGTGTAATAGCTCGCTCGAGCCTGCCGCCTACCCTGATGGAGGCTAGCGCTCATATTGCGCGGTAGGGACTTCTGATATATGTGATCCTGCGTGCGCAGAGAAATCATGTAAGGTGTAGGACTTGTTGGAGTGGGAATGGGTGGATTGAGACGGAGCTGTCGCAGTAGTCATTGTCCTGTTTCCGTGCGACTCAGGTGGAATAATTAGTTGGTGCGTTGCGCCTCTATTAATTCCATCACGGTATTGTGGGTACCGGTGGCCAGGAAGCGTTTCGTGCTTACCGTCCGTGGAAGACGTAGGGCGGAGGTGGGTGAAAGCCGTGCGTATTAGCATGTCTGCATCTTGTGTTTGGTGCTGAGTGAGTATGTGGTATGAGAGGTGGTATGTAATGCGGCTGGTGATTAAAGCATTTGTCATATTGAGAATCGCGCGTTCAGACAGCCCACGATTGCGTGCTGCCACCAGCTTGATTAGTGCAGCCACCTGTTTGTTCTGTCTTGACAAGAGCTGAAGGGTGGCAGTGGCATCGAGCGTATTGTTAATGATGTGAAGGGCCGCATACGGGAGGCCCAGGCATTGCTGGAAAGAACTAACCCGGCGACCAGAGCTCAAGACATTTTGCCTGCCTTCAAATTTATCAACCCAGACATGTCGGCGAGGACGGTGGTGGGGAATGTGGCGGGCGATGCAGAAAACAGACGTGGAAAGACAGCCAGACGGGTAAAGAGGAGAGGCTGCGCGTGGTGCCGACGCAACCCCCGTCTTCCCTGCGGTTTGTGCGGTGCTCCCCCCGCTCCCCCCTACCGGCGCGCAGACGGGTACGTTTGTGCGTTTGTGTGTGCAGCCGACAGGCGACCTTACTAGCAGCGGACACGACAGGCTGCGTAACGGATCGAGGTGTTGGAGGAGGTCGGCGGCTGGCACCAGACGGGCTGTCGGCAGAGGAGAGGAGACTGACTGCACAGAAGCGTTACCCTCCGAGGGACACGTTATCCCATTCGACCCATCCCCAACGAGACCATCGGCCTTCCCGTCGTAACGACCGCGGGTTCCTAGAAATTTGGCGGGTGCCCTTGGTCGGCTGTGTGAGCAGCGACGACGAAAAACCATTGGGCGAAGATTACCCAGAGAGAGAGAGAGAAAGGGAATCTCCGGAGAGACGCGGAAGCGGCAGCGGAGACAAAGGAAAAGAGTCGAACAGAGACAGGCGAGGCGAACGGACGCAAGATCGCGCTGGTCTACAGTCAGCGAGGCCAGATCTCAGCATCCGCAGCAAACTGGCCGCCAGCCGAAACGCCCAAGAGTCCTATGGCTTCGCCCCGTCACAGCACCGCCAGCCGAAACGACCAAGAGTCATGTGGTCTCGACCCATCACAGCACCGCCAGCCTAAACGCCCAAGATCCCTGTGGCCTCGACCCATCACAGCGCCGCCAGCGGAAACGCCGGGAAGAGAGGCAGATCACAGGATAGCCGAAGCAGCCTGGGAAGACTGCGGTTGCGTCGGCACTGCGCGGAGCTTCTCCTCTTTAGCCGTCTGGCTGTCTTTGCACGTCTGTCTTCTGCATCTCCCGTCGCATTCCCCACCTCCCTCCTCGCCGACATGTCTGGGTCGATAAATTTGAAGGCAGGAAAATGTATTGGGCACTGTTCGCCGGGTTAGTTCTTTTCAGCAATGCGTGGGCCTCCCGTATGCGGCCCTTCATAATTAGAAGGCCGAGAGTCTTCACCTGAGACACAATGGGCACTGGATTCCCGTACATGTGCAGTTCAATTTATGGAGGAAAAACGCTAAGGCGCCCGTGTGCTGTGCGATGTCAGTGCACGTTAAAGATCCCCAGGTGGTCGAAATTATTCCGGAGCCCTCCACTACGGCACCTAATTCTTCCTTTCTCTTATCCCTTCCCTTACGGCGCGGTTCAGGTGTCCAACGATATATGAGACAGATACTGCGCCATTTCCTTTCCCCAAAAAACCAATTATTATGCAGTTCAATGGGATGGGTCACTGGGCAGGGGTTTCAGCTGCAAGAGTTCCGATTTATTTGGAGAGCAACAGAGGCCTGTACTTGCTAATTGGGTGGTGGTGATGTCAATGGCATATTGCAGGATATCCTGGGCTGTTTCAATGGATCCTCCCTTTGTCCAGAGGGTTATATCATGTGCGTATATGGCTGTGTGGAGCCCTGGGATAGCAGCAAGGGCCTTTTCCAGTGGTGCTAAGGCAATGTTAAAAAGTAAAGGTGATAGGACAGCCCATTGTGGGGATCCCCGGTTAGGCAGGGGGAAAGGCTGAGAGGCGACATCCCCAAGATAGTTTTGCCGTGCGTCCCTGAAGAAAGGCCTCAACGTATTGCCTATTGCGGGTTCCACAGCTGGTGGTGGCTAATGTCAGTATATTGTCATGGCTTATTGTGTCGAATGGCTTATGAATATCCAGGGCCAGTATGGCTCACGTAGCGGCTGTACGGCGCTTAGTGTTAAAGAGACACTCTTTAAGGGCGAGAAGTACGCTTTGCGCCGAGATGTTTGGACGGAAGCCAAATTGAACGTTTGGGAGGAAGCCTGTTGTTTCCAGGAACGGTTGCAGGTGATTGAGAATCACGTGGTCGAAGAGCTTGCCGACACAGCTCGTTAAGGAGATGGGGCGCAAATTTTGAAGGGTGAGGGGTTTGCCCGATTTGGGTATAAATCGCATGCTGGCACGTGTCCAAGCTTGCGGGAGCGTGCCAGCGTGCCAGTGGTTATTAAAGAGCTCCGTGAGTTCCTGAAGCGAGACTTCGTTCAGATTTAGTAGTACCGTGTATGTTATGCCATCCGGCCCCGACGCCGTAAAGCGGTGAGTACTAAAAAGTGCTCGGTGGTCTTCCGTTAAGATAATGTCGGCATCAAGTTCCGGGTTAGGTGGAGAATGATTGGGTCGATCTATTGACTGAAGGCATGGGGGTATATAAGTGTCCCGTAATTGGCCAATTACGTCTGTGCCCTTTTGAAGCTCTAGTTGTATTAGACGTTATGTGCTTACTTGTGTGTCAGATTTAGTAGTTTTTGGATCTTACAGAGCGCGTAGGAGGGACCACATGCATTTATTGCTTAATGTACCCTTGAGGTCGTTACAAAAGGTTGCCCAGTTTGCGCGGGCTAGGGTGTCGGCGTATTCTTTTGCCTCACGAGTGAGAGCGGCTACGCGGAGTCTCAATTTACGATTGTGTCGTTGGTGACGCCAGCGCTTGAGAAGTGCCTGTCGGGCCTCCCATAGATGAGCCAGATGCGGGTCAACCTGCGGTGCCGCAGGGATGTTTTTAATGCGTTTGCTGTTCGCCTGGATAGCCTCCACCAGACAGTCTGTCCAGTCGGTGACAGTACGGGGTTCGGTAGAATCAGCTGCCAAGTATGAGCGAAATTTATCCCAGTCAGTGAGGAGCTGTGGACGAGGGCTGAAAATTTTGGAATCGTAAGCAATAGTAGTGGAGACTGGAAAGTGATCACTCCCAAGGCTGGTTTCGAACACCGTGTGAGATTTAACGATTATGTTCGGTGTGGCCCATGTGAGATCGGGTGTGCTGTCGTGGGCGGCATTTGTGCGAATGCGAGTGGGTAAGGTGGGGTTCGTGATCAGGCCAAGGTTGTAATCAGCCATTGCGGTAGAAATGCGGTTCCCTTTGAAGGTGTCCGAGGTGTATCCCTAATGCGCGTGACGTGCAATAAAATCACCCACCACAGGGAGCTTTGAGGAACGAAAGGAGCCCAGCATGCCCGGAATAACTCTGCCTTTATCTTTGGGATTGCTGTATATGCTAAGAATAGTGAGGCTATATGTGTGGCCGGGTGAGCTGAGCTCTATCGCGGTATACTGAGTGTCCGTGCTTGCGTGAGTGTTTGTCGGTGTGCGGTCTAGCACCGGCATGGTTGCGAGTGTCAAGATTGCTGTACGAGGCGTTATTGCTGCCGTGTGATAACCGCGGATGTGGATGCGATTTGTTTCCGTCTCTTTCAGAGCGATGACATGGGGGGATTAGGGGAGTTTGCGATATAAGCTGCTAGTTCCGCTTGTTTTCGGCGTATGCTGCGAAAGTTCCATTGCCGTATAATTGTTTCTTTTGGTGTAATGGACTGGCGTCTCCGCCGACCTTCTCGCGTGCTATTGTTCTGTGCCATGTTGCTGGTCTGGAGATACTGAATCAGGACAGGCAGCGGGTAGAACTGCGCGCTGCTTGCGAGGCAATTCCTCACGAGGTATAGGGTCGAAAAGCTTATTGATACCGGATTCATGTTTTTCCAAGCGTGTGTTGATCGTAACTTCTATGCTTTCCGTCATGGACTGTATCAGCAGTGCCTGGGCTTGTATGAGCTGGTGCTGCATCGCTCCGAGTTGTTCAGCAGCTATAGTGTTGATTATGCTAGTGATTTCAGAACGAAATTCAGCAAACGTATGTATTGCTTTACCGCCTCTTGAGGTTTAATACGGTGGTCCGGAGTTGGATAAGGGGTACTAGGGGAGGCTGCTTGGATGGACCACTCATCCTTTTTAGCAGGGCCGGCTCCTTTCTCAAGTGTAGCGTTCCGGAGTGACTGCGCCTCTCTAGTCTCCTGGATGCGGGCGGCGGATTCACTGGCTTTCCAGGTAGGAGCCCGTGGCTTGGTGGCGTCCGTCTTGGTACCACTAGGCTCCAAAGCTTTATGTCCGGCGTTCACGGTGTCCACACTGTGATTTTCCGTCTGGTTTTTGTTATGTTCGCGCGACTGTTCTGGGTTCTCGATCTCCATGGCCTGCTCCAAAGGTGTGTGGGCGGCCGTGGTGACCACTGGGTTCTTCTTCCACAGCGGTGGGAGGGGTGGCCATAATTCTCTGTTTTGGTTCCAAGGTTTCTTTGGGTGGACGATGGGCGCCTTGCTTCTACCGGTTGTTTGATTCACTTTCATGGGCAGTGTGGTGCTGCTGCTATATCTTTGCTGTTCTCCCGGCCGGTGGACTTTGGTTCAATTGGGGCCGATGCTCATTCCTGGGTCAATGCTCGGTCTTGTGCTCCTGCTCAGTCTTGTGCTTCAGCGCAGTCTTTTGCTTCTGCTTAGTCTTTTGTTTCTTCTGCACATCTAGAAGAGTGCTCTGTGCAGCAATTTCTCAATCTGGATGGCGTCGGATTGCGGTTTCATCAGTTTTGGCTGTCTTTATTCCTCTTTTGCTGTAATTCTTGTCTTGCCGGACAGTTCGTATCAATGGTGGAGTGGTTGGATGTGTCACAGACGATGCAGTGCTTTTTTCAATCGACATGTCCTGGGGGAGGATTGCGTATTCCGCAATTGTAGCACCTTTTCTCCTGCGGAGTGGGGCAAGTGTCAGCTCGGTGTCCTCTTTTTAGGCAGCATCCGCAGACCTGCATCACTGGTCGGAATTGTTTGCACCTGTATTCTATGTCGCCGAGGTAGAAAAACCGTTGTACTGCTTTGCCTTCAAAGGTATATAGACATGGCCCCTTTGTGCCTAAAGGCCTTGCTTGAATGATTTTTATTTGCTGGGGATATGTTTCCGTGCAGTTCAGCAATTCTTCGGTAAGGCGCCCGTAATGATGTCTACATGAGATGACTGGTGATGCTGCATAGGCATTCATTGAATGTTCCTTTAATCCTAGATTGATTGCCTGGATGTTACATATCTGTTCAGTGCGGTCCGGATCTGGGGCGCTCAGAATAGCGATATTTTGCTCCGGCTTGACTCTGACCCTGGCATCGTGTGTTAATTGGCGGCTGAGCTTGAATTGCAAAGCAGCAAGTAGTGACCTACCGGTGTTTTTAAGCAGCGTCAACCCTCCGCGTAGACGTATCGCGGCAAGTTTGTGGACTCTATCTAGTGCCATCAGCAGCGAGCACGACCCGCTGTGGCTGGATAGCAAGGCAGCTGCGTCGACCATATGATGCGTTGACGTGGAACGCTGCTCCACCGTGCGCCGCCTAGGTGGCGTTCACGTGGAACGCCCCTCCGCTCCTTCGTGCGCCGCTAAAGTAAATTAGGCTTAGTGCCGCGACTCCGCCTCGGAGGTCTTCGTAAGCTGCTTATGAAGAATACAGCGTACTCACGGGCAAAGAAGTCCTTGTAAAGGTCGCTTGGGTGTTCACGAAACCCCGAGGTAGGAATTTCTGGCCCTATGAATGGTAATTGGTAGAATAAAGCAGGAAATTCACAGAGCCCTTGTGAAGCGCGTCCGCTCCGCTCGGCTCCCTGGCTGGTATTCAAACTGCGGGAGAGACCGGTTTGAGTTCTCGAGAGTGTCGGAATTAGACGCTGCGTAGACGACGCGTCGAAAAAACGAAGCTTTTGCAATTCAACTATGGTTAACCATAGCTAAACCACAACCATTTTTTTCTCCTTCGGGAGATTCACGCGTCTTGCGCCCCGAAAGGCACCCGCTGACAAGGAACAGAGAGCTGATGACGGTTTTATTTCGTTTGGCAATATACAAGGCGTTCCAGCTAAACGAGTCTCTGACTGAGTTTTGGGTTTGCACTGGGCGCAAGATATATGATAAGCGAATTTTCATCTCCTGTGTTTCGCCTCCATCAAAACGCGGCCGCCGCGGTCGGGACCGGAGAACTGTGCGATGCTGTGCGATGTCAGTGCACGTTAAAGATCCCCAGGTTGTAGAAATTATTCAGGAGCCTTCCACTACGGCACCTCTTTCTTTCTTCTTTAACTCCTTCCGTTATCCCTTCCCTAACTGCGCGGTTCAGGTGTCCGCCGTTATGCGAGACTGATTCTGCGCCATTTTCTTTCCCCCAAAACCAATTCTTTTTGTGCTCAAGCAGAACCACTGTTGCGTGTCTGGATTTCTCGCGTTATCTCTTAGAGCTTGAAGAAAAAAATTGCTCCGAGGGTTCCTTGTTGCGAAGAAGTTTATAAAAAGCTAGCTAGTCAGTATAAGCTAATCAATAGACTTTGCAGTACGAAAAATAAACTTAGGCGGGGTTTAATCATGGTTATACCAAAGGTCAAGCGAAATAATTTTTACAGTGTTCGTATAAATATGCTTTGGTACTGTACGCGTGTTGTTTCGCTTTAAAAACTTGGTAGTTGCGCAAAGTTATTCGACTAACTTCAAGCCTTTGCCATATCTTGCGAGATCACACTGTTTTTTCTGCGATAATAGTCAAGCAAAGCAACGCTCAAGCAGAGGACAGACGACTTTCACCGCACCTTCGGCATCTCCTTCGGACTCCGTCACCGCCGCCGCCGTTTTTGTTTCCACGCGGGACAAAAAAGGCACTGACGTAGAGTCACGTGGGAGAAGGGAGCGCCCGCCCAAACTGGTTAGCCGGTGTCCGGTGCCTCTTTCGATTAGAACACCGCACCGCTCCGTTGCTGTCGCGATTTTTGCCTCCGTCGCCGCCGCGCCGTAAAGGAGGCCTCGGCGTCCGTAGTGCGCGGTCTCCGCGTTCACCTGCTATAGCCTAAGTGGGCGCCCCTGGAGCCATGTTCCGCCAGGTTCATAGGCGCCTCGGATTGTGTACTGTTTTGGGGCAGAGGGGTGACAGCCGCATCTTAATCGCCTCGAACATTCCAGATAACTCTAGGTTACTTTAAAGCGAAAACTTTACAACGCCATGTTCTGCCAGTTTCGCAGACTCCGTCATTTTTTTACCATTAGTGCGTGGCGCGTGAAGCTGCCGAAACCGATGAAGACCGCCAGCTTCGAAAGCAAATGAAAGGCGCCTAGCTGGCCCCTGGGACAGTGAACACCTCAGTCACGTTTTAAGCTGCGTGGCGGTAGTGACAGATGTGCGCTGCATGCGTTGGCGCTGACAACTTTGTGCCAAAAACGCAGCACTGAATCCATAGGCTATCGGCGTTCATTGTGCTCATTGGCGCCGGTGTTCACAACGTTCTAGACTCCGATGATTTTGAGGAAAGACACATAACTGGCTCTCTGGGCCAGTGGACGCCTCAATCACGCTTTGAGGTACCTACGTGGTCGTGGTGAGAGAGATGTGGGCTGCATACATTAGCGCTGACAACTTTCTTGCAGACACGCGGCACTGCACCAATAGGCCACAGCGTTAATTTGACGGACCAACCACTCGGGATAAACCATTATTTAACTGCCACCTGCCAGCGTAGCAGGGTGGCCGCGCTGCCTGTCCAGTGTCCGCAGCACACTCAACGTTAGAGACGCCAAGACGCGTCTAGTTGCCCCATACACCACAACTTTCGCTCTCTAACCAGGTTCAACAGTAGTTAAACCGCAGGTAATCTTTTCGCAGGTGAATGAAAAGGCATCTCACCGAGCATGTGACTTCCTGCGTGCTACTGGCAGCCTTTAATGCTCAAAATACATTTAGTTAGGTCCGCTCGTCACGGTCATCACTGCTTGTGGGGCAAGAGCCATTTCTGCTGGCTGGTGAATACGCTATAAAGAAGTCTCTGACAAACAGGCAAGAGCATCGGCTTCCCAGCGTTACAACACACACACTATGAACGCTTCAGGCCACCAGGTTACAGCAAAGGAAGTCGAATAGGGCAGCTTTCGAGTGCACGGAGGTTGGGCAACGACGCTCATATAGCCACACTGAGGCTCTCACCAGCACGATAAAGATCCACAAAGAGGCCCTCAGAGCAGCTGCCGACAATGACGCTCGAAGCACCAGCTGCACAGGGCGCTGCGACTAGTCGTCGTCGCTGCTGGAGAAGTCGCTGGGCGTTGAGCGCGTTTCTTCCAGCCGGCTCGTGATGGCGCCCCGCTCACCTCGTATGCAGTTCACGTAGTAGTAGAAATGCTTCCTGATGTTAGCCACGGCGGTCCGCCTCAGTTCGATGTTGTCGGCACATTGTTTTTTTGGTTCTCCAAGGCACGCTGACGAAGTCGGTCTAGGTCACCGATCTGCCGGCCGAATAGTGTCATGTCGGCGGGCATTGTCCAACTTCTTTTTGGTGGCAACCAAACGAGCTTCAAGCATGTCAGTCCTTCTGGAGCGGGAACCCACCGTTCCATGCGCAGACGCCATTTTACCGCCCGTATTTGTCTTCTTCTCCCCTGTTCTTGATCACCCGGCGTGTTGTAGGCAGTAGCCACATGCAGTGGCTAGGCCGTCTGAGTGACTCCTTGGCTGCGCGGCGGTGCGCCCGCGTGAATCTCGCGGCGCCTGGCACGCGTCTCGTGCTCGTGCCGGCATTCGCTGGGCTTGAATAAAGCTGTCCGGTTGGCCTCTCAACGCTCTTGTTTTCCTCAACCCAACACAGTGCAGCAGCGCAGTTCAGAATATTGGGCAAAAAATTACAGGATTGCACTTCAGTCTGCTTATGACCTGAAATGCGTCTCTTTCTGTCCTCTTCCTTCCTCGATTTTTCATGTTTTACCATTTTGCGTTTTTTTTTTGCTTTATACGCGACAGCATATACAGATCATTCGGTCGAAAAGCCGTCTGCATCGTAGTAGTACAGAAATATTCCTTTCGGGTGTACACCGAGATATGTGAGAGAGGCGTTATTTCCTTTCCTTAAAACCATTTTTATTTCATTTTCCTGGCCATAAGGAATCACCGCACGAAGACAGTTATTAGTGACTCAGAATGCGTAGAATGCGCAGTCACCGGCTATCATAGGGGCAGAGTGGGTAAACTCACGGCGTCACTACTCATAAAATACACACCTGCATCCTCCGTCAGCCTTGCATGGGCGCCAGCTCACACTGGCTGCTCAGGAAGCGAGAAGGCGGCCGAATATGCCCCACGGCTAACCAACCGGGACGTTTGCACAAACTACCCCGTCCGATCTACGCACCACTTGCAACAAGGTTACAAACACGTACAGGGAAAACAGCGGGGGCTGTGGTTAGGGCACTCGGTTACTGATCCGGAGTTCCCGGCTTCGAACCCGACCGCGGCGGCTGCGTTTTTATTGAGGGAAAACGCTAAGGGGCCCCTGTGCTGAGCGGTGTCATTGAACGTTAAAGATCCCCAGGTGGTCCAAATTTTTTTGGGGCCCTCCACTATGGCACCTCTTTCTTCCTTTTTTCTTTCACTCCCTCCTTTATCCCTTCCCTTACGGCGCAGTTCAGGTGTGGAGCTATATATGAGACAGATACTGAGCCATTTCATTTCACAAAAGACCATTTATTATTATTATTAAAACAGACGCCTTTACCCATGCCAACAGCCAGACCTTACCAAGGCACTAGCCACAGCTCTTAGAAGATATCAGGCAAAATCTCTTATGAGTTCATATCGGATGGCATTAAGTACAAAAGGTGAAGTTAGTCCTCTCTGCCAGATTTGTGACAAAAACCTTAACGCAGATGATGAGAATATTCTCTTAGGATGCGAGAAAAATCCACGTCTAGAAAGCTCCTGCCATATCCCTCAGCTGGCAGCTGAGCTTGAGAGCCACTCGGCTTTCTGGATGCCCAGCTGCCAGCTGAGGGATATGGCAGGAGCTTTCTAGAGGTAGATTTCCCTCGTATCCCCAGATAATTTAGAGCGAAAAAACACGTTTTTACAGCGAACTTGAATAACTTTGCGTGACTACAAAGTTTTTACAGCGAAACAACACGCGTAGAGTACCAAAACGTACTTTTACGAACATTGTCAAAATGCTTTCGCTCGACCTTTGGTATAACCATGATTAAATCTGCCTGTATGCTACGTGAATTTTAATATGACGAAGCCAGACTCATGCTGGCTGACCACGACAGTGTCGTATGTACATATCGTTTTGTGTGTTTTTTGTTGAGTGTTTTTGGTTAATTGTTGTGGGCCAAAGCCAGGCAATAAAGAAAAAAGCTGGCAGCTGGGAAAAGATCATACGCAGTGACGACAAAGTACAAGCAACTTCGCAGATTGGATCCTCGAGGTCGCCCTTTCATGGAGGCCACCCTTGCTAAAGTGGGCTAAATACGACAGAAAAGCCTAATAAAGTTTATTCCTCCTCTTTACGGCGCGGTTCGGGTGTCCCCCGAGATATATGAGACTGGCGTCATTTTCTTTCCTTAAAACCAAGTGTTATTTCATTTTCCTTCCTCAAAACCAATTTTCATTTCATTTTCCTTACGGCGCGGTTCGAGTTTCCACCGAGACATGTGAGCCTGGCGGCATTTTCTTTCCTTAAATTGTCCAACGGGCAACGCATTGTGCCGAACGGGCGATGGTGTTCCGTGGACCCCTTGGCAACACTGCAACACGCGGTCGCGTCCCACTTTTGAAAACGGAGCTTAAGCGTCCTCCATTTTTTCTTGTTCTAGCTTATTTTTATACTTATTTTAATTTTTTTGCTATTTTTTTTTATTTTTGCCTCTTCATTTCGTCACATATAAGTCGCTTAAAAACTGTTGCTGATGAACTTTTGCACTTATGTTGATTTACCGTACAACATACGATTGACAGTTCGCGCGAATTTCCGTTCACAACTTCGATTCACGCCACTAATAATGACCCAAGAATGGCTTTAATTTTTTAAAAATTACAAAATTTAAAACTGAAAAGACTGCGGTGAGGAGTGTAACCGGTAATGAAAGAGTAGGATCTGCCACCACCACGATAATCCCCGGCTAACGAAACGGGCTAGCGATATCTTTTTCCTCCATTATTATTTATTTATAAATAGGCACTAAAAACGAGAACAACAGAACGGCTGTACGGGCATTTACGTAAATCGTTTCCTCCGTCCTTCTCCTTCATGCACTTTGAAGATAAAGATTCCTGGCCAAGGTATGGAAGTATATTCTTCTGAGTGGTTTCTCTTGCCGGTAGTAGAGGACATTGCATTTAATGTCCAGTGTTTTTCGGGGCTTTGCTTGCATGATTTATAGAAGGTGTGAAGGAATCATGTTTTTCTTCCCTGGCTGCATATACAGCGTTCTCTTCTGAAGCCGACACGGGGCACGTGCCGGCCCGGGCACAGTGGTCACAAGAATTGGGCAGGACCGCCACATGCAGGCTTATACTGGAAGGCGGAAATATAGTAGTTTGCTGTTTACCTTTTCGGGCGTCTAAATTCCGAGAACCTATCAGTTGTAGAATCAGTTATCACAGAGCCTGGGCTGCATGAGCTCATTTACTGCGCGAAATGAACCACGAACACTTGCATTGACTCCAGCCTCGGTTCGCTATGTTGACTTTGCTTTACATTTTCCTCACCATCTCAATGTGTTCATAAAATGTGCTCATTCCGAAGGGTAAACACATTCTATGAGTTAATAAAACAAGATAATAAGCTTCCAAGTTGTGATTCGACCTATACGTAAAGAGAAACCCTGCGGTCGAAATACTAAATCAGATTTAGCCAGTACATGCCATTGCAGGTGAGGGAAGAAATCCTTGCAGTAATTTTTGTTCCCAGTGGGATGGCTTTTTATTAGGAGACCGGAATTTACCATCACAAAATACTCAAGCTCGACCACTGCGCCTTTTGGTCTGGAAAAGCAAATGCGTTCATGCTCAACATGGCAGCATATATCAGCCACCATCAAGAAAATTGCTTGCATATATGTCTGTGGTTGCTGTGTTCCTTACACGAAAACGAAATCGTTATCAGAGGCCTTCAGGTTGGCTGTGGTGTAGGTGGAAGAGACCCTGATCAGCAGGAATCGCTGATTGACATGGTACGAATTTTAGGCGGTTACAAGGCGCTCTTCTACCCCTCATTATTTGTGAAAGGCTCCATAGTCTTACTTTTCACTAAACTTTGACTTACGACAGGTGGTGTAAACTATATTACAAACACAGGAGTTTAGGACGCACAGGTCCTTGGGCCCCCGCACGGCCCCACTGCACTCAAACGTTCATGTCCCGGAGGCTCATGACGTTGGCAACCCGGCCTGTGGCGATGGCTTGCTTGGCCGGGTCCTCAAAGCGCAGTAGGGTCTCCCAAGCCTCCCAAGTGGTAAGGTGCTCCAGGACCCGCGGGGGAAGATCCGCCGGGCAGAGGAAAAGGATATGATCGAGAGTGGATTTGGGGTGGTGGCAGAGGGTACAGGAGGTGCTTGTGTGGACTTGGTGATAGCGCGAGCGTATATAAGGGGAGGGTAAGGTGCCTGTTTGGAGCCGCCTCCAAAGTGTCTGATGATAATTGTCGAGGGAGGGAAGGGGTGGGGGGTACAGCTGACGCTCGGCTTTACTGGCCTGCGTCCGTTCACTGAAGCAATGCATGCGCTCCCGTGAGAACCCCAGATCGGAGGCCGCCGGTGCCCGGTTGAGAGACCCTCGGGCTAAAGCGTTGGCAGCCCCGTTTTCGGGATTCCCGGAGTGGGCAGGTACCCATATGAGCTCCATGTGGCGGGGCGGGCGTGCGGGAAGGGAGTTCAATATGCGAATTGCAGGGACGTGAACTCCCTCGCGGGTGAAATTTATTATGGCAGATTTAGAGTCTGATAGTATATACCGGGCCTCCGTGCGCGTGATGGCTAGGGCAATAGCGGCCTCTTCAGCCTCCTCCGAAGTGGCAGTGGGGGATATGTGAAGGGTAGCAATCGGTTGTAGGGAGGGGTTCGTGATAGATACAACCGCGTCCTCGCCTGTTAATGCGGCAGCCTCCCAAACGGCATCCGGTTCCATGCCATAGTTTTTGTGGAGCACCCGTGTGCGAGCTCTGTGGCGGGGTTCGTGGTAGGTGGGGTGCATGTTTTTAGGGAGAGGTTTATAAGTAGCTCGCGGTGTATGTGGTGGAGGACCGGTAGCTGTGTGGGATCCGTGGCTGGTATCCTGATGCCGAGGGTGTGTAGGATGTATCTGCCGGTGGTGGTTCTCGCGGACGTATGTATTGTGCCTGTCGGTGGGTCTTGATAAACTCACCTATCCTGTTTTGTGGGCCTAGCTGGAGGAGTTTTTCGGTTGAGGTATTTACGGGTAGGTGTAGTGCTGTCTTAAATGCTGTTCGGGTCATGGCATAAAGGGTGGAGATTTCTGTGGCCTGGAGTTTCAGGTAGGGGAGCGTGAAGAGGAAGCGGCTGAGGACGAAGGCATTAATGAGACGACATAGGTCATGCTCCTTCATGCCCCGGTGGTGTCCAGGAACTCGGGGATTAGGTGGGATATCGACACCGCCGTCTGCTTGAGTTTCTGGATGGTGAGAGTGTTTTCCCGTGTTCTGGATGTGGAGGCCCAGTACCCAGAGAGTGTGTACCTCCGGGATGTATCGGTTTTCCAGTTTCACGGTTATGGGGCCTGTGGGGCAGTTTCCGGTTGTGGGGCGGAGTATGAGCAGCTCCGACTTCTCCGGAGAGCATGAGACTCCGATACTGCGCGTATGTGCTTGGGTGAGGGTAGCTGCCGACTGAAGAGTATTCTCTGTCTCCATCACTGCCATGGGCGGTCCATAGAGTGATATCATCAGCATAGAGTGTATGCCGAAGGTGAGGGATGGTTAGTATTTTGCGGGCTAGGGGATGAGTGAGACATTGAAGAGGAAAGGGGAGAGGACAGATCCCTGGGGGGTGCTAACCCCACTAAGGGTGTATGGGCGGGATGTGTGAGGACAGAAGTGAATTTCGGCCGTGCGGTTAGTAAGGAATGCTTGAATATAGGTGTACATACGTTCACCTATGTTCAAGGGGGAGAGCGCCGCCATGATCGCTTTATGGTCTAGGCGATCAAAGACCTTGGAGAGATCCAAGGCGAGGACAGCTTTTGTGTGGCCCGGTATGACAGGTCAAAAATTTCCTGTGTGAGCTGGAGCATGGCGTCCTGGGCCGACAGGTGAGGACGGAAGCCCACCATGCTGTGCGGATAGAGGTCTTGCTCCGTCATGTGTTGGGTGAGTCGGGCGAGTGCGACATGCTCCAAAAGCTTGCCCAGGCATGATAGTGAGATGGGACGAAGATTTGCAGGTGTGAGGGGTTTGTGGGGCTTGGGTATGAATAAGATTTTGGCGTGACGCTAGGATTGCGGAAGGGTGCCCTCCTGCCAGCAAGTGTTGAAGTACCCCGTGAGTTGGGCAATCGACTGATCGTCCAAATTGCGGAGCATGCTATATGACATACAGTCAGCTCCTGGAGTAGAGTTATAGCGGAGAGTCAGGAGGGCCGCTCTGACTTCTGCTTCCGTAATCTCCGCTGCGAGATTGGCATTCGGGGTGCCGGCATAGGGCGGCAGGGGGATTGAGGTATCGGGAGTTGTATGTGTATTCCTAAGTATGTCTCTGAGTGCGTAGGGAGAAAGGTCGGTCCTGTGTATAAGGCGTGTGACGTGTTGTTTTGTGGCTGTTTTGGATTGCGTGGGGTCAATTAAGTGACGGAGGAGTTTCCAACTGCGTTTGGAGGACAGATCGCCAGCCATACTGTCGCAAATCTGCCCCCAGTTGGATCGGCAGAGCTCCTCAGAGTGCTCAGTAATTTGTGTTTGCAGTGCGGTTTGCCGCTTTTTAAGGGTCCGATTGAGCTTTTGCCTTTTCCAGTGCTCTAGGATGCTATGTTGAGCCTCCCATATGTTGGCCAGGCGAGTGTCGAGGGTGGGCGTATCTGGTGTGGTGTCAAGCGTTCGAGTATGTGCGGAGACATCGTTCATGAGTGATGCCACCCACTGGTCGATGTCTGTAATGGGGGCGTCAGGAAGGGCCGCCCGTGTGGCGCAGACCGCATCCCAGTTGGTGAGTTTGTGTGTTAGGTGAACGGTCGTTCTTTGTTTGTACGGTACTGTAACGGAGATGATGTAATGATCGCTCCCTAATGTGTGATGTGTTGTGTTCCACGTAATACCCGCAAGGGTGCTGCTCAGTGTCATGTACGGGCTGGAGTCCGCGCTGACACTGTTGCCAATTCTCGTGGGAGTGTTAAAGGTGTGTTTTGTGAGGCGGAGCTGTTGTACCAAGGACCAGACTCGCCTTCCTCGTCCCGTGGTGGTGCGGTAGCCCCAGTCAGTATGCTGACTCTTGAAGTCCCCTCCGATAATCAATGGATGCTTGCCTGCAATACGATGGAGATCGCGCAGTAGCGTTTCCAATGAAGCCATCGGATGAGACGGTGTGTGATATATATTTGCAATAAAAATAGATGGTGTGGAGTGTGCATCTGGTATGATTTCTGTGATCACGCAGGGTGTCTCGGATGTGATCTGATGCGTTTGGTGTGTAATGGAGCGATGTATGAGTGTGAAAGCCCTGGGTGTATTCGTTGCGTCCGAGTGAGCGGATGTGTAGCTGGGAAGTGTTGCAGGGCATGTGTGTCCTGAAGGAGGAGGATGTGGGGCGTGAGAAGTGTGGGGAGAAGGAGTTGGAGGGGTGCGCGTTTGCCCCGGAAGCGGCGGCAGTTCCAATGCAGAATTGATATGGAATTAGGTAGTCGCCCCGCCACACTGTAGCTTGGGTGAAGTGAGGGTAGGTGGGTTGGGTAGTGGGTTCTGTGGGGTAGGTGGGCGGGATTGATGGGGGATTGGGTAGGTGCAGCGAGGGAAGGACCTACTCTATTGTTTCGAGGCGGGTGTCGTACCGTGCAAGGCTCATCTCAAGGGTATGCACCATGCGCGTAAATGCCGCTTCAATTTGTTGCTCGAAGCATTGGGACAGGTGGTCGACGAGGTGATTAAGTTTTGCCTCTAGACGCCCGCTCATTTCGGCGAGTTTAGCGTCCATGCGGGCCTCTAGGAATTGAAGGCCAGTTTGGGTGACGGGTGGTTGCTCTGTTGTGCGTTTTTCTTGGGTAGAGGTGAGGCGGGGGCTTGGGAGCCCGATTGTTCAATGTTTTCAGTAGGTGTTGGAGGTAGCAGCGTGGGTTGCGTGGGAGGGACTATTGGCGGAAGCAGTAGAGGGGTAGAGGTGGGGGTCTTGATGAGAGAGGTAAGACGTCTCACCTCCTCTCGCAGAGCCTGTAGCCCCCGGGCACAGGGGTCCACTTGTGTGGGCGGAGGGGTTGAGGGTTTGCTGGTAGCTTTAAGCCTGTTGCCTGCTACTCTGTCTGCCCAGGAAAGTTGTGGAGGCTGTTGGTCCTGGCGGCGACGAGACGATGAGCGAGACTTGCTAGAGCGACGAACGCTGGCGCGATCCGCGTCTCGCTCCGGTGTGCGGGAAGTGTGCGTTGTGGTGAGCGCCGTCCCCTCGCTTTGCAACATTTAGTGCCCGTCATGTGGGCGCCTCCACAGAGTATGCAGGCTGGGGTGCATGTCGGAGTGTCCTCTCGGTGGTGCGGGATACCGCATCTTGAACAGTTGTGCGTACACTGTAGGTTACGCACATCCGCGCGATGGCCTGGTTTTCTACAGTTTGTGCAAGCGTCCAGGTGTCCTCTATATTGTCAGGACTCGGTAGAACCCCGAGGAGAGCTGAAGGAAAACGGTTTACTGGTTAACCACAAAAAGTTCCTGCGCAATTCAGCTTCTTCTTGCCTGGCGCTCGTAGACCAACCCCCGTATTCCTAAAGAGACCTCCACTTGAAATTTCACTCGAGTTGCTCCTCGAAGCCCGTTTCGTGCTTCTTAAATTCTCCTCCACTCCTACCGGCCCTCGAACGGAGGAACTCCTCCACGCTTTCCTCCAAAATCTCGAGGTGGCGCTGCTGCTACCTTGAACGCCTCCTCGACCGAAACTTAGCCTCCTCTATTTTTCTGTGCCTGCTCAAAGGCTGCTGAAGCGCCGTCTGACGGGAACGCCCCTCTGCCGAATTCTTCCGCGGGTGGCGCTGCCAGCCCTAGATAAGGCACGTGCGGGTGTGCGGGCTGCGGCGACCGTAGGTATCAGTTGGCGTTTTGTTTGCGCTGTGTCTACTCATCGTTATGGCATACTGCTGTGGGCCGGGATGCAGAGCTATGGCATACTGCTGTGTGCCGGGAGGCAGATCAAACGCTAAGCGGAAAGTACCAGGGATTTCATTTCATGAAATTCCTAATGACAACGATTTGAGAGTGAAGTGGCTTCAAGTAATATCCAGGAAGGACTGGGTGCCGAACACCACGTCACGCTATTCGGTCATTTGCAGCAAACATTTCCTGCCTGACGACTACAAGGTAGGATGCAAGACTAGGAATCTTAAAAGAGGTGCGACCCCGAGCGCGTTTCCGGACTATCCGGAGTATATGCAACCGCCTGCTAAGAAGCCGCGGAGCGATGCTGTTTTGAGAAAACGGGAGGCTGCCGTTCTGCATTGCACGTCCGTTGTCCGTGCGAGTACAAGTTGCCTGCCTCGCGATGTCATTGCCGACTCTCCGCTACCGACTGCATCGTCCCCCGTGTTTGACTCCTCGAACATGGATGTTGCAAGTGGTGACGATCGGCTCCACGTCAAGCCCTGCTGCACTACGAAAGAGGAGGCGACCCAGGTAGATGTTCGCAGCTCGAATTCTGTCGTGGAACGCCAGAAATGGCGACGAAAAGAGCGCGACATGAAAACTCAAATAGAGCAACTCAAACGAACTGTGGACAGGTATAAGGAGGAGCTCAGGCGAGTGAAAGAGGAGTGCAATATCGCTGCGTTTACTGGTGTTGTCAAAGCGGCGAGCGAGCAGCACTTGGGTGCAAGCATTCTCGTCGATCAAATCAAGAATTACGGCAAGACCAGACCCAGCTGGTCAGAGCTAGTAGTGCGTCACTGCATTATTCTTAGAAATCTATCAACCCGGGCCTATGAGCATATCCGCAAAGAAGGCATCCTAAAGCTGCCAAGCCGGTCTACTCTACAGAGATTCCTAGGAGTAAATACTGGTGAGGTAGGGTTCACTTCCCTGGTGAAAGAACGGCTTCAGGTGGAGGCAAGCAACCTAAAAGCCGAACAAGCTAAAGTGTGCTCCTTAGTTGTGGACGAGATGCGAATTCAACAGAGACTGCAGTACAATAAGCAAAGAGATGCGTTTGTGGGAGAAGTTGATCTGGGAAATAGCGTTCAAAAAACAGCTACTGGTGAACCTGTTTTGGCCAATTCACTTCTGTGCTTTGTACTAGCAGGGTTGTCGGTGCATGTTCGAATACCTGTTGGGTATTTCCTTACAAGGAATTGCACTGGACAGGAGCTCTTTCCATTGATAAAGCATGTGATAAAGGAAGTTGAAGATATAGGCTTTAAGGTTGTGCGTATTGTGTCTGACAATCACAAGATTAATGTCCTCGCATTTCAACTTCTGTGTGGTGGAAGCTTAAGTCATTGCACGCAGCACCCTGAGGATCCAACACGAAAATTGTTCCTCGCGTTCGACCAATGCCACATCATCAAGAATGCGCTGTCCCAATTCCTTGCCAGGGACCTTGGAAAAGATGGCGAAGTGTCTTGCTCCCACCTGAAAGAACTGTACCGGATGCAGCAAGACAGCATTGTTAAACCGGTTCGCTTTTTAACAAGGAAGCATGTTCTCCCGTCTAATATTGAAAAAATGAATGTGTCAAGACCTGTGCAGGTTTTTTCACCGCCGGTCACTGCTGCACTTAAGCTCCTGCAAGAGCAAACTGGACACACATGCGACATGAGTTTCGCTGCTGTGGGGCCTACAATCAAGTTTATGGACATAATGCACCGTTGGTTCCTGCTGATGGATGTGAGCAACTGTGCACAACACATTCAGCAAAAACTGCCAGACAGCAGGCAGTGCGACAGTTCTGGAGACTCACGTCTAAGCTGGCTAATGACATCGTTCCAAAGCTACCTTCAAAACATGCAGCGTCATTGCCAAGCAAAACAGTTCCTTAGTAAGGAAACTTATCAAGCCCTTGTTATGACAACATCAAATGTGGAATGCATCAAGCACCTCCTCGCTGTTGAAAGCTTCAAGTTTGTTCTGACTAGAAAATTTTCATCGGACCCAATTGAGTCATTCTTTGGATGGCTAAGGCGATCTGCTGGGAGCAACGACCAGACAGATACTCGAGCAGTCCTCTCTGGTGTAGAGAAGGTCCTGAAGACAGGCTTAGTTTTAGCTTCGTTAAACAGCAATGTTGTTGACACTTCAAACCACTCACTTGGACCACTGAGCACTAAGCCTGCAGTGTCGCAGCATGTGGATTTATTTCCACAAGAGACAAGAAGGCTCCTTGGTGACCTCCTCAAGAACCCAAAACGTTTGCTGCGTACGTCAGACACTGCGGCACTTTCAATGTTAGGAGGCTACTTGGCCCGTGTTGTACAAGAGAAGTTGGACTGCAGCTCCTGCACTGCTTTTTTCACAAGACCTGCCTCATCTGCGCCCAGCGACAGCCTGATACGACATCAGGACAGGGGAGGGCTTTTTTATCCGTCTACTGAGTTCGTCTATGTGCTTTACGCACTGCGAAAGTACATTGAAGTGATGTTAGAGAAAAGGAGGTTCATGGAAAAGCCCCTTCAAGCTGCAGTCTCAACTGCCGTGAATGTCCTTGCAGAACATGGGGCATTAAAATGTGCACGTCTATGCAGTGACCATCACAAAGAACTTTTGAAACTTGTCTGTACAAAGTTCTTCAGACCAGTATTCACGAACTATGCCTTGTCTGTGACAGACAGGAGGGACATATTCAAGCCACTTACATCCAAGCCACTTTCTAGGAAATTGAAGCTGCGACATGCGTTTGCCCTTATGATTTCTTGCTTATGACAGTAAAGTTCTTGTATGTCGGCAAGATGTGCCTTGTCTTGGTTCAATTGCATCATACCAGGCAAAAGTCGGTTGCAAACACACAGAAGGAACGCTGACGGATTAGTCTGTAAAAAACACCTTGAGAACGTGAAATGGTGTTCACAGGCAGGCTCTTTAGCCATTGAGAAATATTCTCATGTAAAGTTTTTAATGAGGTAATTTAAGGGGGAGTCGCAACTATGCCGCAGCCGCGTGCTATCAGTATGCCCCGGCTGTCGCGTTTACAATTTTCTTGGTAATCCAACTCCTCATTTACGTATACAAATTCCGTCGCGATCCTTCATGTTCCGACTAATCTGCCCCTTTATGCCAACCTCTCCCATTGTCTAATCTTCTGCCCTGTTGCTCTGTAATCGGGTCAACAAGCGTCAACAATCGCGGTCACCCGCTACTACCGATGCTTCAGCTGGCCATTGCGCTTCGATTTTATGGAAGTGGAACGTTCCAAGTCGTCACCGGTGACTTGGTAAATGTTTCGCAACCGACGGTGTGCCGTGCAGTGGAACGAGTATCCACGCTGATCGCGGCACATCTGTTCCCTAGAACTGTGAAGTTCCCCGCTACTGCGGCCGAGTTTCAAGCGGACACGAGAGACTTCTACCGCCTTGGCCGTTTCCCTGAGGTGACTGGGTGCATAGACTGTACCCACATTAGAATCAAGTCTCCTGGCGGGCAGCTCTGAGAGGTATACCGCAACCGGAAAGGCTACTTTTCGATCAATGTGCAGATGAGCCCATTTTTCTTTTTGCAAAACTTTATCGCGTTCTAGGTGGCATTAAATTGTACTAACGCGCGTTGATATAGAACAAACTTGAGGGCCACTTTTCTTCACATGCCCATCTTAGCTGTCGTCTTCTTCAAATAATCTTCATGTAAATATCGACAAAAAAAAAAGGATCGATCTCTTGCAGTGCTGAACCTGCACTGCATCACTTTTCAAGATTGGAGGGTCCGGTTTAATTATTGCGTGTACGTATACGCAAACCCCTTTTACGTCCAAAGCGACTGCTATCAATTCATCAGTGATGCAGGTATTTTTTGTACAATATTTTTGTTATGCCTCAATATTTGCCTTGCGTTGTATAAACACCAGCACATCTAATAAATTTACTCTCTATTTCTTAGCTAACATTGTATATATAGGAGCAATAATTTGTTTTTCGCATTGCTTGTTTTATATTTCATTCTTCCTTCACCCTTTTCAAATGCCTGTATGACCCGGAGGGTAAAAATAAATAAATACCATGAATGTTACCTAGCGTTCCTGTTACATGATGCACCAAATTTTCACTCGCATTGAAAGTAAACAACTTGTACCATTTCGATGAAAGTGCTAATTTTTCTGGCTCTTGTTTCCTGTAAAACATAGAACCTAAGCTTTATGAATATATATTAATTGCTGAAGAGTAGAGTGATCTGACATGTAGGCACAAAAATTTATTTTCATTTCCTGAGAATATTTTCACGACAGAGACAATATTTTATCCTCAGGCAGTCACAGGGCCAAGGCTTGAATTTTATGACTTGGTCCTCGGCTGGCCTGGATCAGTTCACGACAGCAGGATTTTTGACAACAGCCGTGCACGGGTCCTCTACGAGACAAAACGAGTTCCCGGGTTGCTGCTGGGAGACGCAGGTTATCCCTGCATGTCATTTTTAATGCCACCTCTGGCAGATGCCAACCCGCCAAATACCCCAGAGGGCAGGAAGTACAAGAGGGAACGTAGCACCATAGTTTCTTTGATCGAAGGCAGCACAAATGTACGAATGTCATCTCCTTTTGCTGCTGTACTGCTCCGTAAACACTTTACATCAAAGTGTGGAATCTTCATTTTTATTTGTTACTGAAACACATAATTTTTCCATGCTTTTCTCATTTTTTCATTCAAATTCACCAAGAATTAAAAATTCAAATTTAGTATACATTTGCCACCAGTTGACGGACAACGCCCCTGAAGCTGTCTTGCTACTTTCCGAGGCGTGCAAATGTAATTACAGCTTTATTATTAGCTGCAGAGGGGCCACTGAGAAAGTAATGCGCAGACTGCTGTGCTCTTCAATTTAGCACATATATACAAATTTTTACTTCGAACTGCTCGTCTTTCACGCAGGTATCAGGCGGCCCTCATCAAAACGAGAAATAGTATGAAGAGGGCTTTTGGAGTTTGGAAGCGCCGCTTCCCATCCCTAGATATGGGTCTCCAAAACCGCCCTGAGCGCTCAGCAGTTATACTAACTGCTTGCGGCGCCCTTCACAATCTCGCCGTTCTACGGAAGGACCCGGAGCCACCTGCTGTGGCCCTCCCCGTTATCCAGCAGCCACAGCCCAGCGTACAACCACAGCAGCTTCATGTGCCACCGCAGCTTTCTGCCGACCCAGTGAATGGCTCTCGTGTTCGGGTGGGGCTTATAGCCAGATCGTTCCGTTAAATGTCCCAATTACCTTCTCCAAAAATGTACACGATACTTTTCTAGTGTTAGAGAACCGCTATTTTTATGGCATTTGCAGTGTTTTTTTCTATTTCTTTGAACTGGGTTCTCTTATAGCATATAATGTCATCATCAGCTGAACCTCGTCCACGGGAGGACGAAGGCCTCTCCTGTATCTTTCCAAGTAACCCTGTGCTGTGCCAGCTGCGGCCACCTTGTTCTTGCAGAATTCCTAATCTCATCAGCTCACCGTACTTTCTGCCGCCTTCTGCTATGCTTACCTTCTTTTGGGATTCATTCCGTTACCAATGGCCCAACATTTATCTTGAATTCACATTACATTCCCTGCCCATGCCCATTTCTTCTTGATTCCAGCTTGGATATTACCAACTCGCGTTTATTCCCTCATTCATTCTGCACTTTAACCGCTACTTCTATCATTTTCCTTTCCATAGTTCGCTGCACTATATCTGCCCCATAGGTTATAGACTTTGCCCCACAAGACATGGCTGTTGAGGAATACTAGTAAACTGCCATTCATGGCTGGAGAGTGCCTGGCAAATGTGCTGCACCATCATTCTTATTCTCCTAGTGAGTTTACACATGTGGTGCAGATCTGTGGTCAATATGGTCTAAATAGGTGTGTTTACCTTACAACTTTAATGCTTTACTGCCTCTTGTCGGCTGTTCGGTTCTGAGTGTTAACATTACTGAAGATCTCAATATGCATTTTCACTCCCACCGTTCTGCTTCCTTTACTTTGCTTGTCTTCGATCATGTTTGGAAGTTTGTTCTCAGCTACTTAGCAGTGAAATATTTTTAGAAATCTGAGATTATTAAGGCATTCGCATTTAATTTCATCCTCAGTTGTTTCCTCTCGAGTTCACTGAAAATATTCTGGAAGTACGTGGCGAATAGTACTGGAAAGAATGTGTCTCCCTGAGTGACACCCTTCACAACTGGTATTTTGTCACTTTCCTCGTGAACTATTGTGGCACCTTCAATTTCTGCCAACGACAGATTTTCTTTTGGCTGCTTTTAGGCTACTTCCCCTTTTACTGCTTGATCCTTTCCATATTATATTTCCTTATGCTGTTTATACATGTGCAAGTGTGTTAAATAAAGAACATTGTTTTTAAGAAACTGAAGGAACATGCAAATACTGTACGACTGCATCAAAATGACGACAGTGACACCCTTCACAACTGGTATTTTGTCACTTTCCTCGTGAACTATTATGGAACCTTCCAATTTCTGCCAACGACAGATTTTCTTTTGGCTGCTTTTAGGCTACTTCCCTATTTTACTGCTTGATCCTTTCCATATTATATTTCCTTATGCTGTTTATACATGTGCAAGTGTGTTAAATAAAGAACATTGTTTTTAAGAAACTGAAGGAACATGCAAATACTGTACGACTGCATCAAAATGACGACCGTGTTGGTAATTGTACACAGAAGTGTTCCGAGACAAATATGTACAAGTTAATTTTATTTCTCTATTTAGCGCTTCAGTGCTTCTAACTGCCATTTCTTGATTTCAACATCCAGAGAAAGCAGCTTGCGCTGCATTTTGTTTTTGAGCCGCTGCTCGGCCAGCTGGCTCCTGCGGAGTTGTAGGTCGAGTTTGTGTAACTCTTCCTTGCGCCGGTCCTCAGCTTCAATAGCCTTAATTCTGGCTGCTACTTCAGGAGCCAGTGTCCGCTCCACCGCAGCAACACGGGGGCCACCTGCCCTCGTGCGAGCAATTTGTGCTGGTGCGATGTCCTCAGACACGCGCTGGTACGACAGGCACGAGCACTGTTGGTCTGCCTGCACTGAGGCACTCTTCCTGAACAGGAAGTGCCTCGTCAGTTAGTGGTCGACTGTTCAGCCATGGTGACGGTGCTGCCTGCCTTGATGTGGGTGCAGGAACCTCGCCTGCAAAAACATGCACACACATACAATACCTTCATGACAACTCTGCAATGCTGTGACAAAATTGGTGGGCTCTTATGCTTACATACATACTACTGTGATATGACATGCAAAGAACAAATAAGACCATAAACAGAGGCTATTCAGACCATAACAGGGAACCAAAAACAAATGCTTTACATGGTCGCGACTAGTGTAGACATCTAAAAACAAACTTCTCAACATATATGTGACATGGCAAAAAATGGACCCAGTACGAGCCCGCCAAGAAGTCCTGATAAATATGTGGCCCGCCTGATTGAACACGTGCACATACAACGAGCAGAAAATAACTAGTGTTTGCTGCAGTGCCGCTCGATAGCCGAGCACCAGTGGCGGATTGAATCTGGGATGCTGCGTCCACATATCGACAGGTGCGAGGAGTTGTGTAAACGCCCGTGTAATGCGGCATGTAAGCGGGCGTTAAAGAATCCCTTGCAGTTGAAATTAATCCATAGCCCTCCCCAACAAAGTCTTTCTCAGCCCAGGCGCACGTTTTGGACTTCATGCACGAGGAAAACTAACCGTGACAGTTGTAACTAGTATTTAAAGAGGGCAGCCTTACTTACTGGAAAAGTCGCCTTGGCTTGGTTCGTTGTCATTTACCATCGCCTCCAATAATGCAGCAGGTGGCAGGGACACCACTGTCTCGCTGACATGTGCCCCGTCGCTGTTAAAGGGATTTGGCAGTGTGGTCGCCATATGGTCGGCGACTGTACCAACCAGTTCTGTTGCCGGACTCATTGGCCGGCATTGGCCGCCACCTGCACCAAAATTCTTAATTGTGCATATCCTACAGCACAATCCGTGCAGTGAAACACACTGAGGTGAAGTGCATTCTGTGCGCAGCACGCAATGCTTGAAAAGAAAAACAAACAAAATCGCTAACCAGTAGAGTACCACCAGCAATGTTTTGCTCAAAAGTAGTACGCAGATTTTTAACAATTTTTCACAAAAATTCACAATAAGAAAACGATTGCACTTATGCTTAAGGACGGAATTGCGAAAGCCTTCCCTTTTTCCCTTGCTCCCTCTGTTCATTTTTTTAGTTGGAAACTTTTTATTTCATTTAATTAATTTTGTAGTTGCTGGTTTTTCATTTTTTAAATTTGTTTTTTATACTAAGTAAGCCTTGTCGTGCATTTACATCGTTTTTCATCGAATCGGTCACACAAAACTTGCTTCAAACACAGCAATTTTTATTTCATTATTTCAATTTAATTAACTAATTACAATTCATCAACCAAACTTTTCCCACTTCAAGATCTACTCGCGCACTGCCTAACTCAAACTTTTGCATATTTATCTCCACAGAACGACATAACCGTGCAGACAGAATCTGCGGACACGTCTTGCTGATGCGAAGTAACCATATAATTTTTTCGCATTAATAAATAATGCCAAATTGTTACGATTAAAATGATGTCAGAAGATGAAACGTGCGAACATGCAGGAAAATGTATGGGACAGTTTTTGAATGTAAAACTGTTTCGCTCACCTGTCCGAAAGATTTCCATCGTTTCTTCAGACTTCTTTTTCCACCGGGACTTCATATTGTCCCACAGTTTTCGTAGCTGTGCTACACACACAGTGCGTGCGCCGGCCAAGCTATTGTAATCTTCGCAAAGCTGAGACCAGGCTTCATCCTTTGCCTTTTTAGTGGTATTGTCCGTTCGTTTGTTTTCTATCACGTCGCGATACTTCGCCATAATGTTCCTAAACACGAGGCGTTCATCTACGGTGAAGATGAATCGCGGACAGGCGGGTCGTTTCTTGGCGCGCTGGGTTGCGTCCGAAGCGGATGCCGATGGTGTCGTGCTGAAGTCCGAAATGTCGAGATCGGACGTTGTGCAACCAAAAAGAAAAAGAAGGGCAGACACAAAAACACGTGCACACATGAACAGTCGAACACGCGCAAGCACAGACACTGCAACAAAGCTGCAAGAAGCGAGTCAGGAGCACACCAAACGGACGAGAACACGCGGTGAGCAAGCGGAGAAAGGAAAGAGGGACCGTAACAAAAATGCCGCGCCAGGCAGCTGCGACTGCTGCGGTTGCCAGACAGGTAAAGAAAACTGGTTATTTCTTCTGAAAGTACACGTTTTTTTATGGAAAAAAATATGCATTTTATTTGTTTTTACCTTGCAGTTTACTGCTAAAATAGACAAATAACTTCTATATTACCAAATAGGTGGCGTTTTATTTGCATAAATTTACAATACTCTCGTCACCGGCAGTTTCTTTCTTCTCCTCGAAAGCACTGGAGTGGACGAGGGCTACTCGGCCAGCTCCTCGATGGAGGAATGTCCGAGGTGTGTTCAAGAAGCGCGACTGCTCCTCGGGCCGAGGATGAGCGCTCTCCTCCACTCCCAGGAGTGGAGGCGCAGCGTCGAGTGGAGGGTTGTTTGTGAATACGGCGGCAAGTCTTCATCTTTGGCATCTTCTTGCATGCGGCATTTGCCTTCCTCCTCAGGAAGCATCGTCTCGATGGTAACAGAAGGAAGTAGGAGGTCAAGATCGGTCCGAGTAGTACGGCTTCATACGTACAACATGGACGACGTCGTCTTGTTGCTGGCGTCGCTTGGATGTCGATAACCCGTCCGCCACCACCTCATACGTGACGTCGGTTAAATGTCGCAGCACAACATAGGGCCCGAAGTACCACCGTAATAATTTTTCGGAGAGTCCACGACGACGAATAGGCGTCCAGACCCACACTTTGTCGCCAGGTTCATACATGACATGTCTGTGGCGAAGATTGTAGCGTCGTGCGTCAGCCTCCTGCTGAGCTCTGATGCGCACACGCGCTAGTTGGCGAGCTTCCTCTACGCGCTGTGCGAATTCCTCGGCGTCCTGATCGACATCGTCGCCGTCGGCATTCGGGAGCAGCATGGCATCTAGCATAGTTGTCACTGGTCGGCCATGAAGAAGGCTGAAAGGCGTCATGCGAGTGGTGTCTTGTGCCGTATTGTAGGCGAACGTGACGTAGGGAAGAATTTCGTCCCAATTCTTGTGGTCTACGTCCACGTACATATAGAGCATGTCTGCGATTGTCTTATTGAGGCGTTCCATCAATCCATTGGTTTGGAGGTGATAGGCCGTCGCTTTACGATGACTGGTACCGCTGAGGCGGAGAACGATTTCCAAAAGCTCGGCCGTAAAGGCAGTTACTCGGTCAGTTATAATGAGTGCCGGAGCGCCATGCCTGAGGACAATGTTCTCAACGAAGAACCGAGCTGCTTCGGCGGCGGTACCTCTGGGCAGAGCCTTTGTCTCCGCGTAGCGAGTTAGATAAACGGTGGCGGCACTTATCCATTTATTCCCGGCAGTAGACGTCGGAAATGGTCCCAGGAGGTCCATGCCAATTTGCTTGAAATGTTTCTTTGGCACTTGAAGAGGGTGGAGTAGACCGGCTGGTTTTTCAGGGGGTGATTTACGACGTTGGCAGTCTACGCACATCCGTACATAGTGCTTCATTGTCGCCGGTAGTTTCGGCCAGTAGTATCCGCGCTGTACTCTAGCCAACGTGCGGGTGTAGCCTAGGTGGCCGGCGGTTGGCTCGTCGTGACACGCTTGCAAGATTTCCGTGCGAAGAGCTCTTGGGACGACGAGTAGATGACTGTTCCCCCCAGGGCGGAAGTTCCTGGAGGGTCCTCGAGTTGGGCACGGCCAGCGTCGAAATGGCGTCGAGCAGAACCAGGCGGATATGCCTGCCCCTCTTGGCGGTAGCGGCAGTACCGATACACATGGCCAGGTTGACCGCAGAAGAAGCAGAGTGGTCGGCTGTCATAAGAGCGCCACAGGTCAGTTCGGCGCGGCTGAGGGCGGCCGGGACGTGCCCACTGAGGCTCCTGGAAGAACCGCGTCTGCTGGCGGCTCGCTAAGCTCGGTGGGGCGTGGTCTGGCGGCGGACGACGAAGGACTTCCGCATAGCTCGCGGGTTGTGGCTCCGGCTCATAGTAAGGCGCCGTGTTGACGGCCGTGTTGCTGTTGGGTTGGGGCACGTGGTATGATTCGCAAACGGCTGCCGCGCTGTCAACTGGATGAGACTCGTGGTATGGTGCAGACGGTGACAGAGCATGCCGGAGCTCTTTCCTAACGGCTGCTGCGACGGCCTTTGGTGACTGAACGCTCGTAGCAGTAATTCGCTGCAGCTCCTCAAAGACAATTTCTCGAATGAGGTCTCGAAGAGTGTTCCCATCGGTTGCAGTGAGTGCCGCCGCAGTCGGTGCAACACCGGTGAAGGGTCGGTCGTACTGGCGGCACCGTTCTTGGAGGGCTCGCTCTATAGCTGTAGCGTCTTTGACGAACTCACTGACGGTTTGAGGTGGGTTGCGCACCAAGCCGGCAAACACCTGCTCCTTGACGCCATGCAAGAGATGTCGTAGCTTCCTTTGCTCAGTCATATCGGGGTCGGCACGGCGAAAAATCGAGCCATGTCTTGCGCAACCATAGATACTCTTTCATTTGGCTTCTGTACGCGCACTTAAAACAGGCGCCGCGCATTCTCTCGTCGATCAGTAGTGGCAAAAGTGTCCACCAGCTGGCGGCGGAAGTCATTCCATGTAGACAAGCTGGCCTCGTGGTTTTCATACCAAGTTCTAGCAGTATCCTGAAGTGCAAAATAAACATTGCAAAGCTTCTGGTCCACGCTCCACTGGTTGAACTTGGCCACTCGCTGAAACTGGTCGAGCCAGTCTTCCACATCTTCAAATGCGTTCCTGCGGAAGAACTCCGGTACCTTGGTGTTGTGAAGAGTCACCGACGTAGGGGTGGGAAGTGCCATGGCTTGGAAGACCCGGCGAACTTTGACGTTTGAAGAGCCGCCCGGTAGGTGGTTGTACTCCGGGGAAAGGCCTAGACGTCGGCGGCTAGCGTGATAGACAGGCGTGTCGATGTCCGGGACTCGCTGTGGACTGCCGGAAGGAGTCCTGTACATACCCAGCACCTCCACCAGTGTCAGGACTCGAAAGAACCCCGAGGAGAGCTGAAGGAGCAGCAGTTGTGCAGTTGTGCAGTTGCATGCGGCAGTTGTGCAGTATAAAGTGCAGTTGTTGAGTCCGCCTCTGTAGGAGATGGTTCGGGGCACCGGACCCGCCCGGAAGGTGATGAGGATCGAACGGGTCTGTCCAATGCGGCGTGCATCAGTTATGGGGACGCCAGGGTTGCCCGTGATGAGGTCTTCAAGAATCTGTGCTGGGGTTTCTTTCCAGTAGGCGTTAGTGATTACTCCTCTTACTGCACCATCCGGGGCGGGGGGTGGGAGGCGATGTAGGCGGTGACGGTGTAGGCTTGGGTTCGAATTGAGATTTGTTTGATGGCGACCAGGCTTAGCGCATCGGCTTGATGCGGGGTACTCATCGTGCAGGTGTTGTTTAGGGGGTGGATACGCAAATTGGTGGCGTCCGGGACTTGGAGGTCCTTGGCTGGAGTTATCAGGGCCAGGCGAAGCTGGCGCGGTTGAAGGTCGTTTAAGTCCCCTGTTTGACCGAAACACTATCTTGTAGGCATCCCCAGGCAACCGCGGCTGGCGTTGCGACCTTTGCGCCGCGAGACGCGTCGCGCGCAGATGGGACGCTTGGTGTACTGAATCTTCAGGTCGTGAGCCGGTGGTGGCGTTCGCCTGGTCCTGGTTTTTAGGTTCTCCTTTCTGACAGGCAGGTAAACTCAGGATATGGTTCCAGTCCCTGGGATCGTAGTCCTTCGGGTTAATTGTCTCTCCGATCACGTGGACCTCCATGCTGTCGATGTAGAGGAGGTCGAGCGGCTTAGGCTTAGCGCGCAGTGGCGCGAGGTCTATTGCGGCAGCTGATCGGCAAAGGGCGGTTTTCAGCCCGTGGGCCCACTTAGGGGGGACCGACGGCCACCAAATTTGAATAGATGGTAGCGCTCACCTTTACGAACGGTAAGTGAAGAGATGGGCACTGCGTGGGTTGAAATCCGGACGAAATCGCCGTGCTTGTACAGAGCCGATGCGAAGCGCGTTCGCACTCGCCGGCCCGCTAGCGGTCAACCGACTTACGACAACTGAACAGAGAGAAAAGGCAAAAAATTTCATTTGCGAAAGGTGATATGTCGTCGCTCACAGAAATTATATTATTGACTTCTATCAGGTGTACGTCATTCAAGTCCATGGAGGGCACAATGTTTCGCCACGAATTCTCTTGACTTGAATTCGACTGTGCATGACGCAGCTTTAAGCAATGTTATAGCTGAATGAGCGTTGACCATTATATTTAGTTCCGGTGGGAGGGTTTACGTTCCGCACCTTGAGTGCCTGCTACCCACGCCTGCGCTACGTCGAAGCTATGCACCCTTGGAACTGCATTACACTGAGCTCTTCATCCGGGGGTATAAACTTGACAGCGACGCTCTGTGTGCAAGGAATAGAAGGAAATCTCTATTGTTATTCCACTGCCCTAGTCAGACGGTCTCAGTCCGTTTAGTCGGATGATAGAGTTTGAGACGAATTTACCTGCTCTACACTCATAAAATGCATCTAGCATACAGTGCTTGTGTTTGGTCAGTAAAGATCAGCTAGTTATCTCTAGGTCTAGAGCTGGAGCCGGCATGTCCTCCAAAGAATTGGGGCTTTGGAGGTTGGGAGGTTTGCTCCTCGGGGGATTCCTAGCAAGTATGTATAAATCTGAATAGGCGCCACATATGTACCATTGTTGTGGCTATGGAGACTTGAGGGCGCGCAGGAAGGTCGTGTCCTTAGGGAGGATGCTTGCGCTTGAAGGGCTGCTTATGCTTTAGAGATAGAGAAAGTTGGTTTGTTTCTTTTATCGGGTTTAAGGTCCCAAAGCAACTCCGGCTATGAAGAACACCGTTCTGAAATGCTCCGTAATTTTGACCACCTGGGGTTCTTTACCGCTCACTGAAATCGTACAGTGCACGGGCCTCTAGAGTTTTACCTCCATCAAAATTGGACCGCCGCGGCCGGGATCAAATCCACGTCTTTCGGGTCAGCAGCCGAGCACCATAACCAGGGAGCCACCGTGAAAATTGGATTTGGGGGAAAGTAAATGGCGCACTATCTGTCTCAAATATCGGTGGACATGTGACCTGAACCGCGCCGTAAGGCAAGGAATAAATGAGGGAGTGAAAGGAGAAAGGAAGAAAGAGGTGCCGTAGTGAAAGGCTCCGGAATAATTTCGACTTGCACTGACATCGGTCAGCACACGGGCGCCTTTGCGTTTCGCCTCCATCAGCCGCTAGATAGAAAAATGTATGTATAAAGGGAGGTGAGAGGCTTTTGTCTGTTGCTCAGTGGTTATTTTAAGCAGTTCCTTTCTCTACTTAATTCCTTGCGTTTACTTTTCGGGAACTTCGACAGAGAGACAGACGGACAGACAAGCATACAGACAGGCAGAAAGACAGACAAATTTTATTTTGGCAATTGAGTTTTAGACCCCCCGCTGGGCCCCGGACCACTGTGCTGTCCCGCACTACATCAAGTCTGTCATGTGGGGACATGATGTCGGCAGCCCGAGTCACCGTAGCAAGCTTCAAAATCGTGTCTGCAGATGCGGGCAGGACCTCCCAGTCCTTCCAGCTCGAGATGGCATGCTGTCGCTGCGGGAGAGGATCACCAGAGCAGCTGCAAAGGATGTGGGAGAGTGTGGCGTGAGGGTCACCACATAGGGAGCATGAAACGTGTCACAACAGTAGGGTAACAGCTCAGCGGATGACAGAGAGCTGGTCTGGAGGCGTCGAAGAGGATGTGTTGGGAGTGCGTAAAAGGGGAGGGTTGATTTCGACGGTCCAAACGGGGTATTTGCGTGAGCTCTTCAAAGGTGTGCGCTTGCTCCCTCAAGAATCCTGGATCGAGACTGTCCGGAGCCCAGCAAATCAAACCTTGGGCCAATTTATCGGCAGACTCGTTTCCAGGGTTCCCAAAGTGATCCGGCACCCACTGGAGTTCTTCCCTATGTTGTAAATTTTGGGTTGCGGTGTTCAACAAGTGCTTGGTATAGGTGTGAATCCTGCCTCTGACAAAGTTAGAGCCATTTTGGAGTTGCTAAGGTCGCACTGGGCCTCTGAATGTGCAAGGGCTAGGGCGATGGGAGCATCCTCTGCATCCTCAGGCGTAGAGCCCGATTGAAGGCGGGGACTCAGGGGATGGGATAGGGTTGGATTGTAGCCAACTGCTACCGCTTCATGCGCTGTGCATGCGGCGTCTACGCAAATGGCATCGTGGTCTTGCCCGTAATACTTATGAAGGGCATTAGCGCGAGCTGCGCGGTGAGGGATATGATATTAGGAATGGACGTTTCAAGGAAGTGGCTTAACGACGAGAGGTGTATGGTTGAGTCGAGGGATGGCTGTAAGGGTTGACCGGTTGGCGGGTATTTTGATGCGATCTTACTTAACCTTCCGTTGTCAGCAGGTCAAGATTGACAATCAGCTTTCCGATATACAGGCTCTACGAGCTGGTGTTCCTCAAGGCAGCATATTGGGTCCACTGCTATTTAATCTTTACATAAATGATGTTACTAGTTTATATAACAAATGCACATTTTTAATGTATGCTGATGACACCAGCCTATTTTTTAAATCAACTAATGTATATGATCTCTTTGGGCAGGCGAATCAGTGTTTGCTTTCCCTCCATGAATGGACAGCCATTAACTCCTTGGAAATTAATACCAAAAAAACCAAAGCAATGCTTTTCCGTCCAAAAAATAGGATCATTGATTTCCTGGGATTATCGCTGTGGCTAGGTTCGGTAAAAATTGAGCTCGTCCCGGAATTTAAAAGCCTTGGAGTGTATTTTAATGAACATTTATCATGGAATAAACATGTAGATACTACGATTATCAAAATAGCTAAGGTAGTGGGTATTCTTTCCAGGCTTCGGTATTGCTTACCGCAATCTGTAAAAAAAATTATCTTTCACTCCCTATTTTCTTCTGTTATAGGATACTGCTTTTTGGTTTGGGGGACCACCACCTTTTCGAATGTTAGCAAGCTTCATAGATTACAAAAACGAGCCCTTAGAATCATCGTCAACGTTTCTCGAGACGCACCAACAGAAGCAATTTTTTGTAAATTGAATATAATTCCTATCCCGCAGCAATATGAACAAACTTTATTAAGGCGCTACAGGACTACAGCCATAAACACAGCTATCTTCTTCAAGGAACTCTACAGACTTGAACGCAAGTCTCACAATTACAGCACTCGTACAAAAAATCATTTCGTCATTCCAGAAACCCGAACAAATTACGGACGGCAGAGCATTAGTTACACCTTGCCTCTTCTTCTAAACACATTCAATAGTTACAGTGTGCAGATAACGCTAATATTTTTATTACCTCACTGAAAGTGTGCATTTCTGTAAATATGTTTTCCACACTGCGTGTATGTTTTTTCTTCCTTGCCGCAATCGTATGTCACCTTTTCTACAGTATTTAGTTAAACATTATATGAAAGTGCCATTTCGCCCTGTTGTTTCTGTTAAAATTATATTTCATTGCATAGTCAACTCATACGCCGAAGTTACCAAGTTTTTGTAAGGGGCGCAGCCCCTCGTCAAGCCGTTAATAGGCTTTTTGGCTGCGCCCCTAGCATCCTTGTGATGTTGAAATAAAGATGACTTGACTTGACTTGAAAGGAGGAGAGTATATGGTGGCCAGTGGCGCTCGCCGCAAGTGTAAAGTACTGTGTCTGAAGGTTCCCTTCAAATAGTTCCTGAAGGTTGTAATGCACGCTTAGTGCAAGTAGTTTGGCTGTGCTAGTGCTACGAGGTAGGTTTAGAGCTGCCTTAATGGCCAGGAGGATCATGGCGTTCACGCGTAAGGTTTCCGTGCGGTTGAATTTGAGATATAGGGCAGCGTATAGAATGCGGCTAAGCCAAAGTGCATGCACTTCTTTCGTGCTGTCCGCTTCGTCTAAACCCGTGTTAAGGCAGGATACTCGGCGTAGCAGGTCCAACACGGATCGCGTGGAGGCCTTTAGTGTTTTAAGGGTATATTTATTTCGTCCTCGGTGTGATGGGGATCCTGTTTAGAAAAAATTATTTACATATGTACATATGCCAAGGTTACCAGATGCATTGACATTCACAAGCAGACACGACGCTTAGCATGTAAGGCGAGACAATAAAGAGGTACCATAAGCATCTTTGAGCAACTAACATGAATTGC
Organism: Amblyomma americanum; assembly: GCF_052857255.1. Taxonomy (NCBI): domain Eukaryota; kingdom Metazoa; phylum Arthropoda; class Arachnida; order Ixodida; family Ixodidae; genus Amblyomma; species Amblyomma americanum. Next base: position 546,506,113 of record NC_135497.1, on the reverse strand, counting down.
TTGTGAGCGATTTAAGACGGGATAGCGTACATATTCACAGTAGATTGAAACAGCTTTAAAGTGATTTGGATTGGCGAATTATCGTTTTGAAGCGAAAGCTTTGCTACCCCTTCCTGTAGCTTGTTCGGCGTGTGTTTCATGTGGGCTTGAACCGAGCAGCGGATGTGGGGACAGTATTCCCGAGTTTCGTCGGACAGCATTATGGGTAGTGTCATAGCATTTTTCTGTGTATATAGCTTACATGTTTTAGCCAAGTGGGAGGCTAGCTTGCGACAGGGGTTCGGAGCAATGACATATGCGCCTTAAATATTGTTCTTTCTGAGACTTGCGACCGGTGACATATGCACTTTCATTTACATGTTTTAAGGCGAAGTTGAGGTGTCCACCGAGACGTCTAGATCTGAGGGCTACTGCGTTCTTTTCTTTTTTCAAAAACGTTCCCTTTCCTCAAAACACATGCTTTTGCATTCCTCCACGTAAGCAGACTGAACTGCCCTCAGAACTGTTTTCTCGGCCTACACCCTGGTGCCCTTGCATCCACTATATCTTTATTTTAAATGCAGGGCATTTTGTATGTATGTGGTGTGGTTAAGATTTCCTGGACGTAATTGGTACGGCTTCGTTAGTACTGTCAATGACGGTGAATAGTTGTTTGAAATAGCGATTTTGTTTTTGGAATGGTATACGGAAGCATGATGGTATATATAGAATGCTATTTCTTTTCTTGTGCTGGAAAAATTATTTACGGTTTTGATAATGCCGGTTTTCGAATTTTCTTGAGGAAAAAGCTTTCATACACTTATTTTGCAGTGCTTGTAACCCTCTACTGCTTAGGCAGCCTGTAGTATTTCTAAATAAACATGAAATAAGAAAGTTGATGCCTGAAATATCTTACGGCGCGTGCTGACTCCTTCACAACTGCTGTAATCATGCTGTCTTTTGTGCATATAACTCTGTAGTGTGGGGTCTGTTCCCGTTTTGATATATACCTTGATTTAAATTCTCTTTAAGCCTAAGTTTCGCTCAACCTTTCTTAGTGGGGTTTGACAATGATGTTCCTTTTGGTTTCCTACGGGGGTTTGCCGAAGGCCAAGAAGTCAGCTAAGATGTGACTGATATTGTTTCGCGGCGACCAGCCGAAGAATGAGACGAGATGAAGGATGGCAGTGAAATGATTTTAATGGTTGCTAGGCTAGCGCGAGGGCTCCGAACCGCGCCCCTGCCAGCTTCGTCGCCTTCGTGACAATATTATCATGCCTACTCAGGAATTTTTCGTGTTTCTTGGGCTCATGTATTTTCTCTCGCTTAGGATGCTGTGAAGCAACATTCGTCATGTGGTGGTGCCAAGTGGGTGCATGGTTTGTTTGCAAGATTCCTCTCAAATGTGGCCCCTCTTTTTTCTTTTTTGCTGAAATGGAGGAGTCATAAACAGGCCTCCATCATTTGAACATACGCAGTTGTTTTTTTTTTTATTCTATCGGGATCGTGTTCTTTTACTGCGTGTTTTTTTATCTGCTCAACTATAAGTTATATACATATAATGCTGGCAGTGCTTTCTAAACCATTGGGAGAGTTTGACGACTGTGTGAATACGAGGACGCGTGTACGTGGCTTATGTTACGAGTGAGTGTCTTCTACTGGGAGTTCGTCCATATCTCATCGTTACTTGGCCCTTCTCCATGAAGATCTGTGATCGCTATGCGTTCCGCTTTACCTGTGTAGAATTTCATGACAGCTTGGAATGAGGAGTAGGTGATGACATCTCGTCATCATCATCATCATCAGCCTGACTGTGCCTACTGCAGGACAAAGGCATCTCCCATACCTTTCCAATTAACTCTCTCCTGTGCCAGCTGCGGCCCCCCTCATACCCAGCAATTCTCGACAAAAGCAACTTTGAGCGGATAACCATTTATGAACACAATTCTTTCACATAATGTAAGATTTCACTATAACAATCAATATATCTACAGATCACCCGACGCCAGTCTTGAATTTTTTTTCTGTTAACGTTTTTTGCTGTTGTCAAAAGCGTTCCCCATTGGTTTCCTATTGGAGTCTTAACTGCTGGATGCGAGTGATAGAAACACCTTAAAAGAAAGATTTTGCTACATATCAGAATAGTGGACCATTACCTTCAATATTAATATAAAAAGTACCTTACAATTTTGCAATTTTCATAAGTTTTCTCTCAAATGTGTGAAATTAATCGTTGCTATTTTCTTAATCTCATCCGCCCACATAAATTTCTACCGACCTCTGCTACGCTTACCTCTGTTTTTCTTCAGGACCATTGCTCATCTTGCTTTCGCATTACAGGCTCTGCCCAAGCCCATTTCGTCCTCTTGATTTGGACTAGGATGTCATTAACTCGTGTTGATACCTGGCCCACTCGTCGTCCCGCTTCCGGCATCTTAACGCTAATCCTATCATTTTTCTTTCCATAGCTTGCTGCGCAGTCCTTAAGTTGAACCGTTTTGATAAGCCTCCACTTTTCTGCCTCATAGGTGAGCACCTCTCTGAATGGCTGGCTTTGGTGTGCCCGGGTGGTCCATGTTGCTGTATATCGAGCTGTACATTTGAGATAGGGAACCTCGTGTATTGTTTTGGGTAGAAGGAAAATGCCTGTGTTGAACAGAATTAAAGGGATAAGTAACCCTTGTGCGGTTTTCTTGTTCACGAAGTGCGAAGTAAATGAACTGGTACCTTTGTTGTATCGCGTATTTTCTTGTTTGTCTTAGTCTTGAACTTACTTGATTCGGTCACCTAATCATTGACTGTTCGTTTGGATGAGGCTGTCAATCGTAGTTTTGTGGAATAGGTTGTCCAAAGGTTTCTGGAAGTTGGTTTCTGCTTATATGAGCAGTTGAGTTGAAGTTTTGGTAGCAAGCTTCCATGATCTTTATGAGGATGTGTTGTGCGCTGCCATTTTGTTTAATGTCGATTATACCTGTCGGGTATTTTTCTTACTTGTTGTGTCATTGAAGTTCTATGCGAACTTTTTGTTTTCTGTGTTTTTAGACCGCCAAGGGAAGGCATATGAACATGAAGTTGCTTGGAAAGTCTGGAGTCTTCGGAAAACAGGCATACCATTCATCTTCTTGAAAGTTCTCTGCCCGTGCAGCTTATCGCACACAAAGGTAGAAGTTTTCTGCGAGACTTAAGACACTGATGAGCTCACGTCAGCTGTGTAACACTTCCAAGTTGCGATAAAACAATGAGTGCGGGTCGTGACAGCAGTAGAAGCTGCCTCCCCACACCGCTCGTTCGTTCCGCCTCTTTCTAACTCTAGAATTAAGACACTGATGAGCTCACGTCAGCTGTGTAACACTTCCAAGTTGCGATAAAACAATGAGTGCGGGTCGTGACGGCAGTAGAAGCTGCCTCCCCACACCGCTCGTTCGTTCCGCCTCTTTCTACCTCTAGTGTCGCCGACACTCGCGTCGTGCAGTCCAGAGCTTGTGTTAGCATACTGCCTCGAGCTGTAGGGCCCTGCGGGGGTGGCTGCTGCGCTAGCTGGCTAGCGACGACAACCGGTGAAGCGGCAAGCAAAGGCACGAACACACTTCTCTTGTGTGCGCGCAGCTAGTAAATATGGGCTGGTGCCTGACGTACACTGTGTAGAAAGCTCCACGATTTGAGTATTTACGCTGAAACGCACCCTTAGGCTCTCTGTACAACGAAGCACGAATGCTCTATCAGAGACAGTGTGGCAGTAGCTTAGCACGCTTAGTTACAAAGTGCGGGCCCGCGGTTGAGTTTGAGAAATGTACCCTTTTTTTTGCATGTCACGACTAAATGACACACGAACATGTAGTTGCTCTCTTGTGTTCCGCATATCGTATGTTCTATTAGTGATCGACTGAACAGTTTGTTCTGTGGTTGCTGCACATTTTTACGCCATTCGCGTCGGCAGTGGACGGTACAGTTGCCGGCGAAGTGAAATGAGCCATGATTCAAGCGTCTCTTTTATTACACGAGGCAAAAAGAGCAAGAAAAATAACACCAGCGGAGGCTTCCTGAAATAACTTATGACTAGGATCGCACTTCCCATGTTTCTTTTCCCGTGCCTTTAGTAGAAAACCCGGTGGTCGTGTACACATGCGACACTCACGATATGATTTCTTGTTCTGTGTGGGGCTCTAAGCACACACAACACTTCAAGGCCGCGTTGCAGTGTTCCTGCCAAAACGGTACCGGTTAAGGCTCCGTGGGAGAACAGAGCGTAAAGGGTCACATCTCCGTGAGTAAAAAATAATCAGCTAACATTGTCTGCGAGAAAAGATGCCGAATGCATTTTTTTACCCCCACCGAACCTAATTCTACTTATTCCTTTCGTTGCAACCTCGAAGTAGGATGTAGGCAAGGTTTACGTATTTTATTAGTTTCTTGCGTGTATACATGGTTGATATATATATATTTATTACCTTTCTTTCGCGAAAGACGCGTGATATGAAGGATAATTTTAATGGGCCACAGAAAACAAGAGGCGGGTAATTTCCCACCACGATTGTACACATCACAAGGACAAAAGCAGCGAACGATTGTTTGTCCTCATAAAAAAACAGGTGACGATGACAATGCCGAGGTTTTCGTGCTCTCATGTGCGACGTATATCATTTGATATCAGCTCAGTGAACCCGACATCACAATATGTGCACTTGAAAGGTGAAATCTTGGCATCCGAAAGTTGAATATGCTATATGGTCATGATAGGTATTGTAATCGTAATACTGTATATCGTTCGCGTGTTTTGTTCTTTGATATCACAAAAACACATATTCAAGCAAATATGTTCCTTAGACAAGCAGACATACATAATTATTCTTACCTCCAGATGAGATTACATTTAATATTCTGATTGTGGGTGGATAAAATGCCCTGAGATTAAAGGCGAGAGTAACTCGCAACATATTTCCCACTGCGTCTAAATCTGTCCCTCAACGCAACTCACAAAAATATACAAAAGGCACAAAAAGTAATGATCTTGTTCCTGCGTGAGCGGAACATGTCAATGAAGACCTTATTTTGCACTCGTGACACCACAGTGACGCAGTGTCCAGGAGACGAGGCGTATTAAGCACTTGCCCACCCAGGGTCATGCAACCGTGGAAACCTTTGCGCGTTTAACGCGACATTTCCTTTAGTCATGATATATTTTACATGCAGTGGTCACGTGAATCAACCAGTACTCCACAAATGAGCTTAGGAGAATAAACAACAAAAGAAGCCAGTAAGGCCACCTTGTTGTTCAGCAAAGCACTGAGAAAAAGTCCTCCGTTTAAGATGCCATGTATTTGAAAGGTTCAAGGAACACTAAAGAGGCGCAGTAAATTACTACTGCGAAACAAATTATTGTCAGAAGTGCGGATTTCTTGTAAGCAAGAAAAACAAAAAAAAAACGATTTTGTACTGAGCGCTACAAGAGCTTGAGATAAATTTGGGTTCACTGGCAACGGGCAGAAAGCACATACTGCCCAACCAGCCCATTGTTCTGCGCGCGGAGAAAAAAAAAAACGGACGTCAGGGTAGGGTTAAAGACGATGTTTACGTCAGCAACTCGCGCAAAAGGCGGCGAATAAGCGTTTGCACAACTGAAGTGCCTAGAGTGCTCATCTAGGGCCCGCCCGAAGCAGGCTGTGTTCTTGGGGCCATACACATTTATTAGGTCACCGCGTGATTTTTCCTCAGATGTATCAACCTTCCGGTGTGCGTACGAAGCATCTGGAAGCCTTGCAATCCTGAATTTGTGGATGAGATATTCTCAGAAAACAAATTTCGCACTTGCATTTGCCATCCCAATTATAATAAGAACCTCAACTGTCGACGATTTAAAACCGGCCATTCAAATGCTTTCAAAGCCATGCTCAGCAGCGCGTCGTCATTGCGAACACACTTTCCCGAAGGGTTCTATGCTGGCAGGTCAACAAAGCGGCCATATGGCCGTATGAGAGAGTAGAGCAGCTGGGCGCTACGAGTTATGTTTTCAATTTTGAGGCTTTAGAAGGCAAGTCACAATGCGAGAAAGGGCTGTCACAAAATTACCCATTTTGTTCCTCGCCGCAGAATTTGTTCAACGCATGGCGATGATAGCGCACCCTTGAACATGGTCTCACGTGAGGACCTGAAACTCGAACAGCTGCGTTCGGTGTGGCAGCAAGTTGTGACCTCGGCGCGTCATTCCGCTCATGGCTTCGGTGCGGCACATTCGGGTTAATATGCTGTCCAATCACCATAATTTGGATCTTATATGAAACGAGCAGGTTGGTACTGCAATTCCGAGTGCGATGACATTTGGAGCTTCTTTTTGTCTTCTTTTCACCTCGGATATAGGCTGTGGCCCCAGTCGCAGATCAGGATTAATTTATTTGTTCTAAATGGCACCTCAGCTTTGTAAGTGTCCGCACGGACAACTTAAGTGCCGAATTCAGAGATGCGATTTAAATATTACTCAGGCAGCCGCTAGCAGGTGCGCTCTTCAGACGTGTGCTCCAGTGCAACCATTTTTGTGCCCTGGCGCAGACGCAGCGACACTGGGAAATTTCAGTTGTCATGCCGGGATTAGTAGCTGGCATTCCCAGGCGGAGAGAAAGCTCAACGAAAATGCACTGAGGCGGCTTAAAACAGACAGTAGTTCCCGAGGTGCGGAGGACGCGAAGACAGATGTGGGAGCCCTTCAACATATTCGCGTGCCTCTCGGTCAATGCAATGGCGCAGTGACATTGAAACCGCGCAGCTAGGTCTTCTGTAAGAGGTACCACTAAGCCGGCTGCCTGCGCTGCACAGGTGCCCGTATATTTTGTGAAAACCAAGAAGGTTCTGTCCTGACTCACACGTATGCAGTAAATAGGCACTCGCGCACGCGCGCGCGCGCGCGCGCGCACGCACACACACACACACACACACACACACACACACACACACACACACACACACACACACACACACACACACACACACACACACACACACACACACACACACACACACACACACACACACACACACACACACACACACACACACACGCGCGCGCGCGCACACACACACACACACACACACACACACACACACACACACACTCTTCCTTGCGCGCGTACACACGAGCCCGACGACAGCGACCGGCGGCGGCGGAAATGAAGCGAAGAGCACGAAATAAATGGCGCTCAGGAGGCAACAGCTGACTAGACGGAGAGAACTACTCGTTCCTGAAGCAGTTTCTTGCAAATCTTGGACGTCGGAATACTAGCCGCGGTGCCAAGCAAGAGAGGATACGAGACGTGAGGCCACCTGCTCAAACATCTCCAGAAATGGCGCCATAAAGACGTTGATGTTCGTGGTAAACTAAAGGCGAGGCTGACAGGGTGTGAAATTTAGTACTACGGCCGTTAGTCGTCAGACGCGAACTTGCGTTCCATGATCAGCGTTTAGGTTTTTAGGTTTGCGCGCTCGATTTGTATCACATGTCCACTGACTAGTGTTGGACCCAAAACGCGTTCTCAGAGGGAAAACGTTCAGCCTGCCCCATCCCGCTTTGTTACCGTACAAGGATGGATAGGGAAGGATATTTTGTGCTCACTTCTGTTGTCAAGTTTAAGACTGTGGGACAAAGAACCAACAGTCAGTTCTTGCATATGCTGGCGAGCGCTGTTGTGACATCGGTCTGTATAGCCCGTTGTGGGTTGAGTGGATGCTGCAAGCGCAAGGTGAAAGATCTCTGTGGCTGACCAGGAAGCGCGTGATACCGGGACGCTTGTAAACGCTCGCAATCCTCCATGACAGCAGATCGTGAGACGGAGCACAGTATGTCGATTCTTGGACTTGGATTAAGTGCAAGTCCTGACCTGCACTTAAAGAAAAACGAAACAAAGTGAGCAAGGGGTGAGGGGGTAGCCTCAGTGTGCTACCAACGTTTCGACAAGGCTTCGTCTGGGCGTCCACTTGTCGAAACGTGGGTTCTCGGCCTTTGTTCACATTTTTCTAGCGCTGTCAAGAACACAGTCTTGCTGCCTTCTACCCGCCATGAAAAACAGCAAAAGTACGGAGTGGGCGATGCCAAAGATGTCACAAGGAGTATTGAAGTGGCCGTCACGGTGTTTCTGCAGTCAGTGTAATCCATATCTGAGTGACAGACATAGATGTTTAGTGGAAGAAAATCAAATGTATAGATAGAGACCAGACAGGTGCAACAAACTATAGCCGAAGCTGCAAATACAATGGGATTTAGGAAATGAATTCGTTTGGTATTTCCTCTACAAGTAATCATTTCATTTTGATTCGAATCACTGAGATGAGCAAACTGATGGAGGCTAGAAGCGAGGAATTGCCCTCCTCTCAAGAATTTCGGCAACTCTGTGCACCGTTTCACTTCGTAAACAAAGGAAAAAATAAGTCATTTTCGCTTATTACTTGAATTTCATTTTAGATGATTTTAGACTTTGAATAGAACCAGCATACCAGCATAATCAAAGGTCATGATTAGCTTTTGTTTAAAGGGAGCAAAATTGCTGTATTGGATTTCCTTTTATTTTTAAAATCAACCTAATGCCTCATAAAGAAAAAAGCCAGACGTTAGGGCTTCGCGCAAATGAGAATTGGTTTTTATGCGTGTAGTGGAAAGGAGCAAAAATTCAAGAAGTTAGCTGTGTGTTTCCGCAGACTGGATCAGCCACTTAATGACCGCAGTCCATCTGCTGGCCAGATGTGAGTCGATGAGCGATGCCGTGGATAACTCGAGGCGCTGAGCGTCCACTGCCATGGTGTTGTCCATGTGGCATCGGTAATAATGCGGGTAGTGGGACGACCCAACAGAAACAACTACCAAACTGTGGCTAAGGCAGCGACCAATCATAAGCCCTTCTTGCGGATGAAGACGTGCAAAAACCTTTGTGAATACCGACCTAGTTTTACCGTTTTTATCCACAGTATATTTGAACTAAGTGCGATGCGCGACAGCAGCTGCAGGCAGCAACGTGCCGACTACCGCTAGTAGGATCTAACGGGTGAACAACAGCGTTTCGCACAGTCGTTTGCATCACAGCAGCGCCACTTCCCCTGGTCAGACCTCTCGCTTCATTTCCGCCGCGTTCATAATGCACCTTTTCAACATGCATTCGCCGAGCGTAGTCATAAGAATGCAATAATGCGCCGCCTAGTACGCACATTTCCTCAAGGCTTTACACGAAGGCGAATTATACAGCAGTGGTCTTGCTATGTACCTACTAAACACAGAGGCACTCCTCGGGCGGGGAAAAAAGGCCTGTTGGAGCACATATTTTGACAAGTAACCGATACACGAGGAGTTTTCATCATGACTTGCACGTTCGAGAGTATTACGCGACCGTTCGCGGTTAAGGACACGTCACTCCATTTCCAGCTTCCTGTATTCCCAAAAGAAAACCGCACAGGACAGTGGGCTTGGATGAAGAAAGCACTACATGAGTTGGGGAAAAATGGATGAACTGCACCAAAGTTCAGCAACTGAAATCGACCCAGGATGCAACCTCAAGCATTAAAATGACTTTGCCGACCTTAGCTGAGACCATGTGTAGTTGTAATTCCTTTGCGTGTATCGTGCTTGCCTGACCAATGGCCACTGTTCCGTGGGTGGACATAGCGCAGCGAAGCCGGTTTGAAAAGGTGCACTGTACAGTGGCCGCGCCCGCAGTGGCCATGCCCGCCGTGTGCGTGCGCTCTACAGCGGGGGGTGCCGGACTGCCGCGGAGTGGCGATGCCTGCGGTGGCGGCGCGGCGCGGCGGCGCCCTGGCACCGTCAGTTGGAGCCGCCGCCCAGGCACTCGCACTCGTTGTTGCTGAAGTAGGACGTCTGCATCGAGTACAGCTTGTCGATTGGGTTGACGGCCGGCGAGGGGAACATGGCGTCCGGCAGCGTCGCGGGAGGCGGCCCGCCACTCCCGGCTCCGATGAGCACGTCCTCGAGGCCGCTCAGGGACGTCTCGCTCTCCATCGAAATCTCCGACTTGAGGTACGTCGGATCGACGTGCGTTGGCCCGTAGTAGGAACCTTGGAAAAAAAGGCAGGAGCAGCTTCAGCAAAATCGCCAGGAAAAACGACATGAAACAAGAGCTAGAGATGTGCTTTCCTTTTACTACTCTTTCACTAGTCCCATTACGGGAAAAGCTGGCGGCGCGTCCGCGTGTGCTCGCAAGTGACGGGAGCGCTGGGAGCAGTCACGCTCTTAGCGCCCCAAACGAGCCGTCTCTACGACGAGGCGGCACCTTACCATGATGACGACAGAAGATGGAATAGCTCTTCGGCGTGAGTGGTTGCTACGCGAGTGCCTGCTTCGAGCCGCTATCTGTGGCGCTTCGTGCCGTTCGTACCTCAAGGTGTTTTTATTCAGGCATGTTATGATTCGAACGGCCGTTCTGCTGTAACCTTATCGTTGCGCTATTGAGAGCCTAGACCGCATGCTCTTAGGCGCCGCTTGTTTTTATGTGCCCTACGAAAGCTTTTGTTGGTCAGGGATAAAGAGGTGTTTTTTATGGTGACTGTGTGTGTGTCACTCGTCGCGCGAGACCATGGCTCATGAACCCCGTACCCAGGAAAGGGAGGCCTTCAAATTCCCCCAGTTATTACTACGTGACAGCAGGAACGAGGGCAGTTTGAGCTAGCACTGCTCGTAGTTTAACTGGCACGTGGGGGTTTTGGCTGGAGGCCACTAGCTGCCTGACAAGTTTTGTTTATCGTTTTGACAGCAAATACCTTTGCGTTCAAAAAAGCGCTATATTTTTAACCGCTACTGAACAAGTAGGCTTACCCACGAATCGGTGTGCACAAGCAGGCAACGTAAATGGCACTCAGCTAATCCATGGGGTGAACACATGCACAACAATGTCGGCCCTTTGAAGAACGAAAAATGGTGTTCTGTCTAGGCACCACCCACCGCGCAGTTCAAGGAAAAAGAAAGTGGCAGGGTTTCAACGTAGTTAAACCGAGTAGACGTGGGAAAGCATGTGTTTAGCCTGGTTGGCTCATGATTTTGCCTTTCTGGCTCGTCGGCACAGCTGGCGACGATATTCCACTCCGGTTAAGCTCTGATCGAGGTAACGTTGATCTGATCTGATCTGTTCTCGCAGCAGATCGAAGTTGATGAAAACGACGATGTGCAATGCACGTGGCCCAGCAACCCAGGCTGCGGGGCAGCGGCTACGTACCTGGCGGTGTTGCGCTAGCTTCCTAAATTTCTCCTTCTTTTTGTCTGTGCCTACTTGCTCCTGTTCTGGTGTTATTGGGCGCGGGACGAGAGCTTAATGTCTACTTCTTCTCCAGGCCAGGAGTTTTCACCTTGGTCGGCATCTCTTCCTCAAGGCCAGCTCCCAATTGATCTCTTTTTCCGCAGTGGTGTTTCGAGCATTCCGGTCGCTTTAGTGCCTTCCGATGGAGGCGCTATCCGACTTAACAACCCGGAGGCAGTGCAGACGGCTCTTCAGTCCTCATCGAAGCACTTTATGCACATTACCGATGTCCGGCAGTTCGGCAGGGGTGGTATTTTGTGCAGGTCGCCGGATAAAGACTGCATTGAAGACCTGATAAAGTGCACGACCTTCGCCAACCACCCGGTGAACGCATTCATTCCGCCTCATCTAGCATGTTCCAAGGGCTTGGTCCGAGGGAACGACTCTCGATTGAGCCCTATGGAAACGCTTGAGAACCTCTCGCCTGCAGGAGTGATTGCGGTCCATCGATGCAGCAGGATGGTTGACTGAGTAAAAATTCCTACGGATTTCGTCATTGCCACATTTGCAGGAATATTTTGCCCGTCAGAGATTAAGGTGTGGCCATTGGTTTTTCGAGTAGATGCCTTTAACTCTCGGCCCCTTAAGTGTCAAAACTGCTGGCTATTTGGCCACAGAGGCAAAGCCTGCAAATCGGCCTTACGCTACTGTGCCTGTGGGGAATGTCATTGCAGAGAGGAATGTCCTGAACATCAAGAGAAATGTTGTTTGTGTAGCGGTGCCCACCCTGCTGATTCGCCTTACTGTCCTGCACGAGCACAAGAAGTCCAGGTGCTCGAGGTTATAGACAAGCGCAGATGCACGCGGAGAGAGGCTTTCGCCGCAGTCAAGGAGAGAGCCTCAGGCTACTCTAGTGTGGCCGCCAAATGCCCAACCATAAAGGATTCTAGTTGGTCCCAGGCTATTACAGCGGCAGTTGAGAAAGCTGTGGCAAATGCAATGGATCGCATTATGGAAACCGTGTCCACGTGCATTTCACAGGTCATAGCTGCTCAGATGTCCATTCTTCTGCAGGCGTCCACCGCTCCGCTCTTGTCTTCTTTGGCTTCGAAAGCTACCCCTCCTTCTGTAGTAATCGATTCCGCTCCACAGGGCCAAAAATATAGTGAGCAGCAAAAGACCTCTCAGGCTTCTCCTTCGAACAGCGTTATGGACGCATCCTTTATGGACTGTATGGATATGGAGTCTGATCTAGGCGCCCAGAAACGAAGTAGGTCTCCTCTGAATATTGCAGGTCCATCTTGCCCCCAGTCAAAGACAAAGAAAAGTAACGCAAGTCAAAATGCTAAGACCAGGATTCTAGAAAAGGCAGTCGCGGCTGCGGCACTCCCGCCAAGATAGGATTCTTAAGTGTACTCCAGTGGAATTGTCGATCTATATTCTCAGCTTTAATAGATAGATTTAAATTGCCTATGCAATCAGCTTCTATCAGATTTAGTTGCTTTACAGGAAACATGGCTAACTTCAAATTTCAATTATCATCTCAAGGATTACCGTCCGTTCCGGCTTGACCGGTCATCACGAGGGGGAGGATTGTTAGTGCTCATCTCTACAAAGTTTTGCTACAGGGCATGCATTTCTTCCCAATATGCGGAAAATGAATGTGAAATCCTAGAGGTTCACCTCAGTGTCCCAGGTCAACAGCCTTTTACGGTAGCTAATGCATATTTCCCGTCTGGTGTGCGTGACACTCGGCCCCTTGACTCACTCATGTCTAGTAGCCAATCTCAGGTTCTATTACTTGGAGACTTCAATTCGCACCATGTGACGTGGGGGTTTAAAACAGACAGCTTTGGTTCTAGACTATTTGATTGGGCTTCTGACAACAACTTTATCTGCAACAATTCCGGATTGCCTACGATTGTTTGGAGTCAATGCTGCTCTGCCTTGGATTTAACTTTTTACTCCCAAGGAGTCTCTGTTATGTCTTGGGCGCCTGTTGACTGTGCAACAAACAGTGATCATCTACCGATTAGTATCAAGTTTGCTTGTAAATTAACTCTTCCTGAGCGACATCAGCGCACTTTAATAAATTACAGTTGCTTTATAGACACACTAAAATCAGCCCTCCCAATCACTTCAGACACTTGCGCTCAGACAAGTGCCGAAAGCAAGGCTGCACATCTATGTTGAGTACTGGACCATGCAAGGCAAAAGTCTGAATTTTTGGTTAGGAGAACCAAGGGTGCAATCGCGAACAATTGGTGGAATGCTGAGTGCACGCGTGCATATAGACGACGGAAAGCAGCTTGGAAGAAACTTCTCATCAATCAATGCCCAAAAAATTGGGTTATAAGTATGTTATAATTGGGTTATAAGTATGTTAAAATTGGGCTATAAGTATGGTTGGATTATAAGTATGTTGCAACAACATTTAAGCGCACTGTCGCCCGTTCAAAGGAGGAGTATAATACAAATCATTATGATTTTCTTTCACAATCAGGAAATAAACGAGCTTTGTTTAATTTCATGAGGCGCAACAAGGTGATTCCCTCGGCTGCCAACATTGAATCCCTCGTTCAGTCCCCTGCTGACATCGCAAAAGCCTTAGAGGATATTGCGTGTGGCCTAGAGCTCCGCTTTACATCTGCTTTACCTACCCCTACTATATTCACATGCACCTCAAGTGTTTTCACTGAGGTCTCATGCCTGAGCTGTCGCAAATTGTTCTCCGCTTATCCCCAGCGGCTCCTGGCCCCGATAAGTTCACTTCATCTATGATCAAAATTTTGTTCAATGAATCTCCTGCAGACCTGTTGGCTCTAATTAACCATTCTATTAAAGGTCATTGGATACCGCATGAGTGGCGTCTTGCTGAAAGAGTTCCATTGCTTAAAAAGCAAGGGGAGGGCTTAATTTTAGACAATATACGCCCTATTTCGTTAACATCGAACCTAGTGAAATTGGTGGAAAGGGTCCTTCTCAGCCGTGTCATGTCATTCATTTCAGAAAATTCTCTATTGCATCCATGTCAAATTGGTTTAAGGCCGGATTGTTCAATTTGGCGTGCTCATACTGACCTAGAGAGTCGTATTAAATTATCTCGCAATAGAAAATGGTTCGCAGCGCTTGTCACCTTGGATGTCAGTAAAGCATACGACAGCGTTGAGCACTAGACTCTATTACTAAGAATACAGGAACTGAACTTCCCAAGCTATTTTGCAGCCTGGATTTGTTTTTTTTTTTTGAAAATAGAGAATTTTACTGCTGCCAAAATGGTGTTTCCTCAAAGAGATTTCCACAGACAAGAGGTGTACCGTAAGGATCAGTTCTCTCACGTGTTCTTTTTAACATTTTTCTAAGCTCAATTCCATGCATTCAAAATGTGAAAACTTATGTGTACGCCGACGATATTGCATTTTTTGCATCAGCAGGTGACATTCACACTCTTTATCGAACCCTGCAAAGTTGCCTCAATGTTCTTGACAAGTGGTCAGGAAGAATTCATCTGTCCCTTAATGTGAAGAAATGCGCATTTTTAGTATTTCCAGTTTCTGTTCCTGTAAATGTCTGCCTGGTTTAGAGAAATAACATAATACCTCAAGTTCAGACGGTGAAGTATCTTGGAGTAATATACGACTCTACTTTTTCCTGGCGGCCACACATTGAGCAAGTTTCTACAAAAGGAGTTCGGGCCATTGGCATCCTGCGCAGGCTTTGTAGTGCTAGGTCAGGCATGAGAAGGCATACACTTCTGATGATTTATAAAATGTACGTCCGCCCAATTTTGGAGTTCGGATGTGTTTTATTCTCAGGAGCTCCTGCCTATAAACTTCGTCCTCTTGTGCTGTTGTAGCGTGAGGCGTTGCGCCTTTGTCTCGGGCTTCCAAAATATGTCGCCAATGCTGTCCTGCACCTTGAGGCGCGAATGCCATCGTTATCAGCTAGGTTTCGCCTTTAAACAGTTCGAACATTTTTAAAATTGTGCGACTCACCTCTTCACGCTTCCAGTATAATATTTCTTAGTCAACCTTCCGCCTTTTTTAGTGCCGCCTGGTCTCGTTTTCATACCCCGCAGATATGTTACGTGCAGTCCCTCCTTGATCTCATAAATAATCATTTTACATATGTCCGCCAATTGTATAACAAATCATCTGTCCAGATTGCATTCGATGACATTTTCCCATCGATTGCAAAGCTGCAGCCCTTCTCGCTTCTTCAGGGTCTGTTGCAGGATCACCTAAGGTCCTTTTCCTCTCATGTTCTTATTGCTACCGATGCCTCGCAGGATCGCGAGAAGGCAGGTGTGAGAATTTTTTCGCCTTCACTGGATTAGTCTTTTTCTCTCCGTCTTCTTGACTTCACTCCAATTTTTATGGCTGAATTATTAGCAGTAATCTTAGCCTTACGGAAATTAGAAACTACCGTTTCCCAGGTCGTGGTTATGACAGACTCTCTGTCCATTTGCTCTTATCATCATCCACTGAGTCTCCGGCATTACTCCTCTTTAATTTCCTGATTGCGCTCCATCTAAATTCGGTAAGGTTGCTTTGGGCACCAGGTCACATGGGCTTTCACTTAAATGAGGTTGCAGATTCCTTAGCAAGAGCCTCTCTCTGCGGCCCAATTGTTGCTGTCCTGCCAACGTGTGCATATACAGCTGCGGTGAGGTTTCGCAGCTACACAATATTTCTGGAATTTGCTGCCTCGGCTCTTACAACATCTCCCGAATATCAGCATCTTCTGCATCCTTGGAGTAGCAAAGACTGGCGCTCACGCAGACTAGAGGTCTCTTTCACGCGTTTGCGCTGCCGGGTTCCCCTTCTAAATTTCTACTTTCACAGATCTGGCCTGGCGGCTTCCCCATTGTGCCCTTTTTGTGCCGAACCTGAGACAATAGATCACTTCCTGCTGTTCTGCCGCCACTTCTCTCATTTGAGGAAGCGTCTTTAGCAAATTCCATTTCATCAACTGGGCTTGCCTGTGTCCTCCGCGGTTGTTCTTTCCATTGACGCTTCTTTGCTTGGACGAAGCTACAGGAGTTTGCGCTCTGCTGTGCAAAATTTTCTTCAAAAAACGCAGCGACTCCCATTCTAATTTCTTTTTCCCGCTCTCAGTCAGTACGACATTGAGACATTACAGGCATTGTATACTATTATGCACATTAAGCCATTGTCCCGTCTTCGATCTCCAAGTTAACAGGACCCTTATCCTTCCGTCTTCCAATCTATCAGGCTACATCCTATTACCACTCCTTTTCCCTTCAAAACTTTCCTGTTTCCAGCAATTAACCGCCTGTGTCTTGGCCACTCCCCCGTAGTGGGTATGTGCCAGCAACGTCTGAGGCCTTCCTTCCTTCCTTCCTTGGAAGAGTGTGTTGAAGTTCATCACCAGGCGCAGTGGGTTGCGGCGGTAGTATAGTGCTTTCGTGCAGTGGCCAGCGAAGCTGATCTGTTCGTGGATTCGAAACCCAGTCGCCGTAGTATTTTTTTCCTGCCCCCTCAAGGTCAAAGACGCCACAAGATAATTTTGTGGGTTTCGCCCCGTGAAGTAGTGTTTTCGCACTAAAACTGGAGGGGACACTTACAGAAAGTAACAAAGCACATTTACAAAACAAACACCGAAGCCGAAACAGTACACAGGACAAGCGAGAACTCCCAGTCCGCCGGCACGAGTCCCTTTCGACGACAGAACGTTGTTGAAGAAAGCGCATGTTGAATAAGCGATTAGGGATACAAGTGGCGTCGGCTTCAGACGAAGAAGTGTCACACACAACAGAGCCCTTGAAACCGTATAGCCCGGTTACAAGTTTTGTTGAGCCATGTTTCCAGTACTCAAGGTGTAGGATACTTGTTCGTCTCAAGGCAACGCATCCGTATTACTCATCGCTGCTTCGACATGCCGTGCAAGATACAATACCTTCGAAAGAGATGTCCACCTACATGAACAACCGTGCGCGACGCCCCAGAAACAACCCGACTGACACGAGCACTTAGGATCACAAGCGAAAACTTCCAGTGAATTGCTTGCTTTTGAGGAGTTTAATGCACAGGAGGCGACTCGCAACACGTACAGGTGGGGACAGGCATCGCTTACCGTCGTGATGCGTACCGTAAGGTAGCGGTTGCAGCTGGTACGGAGATCCCACGGCAGACGACTCGAGAAGCCCTAGCCTCGAGAAGGGCGGTGCTGCGGAGAGAAGGACCGGTGCCGTTAGCAGAGCACTTCCCTAGCCGCTGTGGCGTTGTACAGTCGAATCAACGCATGCGCTTACCAAAACATTACTCGTCTGCTTCGTGAGATCGCAGAAAAGCAATAAAACCCCTTCCGTAATTGGTGAACAGGGGGAATACAACTGTGACGGCAATATTTCAGTTGCCCCCTGGGCTCGGTAATGCGTGTTGTGTGTCCGAAGCGATCTTTACTCATCCTATTCTGGATAGGTGCTCAAATTGACTAAAATTTACTAGTAAGCACAAACTGTACAGCCACAGTCAGACGCCACTTCACTGCAAGTAAAATGGCGGGAACATTGCACGGTACATACTTCAGAAAGGTACTAAGACAAGACGAGAAATACTGTTTCCAATAACTGCAAGTTGCAAAAACGCAAAGCAACAACCACGATTTCCTAAAAGCAACCACGTCATTTGATAGCATACACCACATTGTTAGGAATTCGGGACAGCTTCCATGCAGCTTAGGCCTCTTTACCTTGTGGCCTATGCTTCAAAGGGAGAAGTCGTGCGTTTTGGCATTGTTATTCGCACAGAGAATGAACTAGGTTTATCCACTTGATTTACGTTAAAGGGGAATTTCTGCATGCGTCAAAGGCAGCCACGTCTCGATTGTTGTTTGCTGGAGAAAAAAAAAGCGTCATCATCGTCATTAGCCGAAATACGTCCACTGTAGGACTAAGACCTCTCCAATGTTTCTCCAACTAACCCTGTCCTGTGCCAGCTGTAGCCACCGTATCCCCGCAAACTTCTTAATTTCATCCGCCCGCCAAACGTTCTCATGCCCCTGCTACGCTTGTCGTTTCTTAAAATCCACTCTGTCACCCTTAAGGACCAGTGGCTATCTTGACTTCGCATTACATTTTTATCCCAAGCCCATTTCTGCCTTTCTTTTGATTTCGACTAGGATGTCATTAACCCGCTCTGTCTCTGCACAGAGCCTGGTAACTTTGTTTGCTTGTCTACCGAACATATACCAGCCGTCGCAAAACGACTGCCCTTCAGCAGGCAGAGAAGGACGAAAAAACTTCTTCCTTCTTTAGAGCATCAGCGTGGTCACGCTGCCACTGAAATCTCGTCTCGATGTTTCGCTACCACATATAGAAAGGTGGCCAAACAACCAGTTTGTTTATACCGGCGCGTATGTCACTTAAAGGTGTAGTGAGATGCTCATACATTGCGTTCATTTCGTCCTAATGTGATGAGTGCTCACGTATGTTTTCTGAGGCCAGGGACATTCACTTTCATAGTCCTGCATCACAGATCACCTCAGGACGCGTAGCCGCCCTGCAGCAGTTTTTTTTAGTAACCACCACGCCCGGAAACATACGCACACAAGTACGCTATTCTGAAGTTCTGGACACTGAGTACACGCCACCTGCGGGCTGTGCTTACCGTGTAGAAACTTGAATGATACAAGCGCTGAGGACAGCTGCTCTGAGTGGTCAGACTTTTTTATGCAGCTCCCCATCAGCCTCTGTGGTTTTCTCATGGTGTGAACTTCCCTTACACAACACAAATCCTGTGAGGAACCTCTGCTACGCTTGCCTTCTCTTGGAATCCAATCCGTTACCCTTAAGGACTATCGGTAATTTTGCCTTCGCATTACATGCCTTGCTCAAGCCCAAGACTAGGAAGTCATTAACCCGCGTTCATTGCCTCATCCACTCTGCCCGCTTTCGGTCTCCTCACGTTACACCAATCATTTTTGTTTCCGTGGCTCGATGCGTTGTCCTTAACTTAAGCTAAACATTTTTCGTTAGCCTCCACGTTCCTGCCCTATAGGTTAGTACCGGTAAGATACACATTTATCTATACGTTTAACTTGAGGGATATTGGTAAACTGCCATTCATGATCTAAAAGAAAGGAAAAAAATCCGCGTCTAAGTGGAATTCCATAACCAGGCCTGGTGTGGTGCCTGATCTCGGTGACCAGCACCCACGACGCACTCCCTCATCAAAACTAGATTTGTCCGCCCTGGTGTAGTACTTGGCCACAACCTCCTATATCAACAATCCTGTTAAAAAAAGCGTAGGGATGAATACAATGGGAAAGAAATCAATGTCTGAAAGCGGCGGCATTTGCCAAACACAAGGTCGAGGCCCTGTGCGCTTTTTCTTCGTAGAGTCGTTGCACGATGTGGGACTCACAACTGAGGTCAGCTGGTGAGGCCGACTGGCGGCCGTCGTCGCTCTTCTTGGAGTCCTTGGTGGAGGAGGCCATCTCGCTGCCCGAGCTGTCTCCGGCCGCGTTCTGCTGCTGCTGCTGCTGTTGCTGTTGCTGTTGCTGCTGCTTGCGCTGGATCTTCTTTAACTGCACCCAGAGACGAAGGGGATGCATTAACATGGGCACCCTCTAATTATGGTTTCCTTCACTCGGGAATAAGACAGAACTCGAGGCGGAAGGGGGGAGGCAACACAGCAGAACACTTATCGTTCATAATGACCTTCAAGCGTGAGCTTCAACGTGACATCTGACTGCGCTTTTTAAGGAGAAACGCAGAATAAAAATTTGCCGAGGAGGAAAAAACAAGCCGAGGGAAAAGTATACATTTCTGCTGAACTGTATCTTAACTCTGCATTCCTAAATCTATAGAGTGTGTTCGCTGAAGTCGCTAAAGGTGCACCGCGGCGCGTGACGTTCACTGGTGGCCGCAGCTTTGCACGCGCGCGACTTACGGGAGAAACATGTTGAGCCATAGCGGCGAGGGTAATCGCTTTTTTTTAATTCTAACACCCGATATGGCTATTACTGAGGGGTACAAATATCTAATTGGAACGAGCCTTCAAATTATAATAGTTAAAAAGTTATCGTAAAGTGGTTACTCATATGACTTGTTGACCATCATATAACTGCTTCTCAGGCCCAATCTAGGTGACGTTTTCAGCCAATTTCAGAGTTCATCAGTGCTTCGAAGGTCCATTTTTTCTTCTTTGGCCCTCACAAGCGACCCCTTCGCCTACACTCAGGCCAAAGAGCTCAGGGGTTTTTTATTTCTCTCGGCCAGAGGAAAGCATTTCATAGGGTTGAACACGATCACCTGTTTACGGTACTCTCTTCTCCGGGCTTCCCGGAGAGCTTTGTGAGCACAATAGGCACCCTTCTATTCGGGGCTGCCCAGTCAGTTGATGTTGAATGGAGGTCTTTATGCTGATGAAACCATGACACCATGAATGAGGCAGGGATTCTTTTTCTCACAAGCTTTATTCGTGCTCCTACTGGACCACTGGAAGGCCACCTCCCAATTCGAGGATTTCCTCTTCCAGGGCAGTGCAGTGTTTCGATTTCTGCGTGCGCTGACGTTATTTCTTCGCTTCTACGGGACGCATACAGCTTTCTCGCGTTCTTTAAAGTCTTTAATGAATATGCGGCCTTCTCAGGGCCTTCAGCTTTGGCTCTCTTCGAAGGTCATCGCCCGGCGGCATACAGTTCGTGGACGGTGTGCCAGTACTCGGCGTCATTTTCGAGCCACCAGGCGTGTCGCAGAGAACGTGAGACGGCGCCCTCGCGCGCACGCAGTAGCGTCGGTCACTAACCTTGAGCTGTCTCTGAATGCGAAAGCTCCGTCTTTTCGAACGTGGCCATCAGCGTGTGCCTTTTACATCGGGCGAGTTTCTTCCTCCCATGCCCCTTCGTACAGAAGGCAAGCTCGGCTCGCTATCAGGACAAACCCTTTGCAGCGGGAAACCGGCTCTGGTGTTCCGGCATCCCCTTTGCGTTTAACGCGACATAGGTGGCCTCAATTTGCCCTCTTGGCAGGCAACTGCGCGAGCTTTCGCGGCGAAAGCTGTTCTAGCCCTGTTGGTCGTCCAAGTCTACACGGGCGAACCTTGGCTCTGTATTGGCTAGGCACGGGGAGTCTGATTTTTCTATCACAGCGACAAACGAGGCCACAAACCGCACAAGCAAAGTGCGTTTTATAAGGTTGCAACAGATGTTTTTTCGGTTCTGGCAAAGACAGTATCCGGACATTGACATCCGGAAGACGCCAGTAGCGCAGATCAGCGCAGCGGTTACCATTCTTCACCTTAATCACGAACAGGCAGCCAAAACCTCTCTCAGGAAATTGAAAGCTTTTGTGACCAGCATTCTTCCGGAATAAGTCCAAGAATTTGAGTGGCGCCGGCGCTGGAATGTACTCTCGACAAAGGAACGCCTTGCGGAGTGCGACGTAGTGCCAAACTCACGCTGCTCTAACTGCAATGAAGTTGAGACACAGCGGCATGCCCTCGAAGAATGTGTCGTGGCGCGGACATTGTGGTTGCTAATGTATAGGATGTTTAGACTTCGTCCACGACTGCGTTATTCCCAACGGCAGTGATTGTTCGAGCACCTTTTGATCGCAGTGAGTATGTATATTCTTTGAAAGCAGTGCCACTTCGCAGAATTGCGCGGAAGGCACCAGCGTACCATGTTCCCACTCCTGCAAAACATCCGGCTCACCATGTGGGCCTTCTTAGAGGAATAATTTTCAGTTGGTGGTGAGGAGCTTTTCTTTCAGCACTGGTCGAGTGCCTTGCCTTCAGTTCATAACAGCGCAGCCGAGTCCCACCCATGGAGTACTGAGGGAGGTGCACTTTGTCTTGTCAAGAGTGGGACTGCATTATACAAACAGAAGTTGCGCGTGTGCGTTGTAACATGTACCGCTCCCTTGGTAACGTGCATGGTGCTTAGTTAAGTGTTGTATGCGCGTGCAACCCCCTCCGCCCTCCCTCTCCTAAAACATTTCGTGCGTAGATTTTGTGTGATGTATTATTGCTGAACAAGCACTACCGGCACATTACTTTTTGTTCCCTCTGAGCCATTCTCTGCATTTAATGCACATAAGAAGTTTTTATCTTCGGTGCCACTCAGGCCTTTTTGTCAATATGTGAGAAAGTATATAGTCAATATATCGTTTGAGTTTGTTACATAGACCGCTCATTCTCGTCAGTGCATGCAACTAACTTGTCTAGGAGTACGAATGAATGGATGAGCTGTTTATTTAGAAGGGAAGGCTCAAGGCCGTTTGTCGAGGAATTAGGATGTTAAGGAAGGGAGACGTAGGAATCTACTGATACGTGAAGGGACGGCTTGGGTGGTCGGGCCACGCTTTACACTGCTTTGTAGAGGCATAAATTTTATTTGCCGGAATTAAACGCATTCATGCATAAAAAAGCGAAAGGAAAAAGCCGCGGCTTCTGTAGCGGATAATGTGCGCGAAATCTGAATTGTGTGTGGCCAGAGGAGCGACTGGTTTAAACTCCCCGCAACAGGTGGCGCACCCGTTATTTTATGTTGCCATGGCCAGCAGAATTTCGCGTGCGCTCATGCAAGCCATTCCGCTTCGCGAGCTCCTGCAAGAGTGTGAGAAAAACATGCTCGAAATTTCTGAATGAAACTTTTGGCGATTTACAATCTAATTAAAAGTTGAACAACATACTTTTTTTCGTAACATTTAGATTAGCGCGAAGAAGAGGGTGGTCTTGCTATCTCTGTGCCACCGCCTCCAATAAATCACAAGTTCTAAACTGACAAGCAGCGTCGACTTTTCAAATCCTTGACAAACTAAGGGGACGCATTGGGCTAGTTGATGTGACATAGTGAATAGATACAGAACAGGAGGGACAGGACGAACTGTGTCCTGTCTCTCCTGCGCGGCATCTTTTCGTCTTCATACATGTTATGTGGGCCTGCCTGCACATCGGCTCTGACAGGCTACGAGACGTGGTTCTCGCTCAAGAGCTCATGAGTGTACTTTAGCGTATAGATTATATTGCACAATATTTAAATCGGAAGACGAGGCTTTCACTGCTGAAGCGTAAGAATGAAATGGGAAATGTCCCCGCTAAAACTTGGGTGGTATGCAGCATTACTAATGTATCTTTAACATAGTGCACGCCTGAGGGCCAGGCTGGAGCAGAATATGAAGACAAATATCAAAATACAAACTCCGTCGCAAAAATGCAAGCATAACGAAACACGAGTGGCGCCAAAAAGTGGGTAATGCAACATGTATTACTAAAAATGGTCATTGCTAAGGTCAAAAGATTGCATGCAGAAGCTAGTAAACTGTTGTAATCAGTGATCATCTGAGAAAAGAAGGAGTACTGAGATTGGTCTTAGCAAAGTATGGAGCAAGATAAAGGGATTGAGAGTGTCGAGTTCTTGAAAATGTTAGGGGCGGTGAGGAATTTAATGCAAGAATTTTGGTTAAATAACCGACATAAAAATTTGAGTTGCACAAATTTGCGCCGGGAATGGAGTTCCGATTAACTTCTATTGCGTTAGGGCTGCGCCTGAATCTGTTCGGCTATAGTCCGAAAAAAATGGGCCAACACCGTCTGGAAGACGTTGAAGTAACGACCGTTAGCGCCATCTATCATCCATGCGATGTATTACCACGTGATCGAGCTGCCGAGGCTCACGTCACGGCCACCCTGTTAAGCCTTACCATAACAAAATATGAACTTAATTACGCGATATTGGCGTCTAACATGTTCTACTCATCGAGCCCGTTACGGATATGCCATTAATTAGACCATGCCGTTATCGGTTATTAAATATAAGCAAACTAATATAAGCGTAACCATGAATAAATATTATTTTAATTAGTTAATTTTGTGTCTAACGTGTTCCAGACATCTAGGCGATTCCAAATATCTAATTCGTTTTATGATGAGCTCATTATTTACCGAGTTATAAGCGATTAATCATAGTCACGTGACTACTTAACTATGGCGTCACAAAATCAATGACGTCAGCAATCAATTACCAGTTCGATTTACTAATGACGTCACCAATCGATCACCAATTGAGTTGCTATACAGTCACGTGACTAGTTAATTATGATGTCCCAAAATCAGTAACATCACCAATCAATCACCATTTCGATATACTACTGACGTCAGCAATCAATCACCAATGTGGCTGCTATATCGATTTACTATGGGGGCCGCCTTCTTGAATTCCTTAGACTCGCTCCGAAGTGAGGTGGTAGCAGACCCCAAGAAAGTGAGAAACGTGATGAATAAGAGCGAACGATTTTAAAATTTCCTTTTTACAACGTTTAACATAGTACCAGGTAAACATTACTGCCCGCCAGACACGCTATACGTTTAGCCCTGGAAAGTGAGAATCTTCAAATCAAGATAGGGTTCGCATACAGTACAAAATAAGTTACCGAGTTTACTAAATAGATTACATCAAGAACACTTACAACTTGAAGATGTCACATTCAAACAACTTCGGCAGTATGTTAAAAATTTTCTACGCCGTTTTCAATCCTTTTCCACCCTCCAAGCCTAATTTTTATACCTTTTTCTTTTTCCGACTCGGTTATAAACGCTTAGTGTGGTCGACGACCGCTCACAGAAATTAGCGAAAGCTTAACAAGTTGTAGAAAAATGATTGTGAGAGCGATGGAAAATAAGCTGATTCATTCACATACCCATTGCCTATTTGACAGGTACAACATATACCCTGTTACAAAAATGCTCGACCTGTGACCGCAGCCTTGGTCAGTTACTTCGCAGCCAATAAAAGCTGAGGGCCGAGGGTTAATTGGCGCTTTCATATACAAGGTTGTGGCCAAGTACTGCACCAGAGTGGCCAAATCCTGTTCTGGTGAAGGAGAGCTTTTCCGGTTATGGTGACCGTGATCAGTACACACTCCGCGTGGCTATGAAATTCCATGGACATGCGGATTTTGCGCGGCACTGGCGTTCGAACCACGGCACGCTTGCAGGCGAGCAGGGTGCTCTGCCTATAGGCCATCGCTGCTGTATAGACGCCAAAGTATGGCCACGAAAATGTCGCTGGCAAGAATAAAACGCTCTGCCTTCTTCGCAACACATTATGGACACATGCTTTGCCCCAAAACTTCCTGTCTAGAGAACCTTTCAAATGCTTACGGCAGGCTTGAAGTTTGTGTTCCCACACCTTCGCTTCGACCGATGCGATCATCAACTGCACGTTACTGCTTCGGTTCAACCCTCCATTAATTGATATCCAGCGAGATGCATAATGACCATTACATGCCACCGGCCTCCTGTAACAGTTGTAACAGTTGCACTCTCCTCCCACGGGTAACTTTGGACGTGGGGTACCTTTTCCACGTGTGCCGGCAGCTTTTGAGCCTGCCAATATGTCGCACGTGCGGCCTATTGCTCAGACTTTTAGTCGAAATGCCCTAAGACGTTGCTCTGCTGGGCTTTGCCTTGCTAAACATGTGCTAGGTTTACGGCTCTATATCTGTTTATCAGTGCGTTATACCTGGCAGGCCATTTAGAACCAAGAAATGCGAACATGACAAGTTTTGCGTACGTACGCAGGTAACAGTCTTTTCCCCATTTCTCTCAAACCATTAGCAAAGCATGGAAGAACAGTCTGTCGCGCAGTTGGCCCTTCGACGGCGCGAACACTGCCGCAGGTATGATCGAATCTTACCTTTGCTCTTTGGTTTTGGAACCACACTTGGACAATCCGCACGCTCAGGCCCGTTTCTTTGGCCAGTGTCTCACGGACCTGCATACGAGAATAGAATAAAGAAACCGGGTTGTAAAGTACCCGAGGAGCCTCCGGAGCTTCTGAACAGCCTTGGCGGAGCCTTGGGTGATTCTCAGAGACAGCATCGTTATCCCTGGCGAATACTCATTTCCAGCAACTTCCACAGATGCTTGCTTCGCCGTTGATAAAGCGCCGCAGTCAGAGTGGAGCGGCGCAGTGAGCTCGTGACCGCCCTGTGTTGCCAACTACCTCCTTCGCCCGTATTATGAGTTACCCTCCTAAGGTACCAAACCGTTTTGCAGCAATATCGGCGCCTGTGTCGTTCCGCGGAAAGATCGTGTGCGCAACAATACAACCACCGAGGCTGTCGCGCTGACATAACGATTGTTGGAGCCTATGCTCGATAAGGGGACACAATACTATAGCTTCACACAAGGGTGGAGTGCATTGTTGCATCAGTGGGTGAGAGCTGATCATTGGAAATGAAACACCGCAACATAATTCTATGTAATTTAGGGATTTAGCAAAGCCGGACAACTGTAGGGCTGACGTGGTAAGACGTTGCCGTGCTTTCAAAGCCAGTTTTTCTGTACGGTCGTAGGTACCGTACTTACCGAACAGTGGTGCTAAAACTCTCGAATGTATTGCTATGTTGTTGTTTGGACACCGAAACACAAAGGCGCACATTCTCATCATGCATATGAGCACAGCGCACGCACTTGGATTGAACGTTGAACGTCTCCGGTTTTTCAGCCTGAAAAGAAGAAAAAAATTAGCCCCCATAAAGCTGCCATTAGGGGCGTTATTTCAAGTCCACAGAAAAATAAAACAGAATTAAAAGTGGTCAGCAGCTCCACGGCAGAGCAATTAAATTGCTGTATGAGGTATTAAAAACACAGGCCCACTTGCCCACTTTTCAAGCTCCCATTTACGTGAATGATTGCTGCACGCGAAGAGATAACAGTTACGTGCTTCGCGTCTCTTCTCAATTTTTTGAACGACTAGTCGCTTTCTTGCTTCGGCTGCCCTCTCCCGAGCTTCACCGGCCAGCTTCTGCCCCGCGTGCGCAGTTCGTGCTGGTGACATGTGAAAGCGCGATTTCTCACGCGCAGTTGGCTTCTCGTGGTAGCCGATCGGGCCTGGAACGCCCCGCGTGCGTTTGTTTCTAACCAGTTTTCTGAAGAGGGGACCAATTTTCGTGCCCTTTCCAGAGGGTGCCTCATGGCATGAAAAAGGCCGCAAGATGATAAAGAGTTTTTTTTTTTAATATTCGGGCATTGGGAGTGCAATGTTTTCACGGTGAGCCCCAGTACGCACACGGACAAAAGTGCCGCGGCGATCGCTTAAGGGCAGATCTAGTTTATTCAAGGCGCCGCTAAATAAACCCTTGCGCAGTCGTGGCTCGGTTTCAGCGGCCACTTCTCCTGCGGAGGTAGTGCGTTCGAAACCGAACGCCTGACATCCATCCATTTAAAAAGCGTCTATGGGCGTCTCCCGACCCGGGAAGGTGAACACATGAACCCGGGTTGTTCAGGTTACGTTATGACAGACATTGCGCAAATGCAGGTGTGTCATGAGGAAAGTGAGGACGCAGTACTATTTCATTCTGGGCGAACACCGCAGCCGCGCTGTGAGGGAAGACATGGAACGGAGGTAGAAAGAGGGATCCACTGCGAACATCTGGGGTTCTGCAACGTGCAGTGTCATCGCTGAGGGCACGAGCGTTTTTTTTTTTTTGCATTTCAACTCCATGGAGGCGAAATTGACTGAAAAAAAAAATATTTCGCGCAAAAGGGACTAGTCATGGAAAGCTAAGGGACGTCCCTTTTCCTTCTTTCTGGAGAAAAAGAAGGATTTAAACAAAAAGCCTCTGGGTGCCCATCCGCTTCCATTTGCTGGGGCTGCTACTGGTCCTCCTTTCCAGCTTTCCAAAGTTTTTTTCAGATACCATGTTTGAGCAGTAACCGTTTCCTGTTATTTTACAATTCGCCTCTTCCTCGCCTGTGAAGCCTTAAGTTAAGGTGTGGGCAAGGTCTGGTCTGGCTTGTTAGACGTCCCACTGCTTTGCAAAATACTTTAATATTGCAGGACCAAATCACCTAGCAACATGCATTACTGAAGGTAAAATGGATGACAGATTCCCCGTGTCTGCGTGAGTTGTTTGCTGCGTCATTTTAGCTGCAACGACGGTGCAGACTTCTTAGAACCCCTCTGCGACGCGGCTTATATCTATCGCACTTATCGCTGTAAACCACTTGACCCTATTAAGGAGTGACTCGAGGCCGCTTTTGCAGCGGGCCCTCCTGCGCAATAATGCCTTGCTAAGATTAAGCCAGGACTTTCCCTCAGCGCTTCCACTGATGTATTGCCTAACGCACCTTCGGCAGCCGAGAAGGCGTCACTTGCAGTACCTCCGAATTGTGTAGTTTCACGTTTGCGTTACTCCGCGGT
The DNA here is from genome assembly GCF_052857255.1 of Amblyomma americanum. Lineage (NCBI taxonomy): Eukaryota > Metazoa > Arthropoda > Arachnida > Ixodida > Ixodidae > Amblyomma > Amblyomma americanum. Next base: position 546,477,740 of record NC_135497.1, on the reverse strand, counting down.
AACTGTCGATCAGGCGAGAACTGTCGCTGGCAGCGCGACGGAGAGAAATCGACTCGAATCAACCAAGTCACGCACCTAAGTAGCCCAGCTTGGAAGCTCGCTCTACTCGCTGCAATAACGCCGGCCCGGCACAAGAGACATTTCGCATAATGTAGCCAAGTGAGAGTGCGCCAGCACAGGCCCAATCAAAGACAAATGCAGCACATAAATCACCGCTTGCCTCCTTCCACCCTTTCGGGAAACTTTTCACCGCCGACGCACACGCGCCAACACCCCCGCGCCTTATTTTGTTTTCCCGAGGCCAGCCAGGTGTGGCGAGAGACGCCAACGGTGACACGCGGTCGTTTTATCGAGCACCGAAGCGAGCGCATTTCACGCTCGGGGTGCCCCACAGGTTTCCTCGAAAACCGCCTCTTCCGCCCGGGTCTTCGGCGGCGGCAGCGCCGCCCGGGAGTCACTGCCAAAGAACAAAATTCTCGGCCTCCTCGCCCACGGAAAAACCGCGGCTTTCTCTTTGGCCGCTTGTCTCTTTGAGTTTTTCACGGAGCTTCGACCTCGGTGCAAGCACGCCGCGTGAGCTCCATATTAATTTCGCGACATTATCCGCGATGCCAAGAGCCGATCGCGCGACGCGGCGTCCCGTGGTCGCCGCTTTATTAAATCTCGGGACAAGTGATAAATAACCACCCCGCACCTTCCTTCCTCGTGGCCCTTGTTGCCGCCCGCTTGCTCTGTGTTTATTTTCCTTTTGTCTCCGCGAGGGATCTCTCCCTCTTTGGGCCGCAGCCGCCAATCCTCGCCACCGCCGCCCGCGGAGCCCACTGGCTGGCTACGTCCTCAAGCGCGTGAGAACAGGGCGCGCATGTACATTCCTCACTTGGTGGTGGATGGCAGCCTTTCTCTTCCACCAGCATCCCCCGCCGCCTTCGCTGGTGCGAGCCTCTCCTCTGTCACAGAGTGAGTAAATCTGCTATATATATATATATATATATATATATATATATATATATATATATATATATATATATATATATATATATATATATATATATATATATCAGCTTCCTTATGTTGCGTGCCGGAACTGCACAAGAGCAACGGAAATGGGAAGCTAAAGAAGGGAGCACCGTATCGACGCCTAAGGCTCATTATTCAGGCCAGTTCTGGCCGGCGAAGTTTTCATACTCAGCAAGCCAACCTTGTGCGAGTGGAGGAATGCGACGCTAAGTCCCCTCCCCCTTCTTGTTCTCCGCATTCTCTCGTGCACATGCGCCCTTTTCCGGCTTACTGCGTGCGGCTACGGCGATTTGTTGTTCATTTAGGCTTGATCGCTATTCTGCTTCCGGTCTGACGGGGTATATTCTGTTAACGGTGCCACCATCTACATATTGGCGTGAAGCTTTGTACTGTTTGTTTACGCTCACAGCCTCCGACATGCGGCTTTTTCACTTCACTCCTGAAGAGAGATGAGACCAGATTTATCTCCAATGACCGCAACCATGCGCAACTGGTTCTATGTTTAAGGAGATTGTCGTAGATGATACTCGCACCTTGTTCGAAACAAGGTTTCCAAATTGTAAGGAAATAAGACTAAATATAGCGCTTCTGAGAGCAGCGGTGACGGTGTTCTTCAATGACCGCCGAGCACGTTTGCTGCTATAGCCACCGCCGAGCTGCTCAGTTCTTTGTGGTAGCATGTTAGAAGATTGGAGAATTATGTTCCTTTCAGTCTGCTAGTTCATTATTCGCGGTGTAGACCCCATCAGGTGACAACTTTGAGTTTATAGGGTGAGCGAGAAATGAGATGCTGTAGTAGTGTGCATAGCGAGGGTAGGCTGCATAGGTCAACACCTTGCCTGTCCCCGGCTCTGCTCTCCCCCTTTCTCTCGGTCTATTTTTCAGGTCTGTTGACCCTTTCTGATGCCGCGGAAAGTCGACTACGCTAACGCAAGAGAACAAGCACAGCATTCTTCAACAATTTTTAACGCGTGAGACATAAAAAGAACATTCAGAATGCTTAGAGCCGCCGCGTTGGCTCAGTGGTTATGGTGCTCGGCTGTTAACGCAAAGGAAGCGGGTTAGACCCGGTCGCGGCGGTCGCATTTCGATGGAGCCGAAATGTTAGAGGCCCTTTTATTGTGCGATGTCAGTGCGCGTTAAAGAACCCCTGGTTGTCGAAATTATCCGGGGCCCTCCACTACGGCGTCCCTCATAGCCTAAGTCGCTTTGGTACATTAAACCCCCCTAAACCCAACCCATCGAATCCAGAATGCTTCAAGCGCTATGAAGCCGGTGTCAAAGAAAATAATAGCAAATTAGTCAATATCGCTAACCTGAAGACTAAAAAGAATTTTCGTGCCAACCGACATGCCGAAACTTGGGATCTTCAAATTCTGGGTCATATTTTGCCTTCATACCTAACAAAATATATTTTCAAGAAAAAGACGAAGTTGACAGTGGCGCGGGACGGAGCGCTCGCGCTAGGCAAGCAGCCATTAATCACCTTTGCCATCGGTCATCACGCCTCGTTCTTCGGCTGGCCGCCACGTAACATTTTGTGGAGCACTTGCGGGGTATCACTCAACTCTCATCCTCCTGGTCTTCGTCCTTCGGAGCCCTGTGTCTGCCTTTTTCTGTCGACTATGCCCCAGCCCGCCTTTGCCCCAGCCTGCCAGACCAGAACCGACATTGCCGTTGTTCCCTCGCCCCGACCACCTGACACGACGAACTGCCGCCGACCCAATGACCCGATGCCTCTGACCCGACGCGCTGCCCATGCCGTTCGGCGCGTCCAAGGGCCGACTTACTAATTTTCTTTTTGGGCAAAAGGACTCAATGCCACATAGAAGGCCTTCAACGATGAAAGTGGACACTAATTTCTAAAATTTTGGAATCGCCAACATGGCTGGAGACATTATTTGAGCGTGTAAAAGATCTCTTCGAACAATATTTAGGTTGGCTGCCCCACAGTGCACATTCATCGAATTGTGTCGTTGCACACTGCGTCTTCACGGAAACAACGTAAAACGCCTGTACGTCATAAAATAAAGCAGCTGCACAAGATTTTCCTAAATTAAAGATTCTAGCGACGTAAATCCATCAGTGTGCAACGCAGGAAAGCTAGCCTAACCAATTTTCGAAAGCATGTTGAGAACGTTGATTCTTTGAACCACAATGCCAATTCCTACATTTTCAAAACTGACCTCGCTTCGATGTTGACAGCTTTCAACTTCGCAACATAACCGCGTTCTAAACACAAAAATTAACGAGTGAAAGGGGGAATTCTAAGTATATACCCATCTTCAAGCTTCACTTCATCACGTATATGATGCACGGCATGCCGCACGGTCCACACGCAGTGACGACATAGAAATATGTTTCACGGCCTTTAAAGGAAAAATCTGTTTCGAATAGCTTGAAACAAACATATATTTGTGCATGCAAAACAAAGTCACAATTTATATATGCCAAAGACTTACCGTTTTTCAAACTATATTCAGAAATAAAAGCACTGCAGCCGAATTTATATTCCAAAATTTGGACGTACATCAAGACTAAATGCCTTTCACCTCCTCGGAACTCCGATTCACTGGCATATGTTGGTCGGAAAGATATGGTGCTGCGCACACCTGAGATCAGATTCTAGTCGTGGAAATTAACGTGAAACTTCATTTCAGGAAACTAGGTTTTCGCGAAATCTGCACAGGGCACACTACACCGTTGTGACTAATAATCAGCAAAGCAAGTTCTAGTGCCTGCTGCCTGCAATAGAAACGGACGTCTACCACGAATTAATAATGTTCGGAGTGAAACAAGCAATACATTTAACAAAACTTGCAAGCTTCGCAAGGGTCACGGCAAATATCAGGAGCAGGCTCCGCGAAATGTTTCTCGCAGCTTGACCCCCGAACTGACGTTTCGTTTTCGTGTAACTACCTCCACGACCATACCAGTTCAAGCCTGTCATGGATTTAGTAGCCAGATAAAGGTGACCTTAGTGTGGCCAGGCATCAGTGGACACTTGGAATATTCCCGTCTCAGTGGCGCCAGCTTGTGAACACCGCGTGCAAAACGAGCGCCGCTGGTCGCTTGTTGGCCAGAAATTAAGTCTTAGTTCTGGGTGCGTAACTGGGCTCTTGAAGAATTATTATTTTGTTATCCGCAGTACAAGCTAACCTGCTACATGGGTTACTATTCCTAACACTTTTTTCGACTTTCTAAGCTTGAATATTTTCCCCTTATAGACTTGTCGCCTAGAACTTATAAGGTCACAGACACCATCCCTGGCTCGATTATTATGGCGATCTAGGCGAGCGCGCGAATGAGTGTTTTTGTGTCCTACGTCATAGCAAAGGAATACAACGCGGGAGTGACAGGACACCAACTAGCCTAAACTGTTGCCTTAATGAATCTCACTTCCTGTCGTTTAGCGCTGGGAATTTGATGCCGATGTCCTTGGCTTTTTTAGTAGCGCTCTGAAAAGCGCGACTCCATGGAAGGAACACGCCATACGGCGCTGACAAAGGGCCGTGTTCCATCAACAACGTGGAAGAACTCATGTTATCTCGGCAATTTCTTCGTCGGTGTGCAGAGTGAGCAGGCATTTGTTCCATTCTCTAAGACGCGCTCTGCAGCGCGCAGGCTGTTCCGCTGCTGCAGGAGTACAAGGTGGGGAACGTTCTAACCGCGTATGCGGCATGATTTCAGACAGAGTGAAAGAATGTAGTCCGTACTACTTAGTGTTGATCGAGTGGTTTGGGCACTGAACTACCAGTCTCATTCTGTGTACTGGCGCGTGTGAAACAATAGGTTCCGTGAACACGGAGACGCACCTGTTTACGTACTCAGTCAAAATGATGACACTGTTGAATGGTGGTTGGTACTAGGGCTTTCTTTATGAGAACAAAAGTGTACGGCAAAAAAGAAATGATAAATTGAAAGTAAGCAATAAAATTATCTAAAAAAAGAAATTGTCCAGTTAAACAATCGGGGTGAACCGGTGGCCGCTTTGCGTGGAATGTTCCTACAACCTCGCTCCAGCGCGGCCCTCCTAACACGAACCTCGTCCGAGGTGGCATTTTCAGTTAGAGCTGACGCCTCGGCTTGTTGGTATGCAATTTTAAAAAGCGAAAGAAACAACCAAGTAGGAACCGCCACGCACAACGCATGGCCCAAAGACGCATGCGTAAGTAGCCATTCCATAGCAATTTCAACAAAGAATTAGCGTTTCTGGCCGAAGGGAAGTGATGATGGTGTTATCATGTAAATTTGTTCGTTTTTTTTTCTGTCTATGAACGAGCGTAAATCGTCACTATGTTTTTCCTTTTCGTTTGGAGTGTCCCATATATTTTCCTGTTCCAAGGAATAAAACTTTTATTGGAAGTCCGCGCCTGTCCCCTTGTGTCTCTCTTTTCGTTCTTGTCAAAAGTACGCGCTGTTCTTGAAATGGTGGTTTCATAAGTTGAAGGCCTGCACTCTTACGCGTTGCTCTCTGCGCCGCTCTCGCTCCTGCGAGGTCTTCCTCGTTCGCCACTCCCCAGTCTGTCTACGCCGCCGATCGAGCTCTCGCTTGGTGGGGAGCACAACTGTGCTTTGTCGGGGGCGACCCTCGCGAGCTCTACGATCGTCCTTCCCATCACCCATAAAAATGCCGCACGATAGCTGCTGGATCATCCGCATGCGCTGGTTTCTTCGGTTTATAATTATTCTGCTGTCTCGGCCGCCCCCAGAGGGAATCTTGACTGAACTCACTCTAACCAAGCACTTCGCTTCAGAGCTGCAGCCGCTCGGGGAGCGAGAGGAACTGATTAGACTGGCTCATGTGGTCGGCCTTCGCGGTTCCCAAAGCGAGAGTCGGGCGGCATCGCTGTGCGCGGTTGAGATTCACATCCTTAGAGGGGCCATGACATGGTCGTTCTCGATATTACAGTTTTGTGCTTCAGTAACTAATGCAAGAGCTTATGATTCAGTTTCCCAAACTTGGCTGCCCTCGACGCGCTGTATACTTTAAAAAATGCGATCGAAATTGAGAAAGGGGAGCTCCTCCCACCGGCAGTGACCGCCATATTGAATGCTCCCGTGTCGTCACCAGGGCATGCACGGAGCAACGTCGTCTGCTCTCGTCGTGTGCTCTCAGCGAGGTCCCATTCTCCCCTGTACTTTGGCGGGCGATCGAAGTAGCAGTCGTCCCCCATATATGAGTGACTGGTGCCGCAAAAGCGATAATAACAGTAACCCAGTTATTCTTCGGTATAGTTGGTTTATGGTTTATGGGGGTTTAACGTCCCAAAGCGACTCAGGCTATGAGGGACGCCGTAGTGAAGGGCTTCGGAAATTTCGACCACCTGGGGTTCTTTAACGTGCACTGACATCGCACAGTACACGGGCCTCTAGAATTTCGCCTCCATCGAAATTCGACCGCCGCGGCCGGGATCGAGCCCGCGTCTTTCGGGCCAGCAGCCGAGCACCGTAACCACTCAGCCACCGCGGCGGCTATTCTTCGGTATAGGTAGGGTCCGTTGACCCTAAGCCGATGCGACGGCGATCGACGGTCGGTTGGCTGGTCGGTATGCAAATGCCGTCGCAGACGCACCGGTTTGTAACGCTAGACCGATGACGACGCCAGAACGACCAACGACCCCGTATCGCAGTAGTGTAAAGAGTGAACTTAGTGGGAACTGGCAGAGTGTGGTGGGTGACTATAGTTGGAATGACATTCTATAAACTGAAGAACTTTAAAACTTATTGGTCCTGATCATGCTAGCCACGGCGACATATGCGTTGGGCGTGCACCAGCGAAGATGTGCTTTCATTCGGTGCCTGCGCATAGAACCGATCGGCGAGGCAAGCGACACGAGCAGAAAACGCCGCACGATGGTGCCGTTCGTCGCTCGCCGCCGTCGCCTGGGATTGTGGGGCCGAGCGAAAGCTTCACGCCCGGTGAATAGACGGCCCGAAAAACTGCGCTTGTGTACCTTATACGTATCGAAAAAAGCGAAACGAGCGGCTGCATATTCACAGTTTCTTACTAATCAGCGGGGAACTGTTGCCAGATTCTAAAATTTCGGTCGACGGTGGACCGCCGGCCTCTTTCGTGACGAGGGCTAGGGAGTACGCAGGATTCGTGTGTGCGATTTCGGCGATTGCGAAGAGTGAATTCGCAAGTTTTAGCGCCTGAAAATAGCTGTCGAGCGTGGTTATGGCTACAGTGCCCTCATAGAGACGACTGCCTACATCGCAGGGCGCGAGTACTGTAAGGAGGAAGTGTCGATATGTGTTCCTGTCTTCACAGCATGCATGTGCTGAAGGCAGCCGGCAGCAGCCGTTGTCGTAATCGTTGTCGCAAACAGTTGTCGTAATCGTCGCATTCCTCGGCCACAATGCACACACACAGTAAACGCCAAAGGATAACTATTATTTTCAAGCACTCATTTAGACGGCGGCGACTATTCATCGGTGCGGGCAGTGAAAGCATTCGAGTCACGTGGGGTTTTGCAAGCGCCTAGGTTCCTGCAAAAGGGCTCTACGAGCCGAAGGGAATGTATGTTCGGTTTACAAATGCACACATGCAGCGGGGAGGTCGTCTCATTGAGCACTTTTCCCTCCTCTTTTCGAGCTTCAAAGTTAGTCTAGTGCCACCTTGTGATAATTTGAGTTTAATTATCGAGCCGATCAATAGCGGACAAGAAATTGGTAGCTAGCTACAAAGCGCCGCGGCTTTCACGGCGCACATTGGCGAAAGCATGCACGGCACGTGCCGCTTTTCATATACGGGAGCACTTGACTGCTCAAAACAAACCTCACTCATAACATTTAAAAAACCTGTTTCTGAGCGTAAATAATAAAGCAGGGGTCCATCAGTTTCTGTTTCCTCAAAAATCACAAAACGGCGCCACGAGCAAGTCCGCTTTCACAAGGATCACTCAGCTCATGCACTATTCTGAAGGCTTCCGGAAAGAAAACACCGAAAATGCATTTTATTTCGATAAGCTAAAAAAAAGAAAACGTTTCGAGTGACCACCGTCTACGGTGCGCATGCAAGCACCTCAACAGCGCGCAGCCGACTACGCGGGGCGCGTATGCCCCTGTGACGTCAGCGATCAGAGGTTGCCAGATCAGCAAGCAGTTCGCAGAAGAAACGGAAAAAACTCATTTTAAAAATATTTACCGCAAGGATCAACTGGAACATGGAGGAATTTTCTTTTAATGTGTTGAGAATTAAATGCAATAAGCAGGGTATGCGTGAAAATAGGCTGTCATGGCCCCTTTAAACCTCTCTCCGCAACAGCGTCGGTTCATTTTCTTCACCTTCTTGTCTTATTTCTCGCCTGGCCGCCCTGCTTGCTTCTTTCACTCCTTCTTTATTCCCTCACCAGTGTTTCTTCTCTCTCTTCTTTCAACCTCTCGGTCGGCAACACCATCCTTCCAATTTCTCCCCCTACTTCATCCCTTCCTTCTCTGCTTCGCCACCCCTGTATTCTCATCTTTCTCTCCTGGCCACTTCGATCGGTAACCTTGGACCGGCTTCCCCATGCGAAGGCTCGGGGGGTGCTCCGCATAAGGGCTCACGCCATAAAAACCTCTTGAAAAATTGCCTTTCCCGCTTGCTTGCATGAACGAAGTGTTCAGATGAAGAAACGGGGTAGTTAAACTCGAAAGCAGAACCCATCTACTTGCAACGCTCGCTGGCGCTTAAGTTTTACGCTTGTATGAAGGGAGTCTCTCTTATCCATTTCACCTTGCCGCCTCTAGAAGGACGCCAAGAACCGCCCTTCCAAAGCTGGCATTGGTTTGGCCGCATTACCCTCCGCGTAGCAGTGAAGGCTCTGTTCTTCTCGGTTACCATGTGCGACAGTCGAGAGCGGAAACGCGAGAGACGAGTGCGGATACTTGCCTTGCGGCATGGCTTCTGGCTGATCTCGAAGGAGGCCTTGAAGGCTCGCCTCTGCGCCGTGGTGAGGATTGTGCGAGGCCTCTTGGGGCCACGGCGGCCGTCGGGGCGGACGGCGGCGCCCGCCGCTGGCTGCTGGCCGTTCGGACCTCCACCCGGCAGCGGACCGCTCTCGCCTGCGGAGAGAGGCGGCGGCAGCTCAAGCAAAAGTGCAGGCTTCGGGTCTTACCGCCCATTTTGGACACACATACAAACTGTGCAAGGAACATCCCCGCTGCAGAAGTGTGAGGGATGCACCCATTCTCGTGCAGCTCTCGCGCAGCTGACGCTGAGGGTACGGACTAAATTAGCTGGTAGCGCGACAAGCACAGTAACGCCTCGACTATCACGCGCTTCATTAGGTCGTGTGATCGTGTGAAGCGTGCAGGAAGTGTGCTCACTGCATGGGTGCGCTAATGTATTTGTGAATACAAGTAACGTAAATGCAGCTTTGTCTAACTTCGTCCACAGCTTTACATGCTTTCGTACTTAATATGACCAGCAACACTCCCGGAATGAATGAACTGTCGTTTTCTAATCAATGTTCCTCCACCGAACTCACTGAAACTTTTCGGTACTCGTTCCCCTTTGTCGGAGGCAACATGCAAAACGCCTCAGCACTGCAGGGCTTCTTCAGCGAAGGTCCTACCCCATCTGGTGCGATGCAGCACGAAAGCCCTCTGACGTGGGGAATTGAAGAACTGTGTGCCGCCGCCTCGTGTGAGGCACCTGAGAGAAGCAGCTTTTATAGTCGAACGGCACTTGCATTTCCCCTTAAATTGCAACATAGTTGTATTACTCGCCGCCTCGTTATCGACAAGAACGTGTTTTACAAACATTATTCCCAAATCGCCTTGTAGCTTGGCTGATTTCCTTTTTTTGCAAATAAAGAACAAAGCAGCTCAGTTCCCGCGTGAATGTTCACGACCGCAGCTCACGGTTGGCTTAGTGGGTTTACAGGAAACCTCGCGTCTAGGAACAGTTCTCCAGCGAACCAGTAATCGCAGTTCGCCTGCGCCACTCCGCATCGCATAGAGAGAAACGGTGCGCAGGTGTGCGTCGTACCTCTGGCGCCCGGCAGGGCCGCGCTGGGAGGAGCGTGCTGTGGCGGGCCCTGACTGCTGGTGTGGTGTGCCATGGAAGCGAGCGCCATCTCCTTCTCGAAGTCAGGCCGGCAGTAGAGACGTGACGCGCGCACCACGAACTGGTCGCCCTTCTGCAAGGTGCGGCCGCACACGACGCAAGCGAAGCAGGTCACGTGGAACACATGCTCCAGGGCGCGCATCACCAGCTCGCTGGGTGCGATGCAGCCGAGGCAGCCGGCGCACTTTACGCCGAACAACCTGCGCCAACAAAGTTGCTTCTTATTACCAGCCCAGCTCAGTCGATCTCGAAAAACTGAAGGCCCGCACTGCTTCAGCCCAAGCACTGTTTTCTTAAAAGTATCCACAAGAAGAGGAGTCGGTCTTCTTGGGTGCGCCGTATACACCATCCAATGCTCGCTTTCAAAGGGCAACCAAATCCCTGCAGCGGCAGCTTTCCTGCAACATCTAGTATTCCACAACTGTAGGGACAGTCAAAGCTTTCAACAAATTGCAGTGCTGTTTCGCAACTTCAAGAAGAACAGGGCGAAGTATACAAGGACTGAAGGAAGACACACAAACACACAGGCAGCGCCTGTCTGTGTTTGTCTTCCTTCAGTCCTTGTCTAATTCGCGCGATTCTTCTTGAAAATGGCATACCAACTACCCCAAGCATCTGTCCTAACGAGTTTCACAACTGTTGCGCATTCACGCTCATAATGGCAGAGTTCAATTCAGACCTCAAAACTACAGTATTTCCCGCTCAATTTAATCCAAATGCCAGAATATTTAATCTGAGTGCCATTCAATTTAATCGAGGTGCCACAGAAATTAATCCAAGCGCCAAAGCATTGAATTCAAACGCCAGCGAATTTAATCCTCATGCTGAACGTAAAAGCGCAAAAAACAAGGACGTAGAATAGAGCACACAACACGAGCGCTCGTGTTGTGTTTCTTATTCTACGTCCTTTTTTTTGCGCTTTTACGTTCAGCATGGAAAACCAACTCGCCCAAACTGGGCCTTTATTAATCCTCATGCATTCTCACATTGGACCTCGCAAACTTAAAACGCTGTCTACAAATCCCAGACGCGTTATCGATGAGTTGTTACCGAAGAAGCATTAGACACCCAATGAGCAAGTAATAATAACAACTTTTTTTAATCATAACAAATAAGGGCCGGGTATTTATAACACCCACCACATAAGCCGAGGTACAGGGTGAGCGCGAAGCATATTGCAGATATGCATCGGCGGTGTCCTGCAACTCGCATCATCAAGTCACACCTGTATAATCCTGATAAGATGAGCGACTCACACTAAGGTTATGACTGAGATAAACTCCCTGTGATCAGCCGATAGTCCACTCACATGACTTCGCATCACTTGCAACCTGACGTCCCACATTCTCAACCAAAGTCATGAGAGGTATGGAACGAAACGTTATGTCGAATGTAATGACGCTATCACTCCGACACACCTTTAGCTAGCACATTCAGTGTGTTCCTATATGATACTAATTAACTGCGCAAAGATGGGCAGTTCTTTCCGCCTTATAAAGTCAAGTGACTTTCAGCAAAGGGGAGGCACTTTCGCGACCCAACAACATTGGTATCGGATTTCCCTGGACAATAGGGCTATCCTTTGCACACAGCTATTTCGTTGAGTCCACTCTCCGATCTCACGCGACTTGCAGTATCATGCATCACATCAAGTGGCTATGGTAATGTTATCGCTATCGCTAACTCTAAACGCTTTCACTGCGTCATTACAAGTTGTGACGTCACAAGGAGCGACTTCCATCATGACGGGACGTTATGTCAACCCTGCAGTGATGGGTGTAAAACTAATCGGTTTGCATAGCGTAATAAGGCTGTCATGATGATACTTGTTACCCAAGTCATCATTCGGCGTCATGTGACTTGCAGTATCATGAATGACGACACGTCACTTTCGCAACCCTCGGAAGTTGGGTACCAAACGAATCACTTTTTCTAGGGTAATATGGCTGTCATGAAGATAATTCATTTTCGCCGAGTCATCATCCGGGGTCACGTGACTTGGAGAATCGTGAATCACGACACGGCACTTTGACAACCCTATGAAGTTGGGTATCAAACCAATCGGTTTTCCTAACGTAATAAGGCTGTCTTGAAGATGATACATTTTCGCCGAGTATTCACTGGGGGTCACGTGACTTGCAGTATCATGCATCACGGCAATTCTCTTGTCATTGGTTTGACACCCATCACTGCAGGGTTTCCATAACGTCCCTTCATGGTGAAAGTCGCTCCTTATCACGTCACAACTTGTAATGACGCAACTGAAACGTTTTAGAGTAAGGGCTAGCGATAACATTGCAATAGCGACTTGATGTGATGCATGATACTGCAAGTCGAGTGAGATGGAAGAGTGGACTCAACGAAATAGCTGTGTGCAAAGGATAGCCGTAATGTCCAGGGTAATCCGATACCAATGTTGTTGGTTAGCGAAAATTCCTCCCCTTTGCTGAAAGTCACGTGACTTTATAAGGCGGGAAAAATTGCACATCTTTCTTCAGTTTATTAGTGTCATGTAGGAACACACTGAATGTGCTAGCTAAAAGTGTGTCGGAGTGATAGCGTCATTACATTCGAGATAACGTTTCGTTCCATACTCCTCAGGACTTTGAATGAGAATGTGGGAGGTCATGTTGCAAGTGATGCGAAGTCATGCGAGCGGACTATCGGCTGATCACAGAAAGTTTATCTTAGTCATCACCTTAGTGAGAGTCGCTCAACTTATTAGGATAACAGAGGTGTGACATGATGATGCGAGTTGCAGGACACCGCCGATGCATATCTGCAATATGCTTCGCGCTCACCCTGTATTTTGGTTTATGTGGTGGGTGGTATAAATACCCGGCCCTTAATTGTTATGATTAAGAAAGTTATTATTGCTCATTGGGTGTCTAATGCTTCGTCAGTAACAACTCATCGATAACGCGCCTGGGATTTGTAGACCGCGTTTTAAGTTTGGGCGGTCTAGTGTGAGAATGCATGAGGATTAAATTCGCTGGCATTTGAATTAAATGTTTTGGGGCCTTGATTAATTTCTGTGGCACCTGGATTAAATTTAATGGCACTCACATGAAATATTCCGGTGTTTGGATTAAATCGAGCGGGAAATAGTGTAGTTTGCAGCATTATGAGCGCAAGGAGAACGCTGTGTGGCGTTTTGCAGAGAAGCCAGCAGCCCGACAGCCTACGCTGACGCCGAGTGGTTTTGCTGTGAATTGGGCTTTGCAGATCCGACTCTAGTGGTTGTAGTCGGGTCACGAAAACACCAATGCATTCGTGGGTGCCCGAGAAATGCAGCCACTCTGCTTAGTGCGCGCTGTGCGCCCTTTACTCGGGAAGTCCACGCATGACAACATCTGCCCAGTTGGCCCTTGTGAAATTTGGTGCGCACAGAACTAGCAAGCGACGCTTTTCCTCCGACCGGAAAACCAAACTTTAATATCAGCGCCTTAAGTCGTGATGTTAGAGGGGGCAATCTACTTCATACTTTGCGCGTAAAGGGTTTACAATACATTACTTCGAAATGCCCTTTATGATTTCGATTGTTCCTGTATCGCCAATAGGCGCGATAAGCGCACCGTTTTCTGAATAGGTGATATGGAGGCAGTTGACTTGATTTCCTGTCACTTTTTTTCGGTTTTTCTGTCAGTTGCTGCTCTGCAATGGCGGCAGTCACTTGTTTTTGCTCATTTTCTCTCCTTCGTAGCGGGACACCAATTAGCCCAACAGGCGAGTCGCCGCGTTTCTTCTCATCCCATGCCGGTAGTGACGAATTCTTTGGTGAAATAGAGTGAATTCTCTCTCTCTCTTCCTATGGCACAGCTGTGCTGCAAAATAAAGGAAGATACACTGACCGCGAACCGGGACAGCACAGAGGTGTTGGTTGCCTGTCATACATTTGGGGCCAATAAAGATGGGCTGTAATGTCACCTACTCAAGAGAGAATAAATAATTACGTCCTCAAAGGAGCCTCGAACATCAGCGACTGTTGCAGGCGACGCCGCTCTATGTCGTCCTTTCCGGCTCAGATTTTTGCCCATACCTTGTAAGCTAGAGAGACAACTCTATAAGCCAAAGCTCTGACCAAGAGGTACCCATGAGCGAGGCCTTGTTTGCGCTCAAACATAGAATTCGGCACGTGCTTAGTTGTGTTCCCGACCCTGCATTCTCTGTGGAGGCCAGCACCTCACGGGCACCGGCTCGTGCATGGCTAGAAATCGCACCGCCCAACCACGCAACCCATCGCCCCAGAAGGCGATGCCCCCTAACAAGGATGACTTTCCTCCGCCGCAAACGAACAAGAACGACTTTGCTCCGCTGAAAACGACCCACCCGCCTACTGCAACATGGGCCTCCAAGGCTGCCGGGACGAACACCAGGACCTATTAGGACCCGGACGTGAAGGCTCTGCGAGAGGAGGTAAAGCAGCTCAGGGCAGCCCTCTCTACCGCCACCTCTGCTGTATCTCCCCATCCACCCCCCTCCCCTTCACACACCCAACCCGCCCAACCTCCCCCTAAAAAAAGAAGGCCTGATGAGAGCCCAGTCGAACCAATATGCCTAGACGCTAAATTTCAGGCCTTCGCCCAAAACTTGGATACCAGGCCCACAGAGCGCATTACTGCGCAGCTCACTGCACAGTGCCAGCTTATGACTGAATCTACCATTACCCGTCTAATGGATAGTGTCATATGTAGCATCATGACCAAGGTAGAGGTGCGCTTAACTCGCCTCACTCCTGGACTCTCAACGGACTATCCTCCCACAGTCCACTCTCCACACCCCTCCTTCCCCTCACTACCCAACAACATGGCTCCTCCGACGGGCCTTAATTCTTTACAGATTATTCAGTGGAATTGCAGGGGCTTTCGGCGAAAGCGCGATCCTCTGCAGCAAATTATCGCAAGTTCGTCATCCCCACCAGACATTATCGCCATTCAGGACGCCAATGTTTGCAGGCAGCTGCCAGGATACGCTTTTATCCCCTCAGACTTCACTGATCTTCCTCGGGTGGTCACATATGTCAGTAAATCCTTGCATTACGTGAAGCACGTAATTACCTCCCCTATCGCTAACAGCCTTATTGAAGTCTTAACGCCCACCCCTGCAAAATCAAGCCTGTTCTTCCTTAACTGCTACCTTCTCCCACGTCAGCCAATTAACTTACTCCCCTCACTTCTCAAATCCGCAACCCAGTTGGCAGGATCAAACCCCCTACTTATTGCCGGAGATTTTAATTGCGCTCACGTGGACTGGGGCTATCGGCGCACCAACCACAGGGGCACAGTTTTATACAAAGAGACGCTGGCGCTCCACCTGACCATCTTTAATGATTTCAGCTTACCTACGCGGATTGGCCACAGTGTTACTGCCATACTAGCCCAGACCTCACGCTTGGTAGAAACTTTGTCCACCTGCAGTGGGAAAGAATGCTTTCCACACTAGGCAGCGATCATCACCTAATTCGAATAACGCTAAACTATCGCCGATCTCAGCGCAAATTTACCGTTAAGCACACTAATTAGGACGCGCTCCGCAAATTTAGACAAGCGCAGCCATCACAGGCCCCCTTCGATCTAGACACCTGGATTATTCAGTTGCAAAAGGACATTCGCCAACACACTCGAACGCTCGACTCTACGGCAGACACCCCTGTTATTGACAGCAAGCTCGCCCACCTCCTCCAAGCACAGGACAACATAACGCAAAGGTGGAAGACTCAGAAGCACAATAGGAGACTAAAACTCAAACTTGCCCAGATTCAATCTCAAATAGAACAATGTAGTGCCACTCTTTGCAAAGCTAACTGGGCTCAGGTTTGTGACGGTCTCCGCGGCAATCTCTCCGCAACCCGCGCTTGGCATCTGTTACGGCACATGTTAGACCCCACGCAATCCAAATCTCAGACACGCCTTAGCATTCGCCGCCTCGCTCACAACCATCGATAGGACACCGACGCCTTCCTCGCCCAGGTGAAATGCACCTATACAACCCCCGGTCTCCCTTGCAAGTATCCTGATTATGCAGGCCCACTCCAGCCCGAGCTTGACGCTCTTATTACAGAATCAGGATTTCGCGCCGCCCTATTGAAATTACAGAATACCGCTCCCGGAGATGATCAAATTACCAATGCAGCTATCAGAAATCTTGACGATGCTTCCATTTTTGACTTAGTCAACTACTTTAACGAATGTTGGGAGGCAGGTACTCTCCCTGCCTCGTGGAAGCATGGAAAAATTATTTTTATTCCAAAACCCCTCAAGCCTATCGCCCTAGACAACATCCGCCCCATTTCTCTTACATCCTGTCTAGGCAAGGTCTTCGAGCACATAATTCTTGCTCGGCTAACAACGTACATGGAAGAGAACCACCTTTTCCCCCACAGTATTCTCGGCTTTCGTGCGCATCTATCTGCGCAGGACGCCCTACTTCAAATTACGCATGACGTGCTTGATGATACCATCCCCCATCACACTAAAGCTATACTGGCAGTTGACCCCACCAAGGCATTTGACAGAATTCGACACGATACCATCTTACGGGAACTGCAGGCTCTACAGGTAGGCCCTAAAACCTACAACTACGCTCGCGCGTTTCTCTCGGGCCGCACTGCCTCCCTGCACATAGATCAGATTACCACATCCCCTTATACACTCGGAGAGCTCGGAACCCCTCAAGGGGCGGTCCTTTCTCCCCTTTTATTTAACGTTGCTCTCATCCCCCTAGCTCACAAACTGGCTCTAATCCCACACCTAAAGCATACCCTGTACGCTGATGATATTACCACATGGACCACTCATGGCTCTGACGGGGAAATTGAGGAAACTTCAGTTAGCAGCACACACCATCTCCTCTCACGCATCATCCATCGGGCTCGAATTTTCCCCATCTAAGTCCGCGCTCTTCCTAATTGGGCCAAAATCTGGCGCTAACTCGCCCATCCAAATAATTGAAAAGGATCCCCTATCCCCATCACACCCGCCCTCCGCATTCTTGGCCTCCACTTGCAGGATTCTGGACGAAATGAACACACCCTTGAAAGACTCAAGGCCTCCACGCAATCCATGTTGCACCTTCTACGCCGGGTGTCCTCCCTTAACAAGGGTTTAGACGAAGCGGGCAACATGAAAGTAGTGCACGCATTTACGCTTAGCCGCATTCTATACGCAACCCCATATCTCAAATTGAACCGCACGGAAACCGAACGCGTGAACGCAATGATCCGCCTTGCGACTAAGGCAGCCCTAAACCTACCTCGTAGCACTAGCACACCAAAACTTCTTGCACTAGGCATGCATAACACCATTCAGGAACTAGTTGACACGCACCTTCAGACACAGTACCTTAGACTTGCCACGAGCGCCACTGGCCGCCATATACTCTCCTCCCTTCGCCTCAACATACACGCTAACCAGTCAACCCTTATAGCCATCCCTCGATACATCCATACACCTCTCGTTGTGAAACCCCTTCTTCGAAACGTCCATCCCCAATATCACATCCCTCGCCGCGTAGCTCGCGCTAATGCCCTCCATAAGTATTATGGGCAAGCCCACGATGCCGTTTGGGTAGACGCCGCATGTACAGCGCATGAAGCGGTAGCAGCTGCCTACAATCCAACCCTACCTCACCCCCTAACTCACCGTGTTCCCTCGGGCTCTACGCTTGAGGCAGAGGAGACCGCCATCGCCGTAGCCCTTGCACATTCGGACGCCCAATACATCTTCAGCGATTCCAAAACGGCTCTGTCCAACTTTGCCAGGGGCAGGATTCACGCCCCTGCCTGGCAATTGTTGAACACCCCTGCACAAAATTTACCGCGCAGGGTAGAGCTTCAGTGGGTGCCGCCTCACTCTGGGAACCCTGGAAACGAGGCTGCCGATAAACTGGCCCGAGGTTGGATTGGCCGGCCTCAGGACAGTCTCGATCCAGGATTCTCGGGCGCACACCTTTGCGGTGCTCACGCAAATACCCCTTTTGGACCGTCGGACTTACCCCACCTCTCTCTTACGCACTCCCAACAGATCCTCTTCAGACGCCTCCAGACCCGCTCTCTGTCATCCCCTCAGCTTTTATCCCACTATTGCGGCACATCCCCTGCATGCTCCCTATGCGGTGACCCCCACGCCACACTCTCTCATATCCTTTTCGGCTGCCCTGCCGACCCTCCCCCGCGGGGACAGCACGCCATCTCGAGCTGGGAGGACTGGGAGGTCCTGCTTATGTCTGCAGACCCGACATCGCAGCCTGCTGCGGTGACTCGGGATGCCGACGTCATGTCCCGGCATGACCTACTTGATGCAGTGCGGGACCGCGCAGTGGCCCAGGGACCCAGCTGGGTCTAAAACTCACTTGCTCAATAAAGTTTTTCTGTCTGTCTGTCTAGTTGTGTTTTCTTTTCGTGTTGAAGGCCCTTAAACGGTGAGGGCAAAAGCGTGACCAACGCAGCCCATTTGGTCTCAGACACGCGGTCCCGTACCGAGAAGCCTCTCGTTGCTGGGAAAGGCAGCGGGCGTAAAGGCAGCTGGTGTCCGTCAGCGGAAGTTACAATACTCCGCTTAACGTCAACGGCCCGGCATTCTCTACAGCAGGCAACAATGCTACGACATGAGTGATGTCTGTTTACGGTCAACCCGACGCCGTTAGCACTGTTTGCTATAAACATAGCTTCGCCAGAGTATCTCGAATGGCTCACCTTATCGCCCCTCTTCTTCCCTTTTCAGAGTGCTACATGATTATTCCAGACGAGTATTTATAGGGGTTGGGAAAAGGCTGCTAAATTCGGCTGAGGTAAACCCCGCCAGAAAAAAAAAGCCTTAAAAAGGCACCTACACGCTTGGCGCGTGATGAATCGCTGTCTAGAAGGGTTTCCATTGGCCGCACTTGGGACACAGCACAAAACGCCGCAACACACACACACACATGCACACACATTAAAAGCTGGACGAGTTTCGAATAAATTCATTGTCCATAGCACGTGGTACCTTGGTCAAACCACATTTTCTTGACCTGATAAATGCTAGCTTTGTTGAAATGAAAGCACCTCGTTTTCTCCATGGGGCCAAATAAGAAATATGTCATCAATGTAACGCCTGTAGTAAAATGGTACTAATGACCGGCTTTTCAAAAATTTGGTTTCCAACAAACCCATAAATATGTTTGCATAATTAGGCCCAATGCGCGTGCCCATGCGCATTGGGCCTAATTATAGCCGATTTCAACAACCTGCATCATTCTATATCATTTTCCCATACGTACTCTAGATGTAAAGTGAATTTTCTTGACGTCACCGTTTCGCTTCACGAAGACAGATTGACTACAACGGTGTACCGAAAACCTACTGACCGCCAGCAATATTTGCACTTTGATAGTAGCCATGTCAAATATGTTAAAACCAGCATCCCCTACAGTCAAACACTTCGGTTCAAACGTATCTGCTCGAAACAATCTGACTTTAAAAGCAACTGCGCCACACTTCCTAGCGCGCTCATTAAACAAAATTACCCCCCTCAGCTGTTCGATGACGCCATAGAGCGCGCAGATACACACTCCCGAAGGATTCTACTGGCTAAAGAAAAACCAGATACTTCCCACTCGAATACCAACCTTGTCCTCACTCATTCTGCATCCGCACCAAAAGTTTCGGCAATCTTAAAAAAACACTATAATATTCTCATGCAAAGTGTTCGCCTGAAGAAAATATTCGTAGAGCCACCAAGGGCTGTTTATAGAAGATCGAGAAATCTGCGGGACATACTAACTTCTTCAAAAACTAGTCCTCCGCAACCAACAGGCTGCCACCCTTGCAACTAGAGCCGCTGTAAAGATTGTCCGCATATTACTACGTCTCAGAGCGTTAGTAGTACGGGTTCTAACTTTCATTTAAAAATTCAGGGTGACTTCACCTGCGATAGTGCCAAAGTCATTTACCTACTCTATTGTTTGTGCCCATAGTGGACCAGTCTCTTTATTTTCTAGATCTTGCATTTGAGATCCGCTTCCGCGGAGACTGCCAACTGCGCGCAAACTTGCCTTGTCGGGACCAAGCAGCGCGGAACGGATTGAGAAATCCTGAACCTTCTCTCTCTACACGAAACACTGATAACGGAACATATTTTCCCGGTCCCTTGAGGTTCCCTTTAACGAGAGTCCACTCCGTATATATATATATATATATATATATATATATATATATATATATATATATATATATATATATATATATATATATATATGTGTGTGTGTGTGTGTGTGTGTGTGTGTGTGTGTGTGTGTGTGTGTGTGTGTGTGTGTGTGTGTGTGTGTGTGTGTGTGTGTGTGTGTGTGTGTGTGTGTGTGTGTGTGTGTGTGTGTGTGTGTGTGTGTGTGTGTGTGTGTGTGTGTGTGTGTGTGTGTGTGTGTGTTGCTGTCTGCAGCGGCTAGTTTCGGGATCGGGTTTCCACGCGGCGTCTGGACGACCGCTTTTCCGCCGCTAAGGCGGCACGCCGCCCTCGTAACGGTCACTGGTGCCTCTTGAACAGAACGAAATGACGCGGTCTTAACAGCTGACAGTAAATTACACTACAAGAGTTCTTAACATCTGCACCGCTGGGGAGCGGGTCATGCTATGTGCGCCTTTGTGTTTTGTTTCAGTGTATTCTGGTGTTTTACTTTTTGTTATTTTCTTGTTTTTAGTGTTTTCGTTATTTTCCCGTTGTGCTCGAACTTCTCGCTTCCGCAGAAGGGAACCTTTCTTGCTTAAGTCTTTTCGGCGAAAATCCAACTCTCTCAGCTCTGCTGCATGTCTGTCACCTCTGTATTTTAACTAGCGTTTTTAACTTGTTTGACATCCATTCTCCTTTCCCCTGAGTGGACGCCGACACACAGAGAGAGAGAGAGAGTGCC
Organism: Amblyomma americanum; assembly: GCF_052857255.1. Lineage (NCBI taxonomy): Eukaryota > Metazoa > Arthropoda > Arachnida > Ixodida > Ixodidae > Amblyomma > Amblyomma americanum. The sequence continues at coordinate 546,456,787 of NC_135497.1, read as the reverse complement.
TCCTCTCCCTCTGCATTTAGGACCGTAAATGCGCACATCTGTGTATTCATTCGACTTAACCCTGATGAAGGACGGTCCACCGTCTGAAACCGTTGGTGAACAAACCTAGATAATCGAACAAGTTTTGACCTTTTCACTGTGCAAGTTTTCACTGGCCCGTTGAGCAACCCCGACTGCTTCCACTATATATATATATATATATATATATATATATATATATATATATATATATATATATGGGCATGTTCAGATAAGAACGGTAATCGAGGTCCCATGACCATTTTTTGTTTTCAATTATATTTTTATATGTGATGGGTAAATGTGTCCACACAAAGGAATGAACCTTAGTTTTGCAAGGAACTTCATGGTTTTCTCCGAAAAAAATCGTATGTCACAAGAAGTGGAGAATGTCGTTTTTGCCACTTCGCAAAGTTGCAAGTTTGGAGCATCACAGTATGCACAATAAATTGTTTCCGCGAAAAACTATTTTTTCATTACTTTATTACAACTTGCACTATACGACGAAAATAAAAAAAAAACGTTTTCTTGCTGTGTCAGTCTTCTGAGTAAAAAATCGCAAACTTCGCTTCCGGAGCCCTGCGGTGCCAAAAAGGCACTTTTCAGGGCAGCCTTACGGCAAGATGCGTAAAGATCTCCCGACTGAATCTTTTTCTCTGTATTTTTCAGCTACATTTAATCACTTCAGGCAAGTTTTGTAGCTCTACACTTGACCTATATTTTTCAATATGGCCTCAAAATTGGCAGAAGTTCAAAAACCTGAAAAAAGTGACAACTTTGACTTGAATTTAAAAAAAAAACATCATCATCGATATTTATAAAAATTTGCCCTAATAATACTCAATACTTCATAATTCTAAAGCAATAAAAAAGTATTGCATTATATTGTTTTAAAGTATGAAAATAAATACAAAACGGACTTCATGATTTCAATCCCTACGACTGCTCAGTATTCCCTCGTAGGATGCGCAATCGTCAGAAGCTGATTTTAGTATGGGTATTTTGTAAGTAAATTTTAAACGCTACAGTTGCAGAGTTCATAAGTGTAATTTGTAAGCATTTGTTTCTATTACAATCAAAGGTCTAAAGCTCCTATTCGCTTTCGTACTGTTCTAACGGCGGGACCTAAATTACTGTAAGCATATTTCAGCACGTTATTTTGGAGTGACGTGTGTGTAGGGGTAGTTTATGCAAACAATTAATGCACCCGTCGCACTCTCAAGGTGACTTTAACTGCTACCGCCGCTCAAGGGATGAACCGCGCTTGGCAGCCGCTCCTTTAGCTATATAACGCCCGGCGCGACCCTGAAATTCACAGCATCATGTGTGCCGCCGCCGCACCGAGGCTTTAGCCGCCGCTATCATCTTTTAAACCAACGCACCGAACGCCTAGCAGTTATGCCTCAGCCTTCGACCTTCGACCGAGATAACCCTTGTGAGCGGATGTTGTTCGGATCTCGAGTTTTGTGTGTCGTTTTCCAGGCCTGGTAGACCCGGTGGGGTCGTTTTCTGTACTCACGTGTTTTCTCTGCGCTGGAGCAATCCCTCGACAAGCATACTTGGTACCTCAGTCTCAGCTCGTACGCCAGACCGAAAGAACATCAGTGTCGACGGTGGGCAGCCTGTGTTAAAAATCTATTCATCTGTCCATCTTTTTTTGGAAAAGCAGCTCTGGGCCCTGCATCCGTCACCTGCTCTTCTGTCTCGCGATAATCTCCGGAAGCGGTGAGCTTTTGCATTCATGAAGAGATTTCCGCGGCGAACGTTTTGTGCCGACTACTCAAAAAGGCACAAACAGAGAATTGAAAAAGGACGTAATTTTCGCAGTGTAAAGACACTCAATGTCGCTGCTCTCAAAAAAGTCCTACTTCCCGAAGAAACTCTCCGAGTACGAGAAAGTGACTTCATCTGTCAGAATTGTTACCGTCGGTTCAAGGAAGACATGGACAATATGCAGGCAGAGTCAACCGAAACATTAGAAGAATTCCGCCCTGGGGAAGAAATCGTAGAAAATTTAAATTCAAGTGTCAGCCTTACCTCCGAAATCTCGCCCCTAAAGCAACCGAGAGCTCTAAAAAAACGCCTCAGACTTTCCTATGCAAAGCGAAAGCAGGAAGAGGTGGCAAGAGCTATGGTGACGAAAATCCGATCGGGGATACAGGCAGCATACAATGTCCCAGAGACTTCGCGTGCGTCAGAAGAAAAGTGAGCGCAATGCAGCAGCTGGGAAGACAACCTACATGTGCCTGCAATAGGTGTACGTCCTTTCAAGAGCGTTGCCAGCCGCTGACACTGCTACCACACAACCTAACCGTGAAATATGTGCAGGAAGTTATTCCATAGGCAACGAGGTACGTTATCCAAAAATCGAATAAGATGGTGGATGAAGAAGGCGTATGGTCAACACAGGAGAGATATACAAGATGTAAACTACAACAGGAAGACATCACTACCGTTTTAGAATATTACACCATGGATGAACTCGATTGCTCTAGGCAGGCTCCGAACAAGAAGGACGTTGTGAGAATCGAAAAGGAGGGAGTGAAAGAATGGATACCTAAACGCTTCATGACGCGGTCCTTGCGAGAAGCATTCCGCCTCTACAATCAAGCTCACCCTGCCTCCCAGGTTGGCCTCACAAAATTCATATCCTTGCGTCCTAAGTGGGTGAAATGCTCGCCACAGTGGCAAGTGTGTGTTTGTGTGTGCTTTGCAAACTTTCAGTGCTGCCTCGTGGGACTGCAGAACGCGTCCGGAAGGTCGCTTTCTCCCGAACATATGCAGACCCTTTGCGTATGCCAGGAACCTACTGCATCGTGTTTCCTTAGGAATTGTGAGCACTGTCCACAAGATGGCATTTTCACTTCGGAAAATTTTGAAATGAGCAGCGAGGACGAGGTGTTGATTGCTTCATGGGAATACGGTGAGCTCGTTAAAAAGACTCTGACCGCTTTATCATTTATGAGAGAATTTCTAAGAATGACCATGAAATGGATTCCCCACAACTATATTAGATCTGTGCAAGCAAGAGCAATACATGAAGAAAAACACAGCTGCAAGAGAGGTGCAATTGTTTTGCATTTTGATTTCGCCGAAAACTGGACAGTTGTGCTTCCAGACGCAGTACAAGCGTACCATTGGCAGAAAAAGCAGGTGACCGTGTTTACCTGCGTTGTCACGTCAAGAAAATCGACTCGGAACTACGCCGTTATTTCCGACGAGATGTCTCATGATTCAGCTCATGCATGCTTGGCTCTGTCAAAAATCAAAGCACACCTCGAAGACAACGCGCCAATCTACACCAAGATAACATATGTGAGCGACGGGGCTCCCGCTCACTTCAAGAATAAATATCAGTTTCATGAGCTACAACGCAGTGAATGTCAAGAGACGAAATGGATGTTTTCGGCCACTGGACACGCCAAAAATGCTTGCGACGGCGTTGGTGGGCTTGTCAAACATCGAGCATCCCACCACAACTTGCGGAAGCCTGCAAGTGAGGCCATACAAACAGCCAGCGGCTTCGTAGACGCAATTCAAGGAACGCTAAAGAACATCACCATTCTGCAGCTCCCACAGAGGGGGCTTGCAGACTTTCGCGAAACGAAGAAGGAAGAATGGAAAATGGCAAAGAAAGTGCCTGGAGTTCAGACGCTCCATATGTGGAAGTACGTTCAAACAAATAAAGGCAGTGCATCCTACGTGGCCTCCATCGCTGCTTCGGAATGGAAGAGACTGTGATCTGGTTTGTGCTTCGTGCTGGACAATATACTGTGCGCATACCGACTTCAACTGCTGCCGTTAATTTCTTGTTACGAATTTCTGAATTGCAATATGAATATAAAGCGGCATCCTATTTGTAAATTGCGTTCCTATTAAAACTCCTCCTGATTAAAAATCTGGCAGATAAATTGTTCCTCTCAGAAGACGACGTTCTGTCTCCTGACATTGCCCTGTAGAACCTTTGAACACAGAGGTAAACAGATGCAGGTACGGAAACGTCGGCTTCAGAAACACATTAATATAAATTTTTATATATAAAGATTTTTCTAAGAACCGTCAAATGATCTAATATTTTTAAAAAATCGATTACATACCAATGTATCTTACGATCATAAATTAGAGAATACAAAAAAAAACGTTTGACCGCCAGCAGCCAGTTCATCAGGTGAAATAGCGAATTTATTCCCATTTTGACGCATTAAGAAGGCCGCTAACAAGCGAGTAGAAGCTGTACAAACATTCAGGACAGTTCGCATATTGTGGTAAATGAAATGTAACCACGTTCAGTGAGTGCTAAATCAAATTTCTGACAGTTGCTATTTCTAAGAGGCAGTAATAAGCAATTCTAGGTAACAAAAACATGAACTCAGTTTTGTATTTATTTTTATACTTTAAAACAAAATAATGCAACACTATTTTGGTGCCTTAAAATTATCGAGTATTGAGTATTATTAGGGCAAAGTTTAATAAATATCGATGATGTTTTTTTTTTACATTCAAGTCAAATTTGTCACTTTTTTCACGTTTTTGAACTTCTGCCAATTTTGAGGCCATATTGAAAAATATAGGTCAAGTGTAGAGCTACAAAACTTGCCTGAAGTGATTAAAAGTAGCTGAAAAATATAGAAAAAAAGATTCAGTCTGGAGATCTTTACGCATCTTGCCCTAAGGCTGCCCTGAAAAGTGCCTTTTTGGCACCGCAGGGCTCCGGAAGCGAAGTTTGCGATTTTTTACTCAGAAGACTGACACAGCAAGAAAACGTTTTTTATTTTCTTCGAATAGTGCAAGTTGTAATAAAGTAATGAAGAAATATTAATGCGCTGAAACAATTTATTGTGCATACAGTGATGCTCCAAACTTGCAACTTTGCGAAGTGGCAAAAACGACATTCTCCACCTGTTGTGACATACGATTTTTTTCCGAGAAAACCATGAAGTTCCTTGCAAAACTAAGGTTCGTTCCTTTGTGTGGACACATTTACCCATCACATAAAAATATAATTGAAAACAAAAAATGGTCATGGGACCTCGATTACCGTTCTCTCTTCGTTCATGACCTGCATGCCAACCTTGACGCTAACCTCCAAACCGACGCAATCTTCCTCGACTTTGCTAAGGCTTTTGACAAGGTACCCCACAACCGCCTATTTCTGAAACTTTCCTGCCTAAGCTTGCATCCTGACATACTAGCATGGATAAAAGAATTTTTGACTCACCGTTCCCAATCAGTCGTCATTAATAATCAAATGTCTAACTTATTACCAGTTTCCTCAGGGGTGCCCCAAGGATCCGTCCTAGGGCCTCTTTTGTTTCTAATTTATATTAACGACCTACCTCAGAAATTAGATTGCCATATTCGGATGTTTGCCGACGATTGCGTTATTTACAAAACAGTTACTGACTCCGTTAACCAGCAATCCCTACAAGATAACCTAAATCTGGTACAAAACTGGTGCAACAACTGGCTAATGACACTTAATATAAACAAATGCAAGTATATATCTTTCAACCTTCGCAGTAATCCTCTCCTGTTCCCCTACTCTATCTCTAACGTTCCTATCGACCCTGTCCAATCATATAAATATCTCGGTGTTCATGTTAGTCATGACCTCACGTGGAATAGCTATATCGCGAACATTATTTCATCTGCTAACAAAACGCTTGGCTTCTTAAAGCGTCATCTCCACTCTGCCCCCCAGCATGTTAAGCTACTCGCATACAAATCACTAGTTCAATCAAAATTAGAATACGCATCGCCCATCTGGTCTCCGAAACAAGTATACCTTACTAACTCACTTGAATCAGTTCAAAATAGGGCAACTAGAGTCATTCATTCCTCATACTCTTTTGATATCAGCATATCAGCTCTGAAATCGCAATCCAATCTACCTACTCTTGCACTTCGTCGCCACATTGCTAGTTTATCCCTATTTCATAAATTCTTTTATTCCGAGCTATCACAGGAACCCTATATCTGCCCTCCTCCACCGCGCTTTTCTCTTCGCACCGGACATCAGCAGCAGGTATCTCGGCCACGAGCACGCACAACAACTTTTTCTTCATCATTCTTTCCCCGGACTGCTAGCGTCTGGAACGGCCTTCCCCATGAACTTGCTGCCATCACATGCCAAACTATGTTTCTTAACCAAATTACGCGTTTGCTTGCATCATGATAATCATTTTTCTTTGTATAACTCGTTCAAGTTTTGTGTACTTTTTCTGTTGTTAATCTATATGTGTCCCACCCCTTATGTAATACCCTCACACGAGGGTCTTTAAGGAAATAAAGTGAAGTGAAGTGAAGTGAACATGCCCATATATATATATATATATATATATATATATATATATATATATATATATATATATATATATATAAATCTCTTCAAATATATCTTAAATCAGAAACTGTACCGAAGGGACTTCTCGTATCCCTATCGCCATCCATGAGTAACCTTTCAGAATCCCATCGAGAAGCATGGAGCAAAGAACTACTTAAGGCTTCCTTAAACCTCCTGAAAATAACAATTGAGCACTTTAGACAGATGTTAGCATCAATAATACTCGAGGAGAGGCGGCCGCGTCACAGCGTGATACTCTCAGCATCCGAGACATTTGAGCTTGAGGTCTTTCAGTTGAGCAAAATTAAGCAAATTTGGACAAAGAAACTTAAAAAATTATCTCGTGATGGCATTGTTGTTGAGGCAGGTATGGAGCGCACAAGGGTATTGCAACTGGCAACGCACATATCCCCACCCGACAATAACAACGAAACGATAAACGAACATACAACCACATTAGACCGAACACCTGGAGAGCCACACCTTCCGGAAAATATAATCAACCTATCAAGCTCACAACTCACTCCCGATGAAAAGTCCCTTTTATCATGCGGCCTAAAATTCTGGCCGAATAATGGGCAGTATAATGAATACCAATTACTCAAGGATCTGGATGACTTTTCCCGAACACTTAGACTACGGGAATATGTTTTCGACAAACCAAGCCAAAATAATGCTTGGTGCCCGAAATCTCAGGAACAGTGGACACCCAAAACTGGTAGGGATAAATATCTTGACCTATATATTAAAGCGGTACAGAAGGACATATTGCAGGCGTTCGGGACACGAAAAGCTGGCCCACCCAACCTCACAAAAAAACAACGTAACGCTTTAGACTCACTCGGGAAACGAACCGACATCGTCATTAAGCCCGCCGACAAGGGTGGAGGTATAGT